>NC_073257.2:32225384-32531923 GCF_029289425.2 Pan paniscus
TGGGTAGGACTTCATTTTTACAACCATGGAGGTCAGAGTGGGCCTCATTAAGAATGTAACTTTGAGCAAACATTTGAAGGAAGTGGGGAGGTGGGCCATGCAAATACAGGTGTCAGAGGGAAAACATTTCAAACAGAAAAAGTCATGTGAAGCTGTAAGTCAGGAGTGTTTCTAGAATTTAAGGGGGTTGGCAATGTAACCTTATGCTAGAGCATAAGGAGGCAAAGAGTAGTGAGAAGATACAGAGGAAATGTGTAGGGGAGACAGAGCTTGAGAAAACTTCTACACCATTGTAAAGACATTCTTACAATGTGTCTGTGGCACCCAGTTCTAGAAAACTATTACTAAATTAATTCTAAAGTGCCCCCTTTGATAGATTAATGTACCTGGTATTTTGATCATTCTTGCCTCTAATTAGGCAAAGATGTTTGGTCTCTAAAGATTGAGTTGGGGAAAGTAGTTGATGTTGGCAAGGTTAATGATGGTATGCTACTGATTTATTTTAAAGTCCAAAATTAGAGATAGAAAGCTTGACAGAGAGGGAGAGAAAAGGAGGGCGACTAAATGTATTAATGGAACAAGTGATTATTTTAATAATTTCTTTAATTGGCATTGAAATTGATGAGACATTTGTGTTTTTCCAACTAAGGCAACTCAGTAAACCAAAGGAAATAAGGAAAATTCTCTCACCAGCGCTATCATTTCTGTACTGTGTATTTTTAAAATTTACTTTTAAACATTAAACAGCTTTATTATTGGAGCAGTTTTAGGTTTATAGGAAAACTGAGTGGAAAGAACAAACAGTTTTCGTATAATATAATCCCTCTCAACTTACCCTTGTCCTACCCAGTTTTCATCCATCATTAACATCTTCCATTAGTATGGAACATTAGTTACAATTGATGAGCCAATATGGAGGCATTATCATTAAAGTTCATAGTTTACACTAGGGCTCACTCTGGGTTGCACATTTCATGGATTTTGACAAATGTATGACCTATATCCATAGTATCATGCAGAATAGTTTCACTGCCCTAAAATTCCCCTTTGCTCCACCTATTTATCCCTTTCTCCCCCAAAACCCTTTTTTTTTACTGTCTCCATAGTTTTACCTTTTCCATGAATTCACATAGTTGGAATCATACAGTAACTACGCTTTTCAGATTGACTTATTTCACTTAAAAATATACATGTAAGTCCCCTCTCTGTCTTTTCATGGCTTGATACCTCATTTACTTATTGCAGAATAAGATTTCATACTATGGATGTGCCAGAGTTCGTTTATTCACCAGTTCAAAGACATGCTAGTTGCTTCCAAGTTTTGGCAATTATAAATAAAGTTGCTATAAACAATCACATGCACATTTAGTGTAGACATAAACATTCAGCACATCTGGGTGAAAACCAAGTAGTACAGTTGCTGGTTCACATGGTAAGAGTATGTTCAGTTTTGTAAGAAACTGCCAAACTGTCTGACAAAGTGGCTATACCAGTTTGCATTCCCACCAGAAGATAACCTCCTCTGTTATCTTCTAATGTTTCATAGTGAATGAGAGTTCCTGTTGCTCTATATCCTCGGGAGTGTTTGATAATGTCAGTGATTTGGAAATAGCCATTTTATTTTTATTTTATTTTTATTTTTTTATTTTTTAATTATACTTTAAGTTTTAGGGTACATGTGCACATTGTGCAGGTTAGTTACATATGTATACATGTGCCATGCTGGTGCGCTGCACCCACTAACTCGTCATCTAGCATTAGGTATATTTCCCAATGCTATCCCTCCCCCTCCCCCCTCCCCACCACAGTCCCCAGAGTGTGATATTCCCCTTCCTGTGTCCATGTGATCTCGTTGTTCAATTCCCACCTATGAGTGAGAACACGCGGTGTTTGTTTTTTTGTCCTTGTGATAGTTTGCTGAGAATGATGGTTTCCAGCTTCATCCATGTCCCTGCAAAGGACATGAACTCATCATTTTTTATGGCTGCATAGTGTTCCCTGGTGTATATGTGTCACATTTTCTTAATCCAGTCTATCATTGTTGGACATTTGGGTTGGTTCCAAGTCTTTGCTATTGTGAATAGTGCCACAATAAACATACGTGTGCCTGTGTCTCTATAGCAGCATGATTTATAATCCTTTGGGTATATACCCAGTAATGGGATGGCTGGGTCAAATGGTATTTCTAGTTCTAGATCCCTGAGGAAACGCCACACTGACTTCCACAATGGTTGAACTAGTTGACAGTCCCACCAACAGTGTAAAAGTGTTCCTATTTCTCCACATCCTCTCCAGCACCTGTTGTTTCCTGACTTTTTAATGATTGCCATTCTAACTGGTGTGAGATGATGTCTCATAGTGGTTTTGATTTACATTTCTCTGATGGCCAGTGATGATGAGCATTTTTTCATGTGTTTTTTGGCTGCATAAATATCTTCTTTTGAGAAGTCTCTGTTCATGTCCTTCGCCCACTTTTTGATGGGGTTGTTTGTTTTTTTCTTGTAAATTTGTTTGAGTTCATTGTAGATTCTGGATATTAGCCCTTTGTCAGATAAGTAGGTTGTGAAAATTTTCTCCCATTTTGTAGATTGCCTGTTCACTCTGATGGTAGTTTCTTTTGCTGTGCAGAAGCTCTTTAGTTTAATTAGATCCCATTTGTCAATTATGGCTTTTGTTGCCATTGCTTTTGGTGTTTTGGACATGAAGTCCTTGCCCACGCCTATGTCCTCAATGGTAATGCCTAGGTTTTCTTCTAGGATTTTTATGGTTTTAAGTCTAACGTTTAAATCTTTAATCCATCTTGAATTGATTTTTGTATAAGGTGTAAGGAAGGGATCCAGTTTCAGCTTTCTACATATGGCTAGCCAGTTTTCCCAGCACCATTTATTAAATAGGGAATCCTTTCCCCATTGCTTGTTTTTCTCAGGTTTGTCAAATATCAGATAGTTGTAGGTAAGTGGTGTTATCTCTGAGGGCTCTGTTCTGTTCCATTGATCTATATCTCTGTTTTGGTACCAGTACCATGCTGTTTTGGTTACTGTAGCCTTGTAGTATAGTTTGAAGTCAGGTAGCGTGATGCCTCCAGCTTTGTTCTTTTGGCTTAGGATTGACTTGGCGATGCGGGCTCTTTTTTGGTTCCATATGAACTTTAAAGTAGTTTTTTCCAATTCTGTGAAGAAAGTCATTGGTAGCTTGATGGGGATGGCATTGAATCTGTAAATTACCTTGGGCAGTATGGCCATTTTCACGATATTGATTCTTCCTACCCATGAGCATGGAATGTTCTTCCATTTGTTTGTATCCTCTTTTATTTCCTTGAGCAGTGGTTTGTAGTTCTCCTTGAAGAGGTCCTTCACATCCCTTGTAAGTTGGATTCCTAGGTATTTTATTCTCTTTGAAGCAATTGTGAATGGGAGTTCACTCATGATTTGGCTCTCTGTTTGTCTGTTGTTGGTGTATAAGAATGCTTGTGATTTTTGTACATTGATTTTGTATCCTGAGACTTTGCTGAAGTTGCTTATCAGCTTCAGGAGATTTTGGGCTGAGACAATGGGGTTTTCTAGATAAACAATCATGTCATCTGCAAACACGGACAATTTGACTTCCTCTTTTCCTAATTGAATACCCTTTATTTCCTTCTCCTGCCTGATTGCCCTGGCCAGAACTTCCAACACTATGTTGAATAGGAGTGGTGAGAGAGGGCATCCCTGTCTTGTGCCAGTTTTCAAAGGGAATGCTTCCAGTTTTTGCCCATTCAGTATGATATTGGCTGTGGGTTTGTCATAGATAGCTCTTATTATTTTGAAATACATCCCATCAATACCTAATTTATTGAGAATTTTTAGCATGAAGGGTTGTTGAATTTTGTCAAAGGCTTTTTCTGCATCTATTGAGATAATCATGTGGTTTTTGTCTTTGGCTCTGTTTATATGCTGGATTACATTTATTGATTTGCGTATATTGAACCAGCCTTGCATCCCAGGGATGAAGCCCACTTGATCATGGTGGATAAGCTTTTTGATGTGCTGCTGGATTCGGTTTGCCAGTATTTTATTGAGGATTTTTGCATCAATGTTCATCAAGGATATTGGTCTAAAATTCTCTTTTTTGGTTGTGTCTCTGCCCGACTTTGGTATCAGAATGATGCTGGCCTCATAAAATGAGTTAGGGAGGATTCCCTCTTTTTCTATTGATTGGAATAGTTTCAGAAGGAATGGTACCAGTTTCTCCTTGTCCCTCTGGTAGAATTCGGCTGTGAATCCATCTGGTCCTGGACTCTTTTTGGTTGGTAAACTATTGATTATTGCCACAATTTCAGCTCCTGTTATTGGTCTATTCAGAGATTCAACTTCTTCCTGGTTTAGTCTTGGGAGAGTGTATGTGTCGAGGAATGTATCCATTTCTTCTAGATTTTCTAGTTTATTTGCGTAGAGGTGTTTGTAGTATTCTCTGATGGTAGTTTGTATTTCTGTGGGATCGGTGGTGATATCCCCTTTATCATTTTTTATTGTGTCTATTTGATTCTTCTCTCTTTTTTTCTTTATTAGTCTTGCTAGCGGTCTATCAATTTTGTTGATCCTTTCAAAAAACCAGCTCCTGGATTCATTGATTTTTTGAAGGGTTTTTTGTGTCTCTATTTCCTTCGGTTCTGCTCTGATTTTGGTTATTTCTTGCCTTCTGCTAGCTTTTGAATGTGTTTGCTCTGCTTTTCTAGTTCTTTTAATTGTGATGTTAGGGTGTCAATTTTGGATCTTTCCTGCTTTCTCTTGTGGGCATTTAGTGCTATAAATTTCCCTCTACACACTGCTTTGAATGCGTCCCAGAGATTCTGGTATGTTGTGTCTTTGTCCTCGTTGGTTTCAAAGAACATCTTTATTTCTGCCTTCATTTCGTTATGTACCCAGTAGTCATTCAGGAGCAGGTTGTTCAGTTTCCATGTAGTTGAGCGGCTTTGAGTGAGATTCTTAATCCTGAGTTCTAGTTTGATTGCACTGTGGTCTGAGAGATAGTTTGTTATAATTTCTGTTCTTTTACATTTGCTGAGGAGAGCTTTACTTCCAAGTATGTGGTCAATTTTGGAATAGGTGGGGTGTGGTGCTGAAAAAAATGTATATTCTGTTGATTTGGGGTGGAGAGTTCTGTAGATGTCTATTAGGTCCGCTTGGTGCAGAGCTGAGTTCAATTCCTGGGTATCCTTGTTGACTTTCTGTCTCGTTGATCTGTGTAATGTTGCCAGTGGGGTGTTAAAGTCTCCCATTATTAATGTGTGGGAGTCTAAGTCTCTTTGTAGGTCACTCAGGACTTGCTTTATGAATCTGGGTGCTCCTGTATTGGGTGCATATATATTTAGGATAGTTAGCTCCTCTTGTTGAATTGATCCCTTTACCATTATGTAATGGCCTTCTTTGTCTCCTTTGATCTTTGTTGGTTTAAAGTCTGTTTTATCAGAGACTAGGATTGCAACCCCTGCCTTTTTTTTGTTTTCCATTTGCTTGGTAGATCTTCCTCCATCCTTTTATTTTGAGCCTATGTGTGTCTCTGCACTTGAGATAGGTTTCCTGAGTACAGCACACTGATGGGTCTTGACTCTATCCAACTTGCCAGTCTGTGTCTTTTAATTGGAGAATTTAGTCCATTTACATTTAAAGTTAATATTGTTATGTGTGAATTTGATCCTGTCATTATGATGTTAGCTGGTGATTTTGCTCGTTAGTTGATGCCGTTTCTTCCTAGTCTCGATGGTCTTTACATTTTGGCATGATTTTGCAGTGGCTGGTACCAGTTGTTCCTTTCCATGTTTAGCACTTCCTTCAGGAGCTGTTCTAGGGCAGGCCTGGTGGTGACAAAATCGGTCAGCATTTGCTTGTCTGTAAAGTTTTTTATTTCTCCTTCACTTATGAAGCTTAGTTTGGCTGGATATGAAATTCTGGGTTGAAAATTCTTTTCTTTAAGAATGTTGAATATCGGCCCCCACTCTCTTCTGGCTTGTAGGGTTTCTGCCGAGAGATCTGCTGTTAGTCTGATGGGCTTCCCTTTCGTGGGTAACCCAACCTTTCTCTCTGGCTGCCCTTAACATTTTTTCCTTCATTTCAACTTTGGTGTATCTGACAATTATGTGTCTTGGAGTTGCTCTTCTCGAGGAGTATCTTTGTGGCGTTCTCTGTATTTCCTGAATCTGAACGTTGGCCTGCCTTGCTAGATTGGGGAAGTTCTCCTGGATAATATCCTGCAGAGTGTTTTCCAACTTGGTTCCATTCTCCGCATCACTTTCAGGTACACCAATCAGACGTAGATTTGGTCTTTTCACATAGTCCCATATTTCTTGGAGGCTTTGCTCATTTCTTTTTCTTCTTTTTTCTCTAAACTTCCCTTCTTGCTTCATTTCATTCATTTCATCTTCCATTGCTGATACCCTTTCTTCCAGTTGATCGCATCGGCTCCTGAGGCTTCTGCATTCTTCACGTAGTTCTCGAGCCTTGGTTTTCAGCTCCATCAGCTGCTTTAAGCACTTCTCTGTATTGGTTATTCTAGTTATACATTCTTCTAAATTTTTTTCAAAGTTTTCAACTTCTTTGCCTTTGGTTTGAATGTCCTCCCGTAGCTCAGAGTAATTTGATCGTCTGAAGCCTTCTTCTCTCAGCTCGTCAAAATCATTCTCCATCCAGCTTTGTTCCATTGCTGGTGAGGAACTGCGTTCCTTTGGAGGAGGAGAGGCGCTCTGCGTTTTAGAGTTTCCAGTTTTTCTGTTCTGTTTTTTCCCCATCTTTGTGGTTTTATCTACTTTTGGTCTTTGATGATGGTGATGTACAGATGGGTTTTCGGTGTGGATGTCCTTTCTGTTTGTTAGTTTTCCTTCTAACAGACAGGACCCTCAGCTGCAGGTCTGTTGGAATACCCTGCCGTGTGAGGTGTCAGTGTGCCCCTGCTGGGGGGTGCCTCCCAGTTAGGCTACTGGGGGGTCAGGGGTCAGGGACCCACTTGAGGAAGCAGTCTGCCCGTTCTCAGATCTCCAGCTGCGTGCTGGGAGAACCACTGCTCTCTTCAAAGCTGTCAGACAGGGACATTTAAGTCTGCAGAGGTTACTGCTGTCTTTTTGTTTGTCTGTGCCCTGCCCCCAGAGGTGGAGCCTACAGAGGCAGGCAGGCCTCCTTGAGCTGTGGTGGGCTCCACCCAGTTCGAGCTTCCGGGCTGCTTTGTTTACCTAAGCAAGCCTGGGCAATGGTGGGCGCCCCTCCCCCAGCCTCGCTGCCGCCTTGCAGTTTGATCTCAGACTGGTGTGCCAGCAATCAGCGAGATTCCGTGGGCGTAGGACCCTCCGAGCCAGGTGTGGGATATAGTCTCATGGTGCGCCGTTTTTTAAGCCGGTCTGAAAAGCGCAATATTCGGGTGGGAGTGACCCGATTTTCCAGGTGCGTCTGTCACCCCTTTCTTTGACTCAGAAAGGGAACTCCCTGACCCCTTGCGCTTCCCAGGTGAGGCAATGCCTCACCCTCCTTCGGCTCGCGCACGGTGCGCGCACCCACTGGCCTGCGCCCACTGTTTGGCACTCCCCAGTGAGATGAACCCGGTACCTCAGATGGAAATGCAGAAATCACCCGTCTTCTGCGTCGCTCATGCTGGGAGCTGTAGACCGGAGCTGTTCCTATTCGGCCATCTTGGCTCCTCCCCCCTATTTTTTTGTAATAGTTTTTTTGTTAGTCTGTAGAAACAACACTCAATTTTTTATAAAATTTTACTAAATTTTCTTATTATTGCTAACAAGTTTGTGCTGTAGCATTCAGGGTTATACCGGAAATAGCCATTTTAAAAGATGTTTAGTGGCATTCCATTTTTGTTTTAATTTGAAAATCCCTGATAACAAATGAGTTTGAGTATTTTCTATATGCCATTAGCCATTTGAATAGATTCTTTAGGGAGGTTTCTATTTAGATGTTTCATCCATTTTTCTCATCAGGTTGTTTATTTTCTTATTTTTGAGTTTTTAAAGTTCTTTATATATTTTGAATACCAGGCCTTATCAGATATGTGTTTTAGAATATTTTCTTTGGTCTCTAGCTTGTCTTTTCATTCTCCTAACAGTGTCATTTACATAGAAGTTTTTAATTTAACAAAGTCCAACTTACCAATTTCCCATTTATGGTTCCCGGTTTTGGCAATATATGTAAAAACTCATTGCAACACCCAAAGCCACTAGATTTTCCCCTATGTTATCTTCTACAAGTTTTATAGTTTGCGGTTGACTTTTAATTCAATGAACAATTTTGAGTTAATTTTGGTAACACATGTATACTCTGTGTCTAGATTCTTTTTTTGTTTGTTTGTTTGCTTGCTTGTGTGTGTAGTTGTTCTGCATTATCCTTTCTGCATTAGATTGCCTTTGATTCCTTGTCAAATATCAGTTACTTCTATTTGTGTGAGTCTGTTTCTGGGCTCTCTATTCTATTCCATTATCAATGTGTCTATTCTTTCACAAATACTACATTGTCTTGATTACTATAGCCTTATATTATGTCTAAAGTCTGGTAGTGTCAGTTGTCTGACTTTGTTCTTCTCCTTTAACCTTGTGTTGGTTATTTGGAGTCTTTGACTTTCCTTTTTAAACTTCCAAGTGAGCCTCTCAGTATCCTCAAAATAACTTGCTAGGACTTTGACTATGATTGATTGAATCTATAAATTAAGTTGGGAAGAACTTATATCTTGAAAATATTGAGTCTTCCTCATGAAATAACATCTATTTATCTATATTTGAGATTTTCATCAGTTTTGTAGTGTTCTTCATATATATCATGTACTTTTTTGTTAGATTTATAAATATATATTTCTTTTTTGGTGCTAATATAAATTTTATTGTTTTAAATTTTGAATTCCAATTGTTCATTCCTGCTATATAAAAAATAACTAAATTTGCATATTATTCTTGCATCCTGCAACTTTTCTCTAATTGCTTCTCACTTCCAGGAAGTTTTTTGGTTGATTATTGGTTGATTTTGTACAGAGACAATCATGTCATCTATGAACAGTTTTCTTTCTTTCTCAATTAGTATGCTTTTTTTCCCCCTTTTTTCTATTATTATGCTACCAAGGACTTCCAGTATGATGTTAAATAGGAGTTGTGAGAGCACACATCCTTGCTTGTTCATGATTTTAGTAGGAAAATGGCTAGTTTTTCACTATTAAGGATGATATTAGCTATAGGTTCTTCATCAATATTCTTTATCAATATGAAGTTCCCTGCTATTCCTAGTTCCCTAACAGTTGTCATCATGAATGGGTATTGCTTTTCATCATATTCTTTTCTGCATGTATTGATATAATTATTTAATGTTTATTCTGTAGCTTGTTGATATGATGGATTACATTAATTGATTTTCCAATGTTTACTGGCCTAGCATACTTGGAATAAATCCTACCAGATCATGGTATATTATTCTTTTCTTCCATTGCTTAATTTAATTTGGTAATACTTTTTGAGAATTTTTGCATCTATCTTTATGAGAAATGTTGGTCTGTAGTTTTCCTTTCTAGTAATGTTTTTGTCTGGTTTTGTATTATGGTTTTGTTTTGAAAGGTTATTAGTAATTGATTGAATTTCTTTAATAGATATAGGTGTAGTCAGATTATCTGTTTTTTCTTGTGTAATTTTCAGTAGATGTGCCTTTCAAGGAATTGGTCAATTACATCTAGATTATCAAATATATGGTATATATTGTTAATAATATTTTTTGGCTGGGTGCGGTGGCTCACACCTGTAATCCCAGCACTTTGGGAGGCTAAGGTGGGCAGATCACTTGAGGTTAGGGATTCGAGACCAGCCTGGCCAACATGGTGAAACCTGTCTCTACTAAAAACACAAAAATTAGCCAGGCATGATGGTGGGCACCTGTGATCCCAGTTACTCAGGAGGCTGAGGTGGGAGAATCGCTTGAACCTGGGAGGCAAAAGTTGCAGTGAGCCGAGATAGTACCACTGCACTCCAGCCTGGGCGACAGAACAAGACTCTGTCTCAATAATAATAATAATGATGATAATAATATTTTTCATTACCCTTTTAAAATTCATGGGATCAGTAGTGATGGTTCTTTTGTCATTTTCAATATTAATGCTTTGGGTCTTCTCTCTTTTTTTCTCAGGTAACTTGGCTAGAGGTTTAGCAATTTTATTAGTCTTTTCAAAGAATCAACTTTTTATTGATTTCCAGTTTTTCTTACTTTAAACTATATGCATTCAATGCTGTAAAATTTTCCTCTAAGCACTGCTTCACTTCATCCCATATACTTTGATTAAGCATATTTTATTTTTAATTTTTAATTGAAATAGAATATTTTAAAATTTCTCTTGGAACTTCGTTGACCTGTGTGTTATTGGAAATTGTGTAGAATTCGTGTGTGAATCCACCTGGTCAAAGACTTCATGACTAAAACACCAAAAGCAATGGCAAGAAAGACCAAAATTGACAAATGGGTTCTAATTAAACTAAAGGACTTCTGCAAAGCAAAAGAAACTATTATCAGAGTGAAGGCAACCTAGAGAATGGGAGAAAATTTTTGCAATCTATCCATCTGACAGAGGGCTAATATCCAGAATCTACAAGAAAGTTAAACAAATTTACAAGAAAAAAGGGAAACAACCCCATCGAACCATGGACAAAGGATGTGAACAGACACTTCTGAAAAGAAGACATTTATGAGGCCAACAAACATATGAAAAAAAGCTCATCATCACTGGTCATTAGAGAAATGCAAATCAAAACCACAATTATATATACTATCTCACACCAGAATGGTGATCATTAAAAAGTCAGGAAACAACAGATGCTGGAGAGGATTTGGAGAAATAGGAATGCTTTCACACTGTTGTTAGGAGTGTAAATTAATTCAACCATTGTGGAAGACAGTGTGGTGACTCTTCAAGGATCTAGAACCAGAAATACTATTTGACCCAGTCATCCCATTACTGGGTATATACCCAAAGGATTATAAATCATTCTACTTTAAAGACACATGCATGGCCGGGTGTGGTGGCTCACGCCTATAATCCCAGCACTTTGGGAGGCTGAGGTGGGTGGATCACAAGGTCAAGAGCTCAAGGCCATCCTGGCAAACATGGTGAAACAGAAACACTGTCTCTAGTAAAAATACAAAAAATTAGCCGGCGTGGTGTCAGGCACCTGTAGTCCCAGCTACTTGGGAGGCTGAGGCAGGAGAATCACTTGAACCCAGGAGGCGGAGGTTGCAGTGAGCCAAGTCTGCACCACTGCACTCTCCAGCCTGGTGACAGAGTGAGACTCCATCTGAAAAAATAAAATAAAATAAAAAATAAATAAAGACACATGCACATGTATGTTTATTGCAGCACTATTCCCAATAGCAAAGACTTGGAACCAACCCAAATGCCCATCAATGATAGACTAGATAAAGAAAATGTGGCACATATACACCATAGAATACTATGTAGCCATAAAAAAGGATGAGTTCATGTCTTTTGCCGGGACATGGATGAAGCTGGAAAGCATCATTCACAGCAAACTAACACAGGAACAGAAAACCAAACAGCACATGTTCTCACTTATAAGTGGGAGTTGAACAATGAGAACATATGGACACAGGGAGTGGAACATCACACACTGGGGCCTGTTGGGGTGGGAGATAGGGGAGGGATAGCATTAGGAGAAATACCTAATGTAGATAACGGGTTGATGGGTACAGCAAACCACCATGGCACGTGTATACCTATGTAACAAACCTGCAGGTTCTGCACATGTATCCCAAAACTTAAAGTATAATAAAAAAATGATAATCATACTAAAGGAAAAAATAAAAATAATTTCCTGACTATGCATAATTAAAAATCTTTCTAATATATCTAATGACAATTTGGGAATTGGGCATTTGAGAAATAAAAATAAAATAATTTATAATAAAAAGAAAATTGTGTAGTATAATATCAAACAGGATTTTTCAGCTATCTCCCTGTTATTGACTTCTAGTTTAATTCCATTGTGTTCTAAGAGCATACATTGTATGATTTCTATTCTTTTAAATTTGCTACAGTTCGTTTAATAGCTCAGAATGTTGTCAATCTTCATGAATATTCTGTGTGAGCTTGAGAAGAGTGTGTATTCTGCTGTTTCTGGGTGAAGTACTTTATAAATGTAAATTAGACCCAGTTGATTGATGCTGTTAAGTTCAACTACTGCCTGACTGGTTTGCTGCCCTCTGATCTGCCAATTACTGAGAGAGGAATCTTGGCATCTTTAACTATAATAGTAAATTCATTAGTAAATTGGCAAGTATTTCCCTTTGCAATTCTGTGAGCTTTTGCCTCAAATGATGCTCTGTTGTTAGGTGCATACACATAAATGATTGTTATGTCTCTTGAACATTATATAATGCTATACCAGGCCATTTGGGCTGCTATAACAATGCCTTTGACTGGGTAATTTGTGAATAGAAGAAATTTTTAAATGGGGTTATGATTAGGTCTCAGTCTTTTAGCGAGACTGTGCCCTGAGTTGTGTCCTTTACAATTGCCTCTCAGCATTTTTTTTTTCTTTTTTCTCCTTCTTGGATGAAACAAGAAGGCTGGAATGCCTGGAACTGGTTATTTCCCTTCTCCCCCATGGAGAACTAGAGGGGATGGGGTTTTATATTTTCCCTTCTATACTTTTGTTAGGCTGTGGTACGCTGCAGTCAGTTAAGCTCTCTTTAAATAGTTTGCCTTAAGGGCAGGCCTCATTGACAAGAACAGAATATTCTTGGTATGTTTCAAAATAGTTATTTCCCCTCTCCTACCAGAAACAGAAGGGAATGTTCCTCTGATCTTCATTATAAGAACTTGATGGGGCCAGGCGCAGTGGCTCACCCCTTAATCCCAGCACTTTGGCAGGCCAAGGTGGGTGGATCACAAGGTCAGGAGTTCAAGACCAGCCTGGCCAAGATGGTGAAACCCTGTCTCTACTAAAAATACAAAAATTAGCCAGGCGTGGTGGCGGGTGCCTGTAATCCCAGCTACTCAGGAGGCTGAGGCAGAGAATTGCTTGAACCCAGAAGGTGGAGTTTGCAGTGAGCCAAGATCGCGCCACTGCACTCCAGCCTGGGCAGCAGAGCGAGATGCTGTCTTAGATAGATAGATAGATAGATAGATAGATAGATAGATAGATAGATAGATAAATAGATAGACAGACAGACAGACAGATAGATAGAGAACTTGATGAGACTTCTGGAAGTAAAACTCATGAAACTCTGGGTGTCCTCAAAAGAGTTCCTCCCCTCAACCCTCAGAGTATTTAACTTTCAAACTTATTCACCCTGAGCCTCCAGCAGTTGATCAATTACAGTTTAGGATTTTCTACCCTTGTCTTAGTTCCTGCAGGAGTACCTTTCCCTGGTCTTCTGTTCTAGTACATTGTGGTTCCATGTGTCCCCCTCTTTCTTTCTTCAGTTTTAGGGGCAGCAGTTTGTCCTATGACCTCAATTCTCTAATGCAGGGGTATCCAAGCTCTGGGCCCATGGCCTGTTAGGAACCAGATTGCACAGCAGAAGGTGAGGGGCAGGTGAGCGAGCATTAACTTCTGAGCTCCACCTCCTGTCAGATTGGTGGCAGTGGCGTTAGATTCCCATAGAAGCATGAACCCTACTGTGACCTGTGCATGTGAGGGACCTAGATTGTGTGCTCCTCATGAGGATCTAACTAATGCCTCATGATCTGAGGTGGAGCAGTTTCATTGCAAAGTCACTTCCCCTGGCACCCCATCTGTGGAAAAACTTGTCTTCCATGAAAGGGTCCCTGGTGCCAAAAAGACTGGGGATCACTGCTCTAATGGATCTAAAAATAGTTGTTGATTTTCAGTTTATTCAGCTTTTTTGTGTGTGTGTGAAGACTGGATCAATGATTTCCAGTTCCTTATATGCTGAACCAGAGACTGCAAGTCTGTGCTGTGTACAGTTAATGGATTGTTTGATCTCTCTATATATCTGTAATTCTGAAGCTATAGAGGGCAGTTAATTGGTCTTACCCTACAATCATACATCACTTAGGAGACATGACAGAAAATATGGGAATGAGCTAAATTTTCATTAATATCAGTAGCATTGTTGTTATGTCCATCCTGTATCAACGTACCTTAAAACCTGTATCCTCTTCTCTTCAAGGGAAATTTTCCTATTATTTTAGATTTTTTTCTTTCTTCTTATATATGATTTGAGTGTTTTCAAACTAACCCATAGGAAACTATGCACTTCTAATGATTAAGCAGTAACTCAGTTCATTGCTTTGCCTCATCAGTGGTAATTAAAGAGCAGACCCCTTTTAGAACAGCCGAGTGTAGCTGGGGCCAAGAAATGTCATATTGTCCTCTCACTGATGCATTTCACACACTGGTTTTAATAAGCTACATACCTAGTGAAATGCATGCGGTGTTTTTCTTAGCCAAAGGATTTCACTCAGAGACTTCAAGTCAGTACCAGTGACCTGCCTTCAACATTGCAGGCACCAGGAGTGTCTGGAAACTGCAGGAGAGGAACTTCAGGAAAAACTCCTAATCATTTTCTTTCAAGGCCTTATCTGGCCAACCTAGATACATGGACATTGTTGAAGTAGATGGTCTCTAATACACATCTGATATAGGTTGGATGTCCCCTCCAAATCATATTGAGGTGTAATCCCCAATGTTGGAGGTGGGGCCTGGTGGGGTCTTGGGTGTGGATCTCTTATGGCTGATAGTGAGTTCTCACAAAATCTGGTTGTTGTAAAGTGTGGCACACCGCCCGCCTCCGGCACTGTCTCTCTTTTTCCTGCTTTCCCCATGTAATGTGCCTGCTCCCAGTTGGCCTTCTGCCATGAGAAAAAGATTTTTGAAGCCTCCCCAGAAGCAGTTGCTGGTGCTATGCTTCCTGGAGAGCCTGCAGAACCATGAGACAGTTAAACCTCTTTTCTTAAGTATTACCCAGTCTCAGGTATTCCTTTATAGAAATGCATGCATGGCTTAATACACCATCTATTCTGGAACTTAACACCATATTTTCTATTACCTCTTCGTATCTGTTGTTGAATGTTTTCCTTCAAAGGAGTCTTCATTAAAAATAAATGCTGAGGAGTTTCTTCATCAAAAAATTTAACATAGATTTAATTTGATAATATTATAATAGTTATATTTAGATGACCTGATTTTGGTCTATCTATGTTTAAATTTAGCAAGTTCTCTCTAAGTTTTTAATGTTCTACATTATAAGCAGTAGCTTTGATCATAATATAATCTTTGCATATAACCTTGATGATAACATAAACTCTACTATAATTTAATATTTTTGTATATTCTTGGAATCCATATTTTATGACAAAAGTTATGCTAAAATTATTACTTTACATTATAAAATGTTGACAGTTAATATATTACTGGGTCTGTGTTTGACTAAAATTTAAAAAATATTAAAATAGATATAGGCAAATTCATCCAGCAGTTAATTTTTAGAAAGCTATTTCAAATAATTATTACTGTGATATGAGTTGCCGTTTTAGTTAAGTATGTTTAATAAATATAAGATTAGAAACAAATGACATTAGAATTAATTATTTTTCAAGGAAGTTAGCCATTGTGGTTTTTCAAAATTATCAACGTTTAAAAGTTATTAAAAATACTTTGCTGAGAGTTATAAAGACACCCTCAGAATACAATAATATCATTTCTATTGAAGGACAGAAATATATGCTATAATTTTAGTTGTTAGTGGGCTTCGCATTAGACATAATGAATAAACAATGTTATGAGTTCCTAAGTAATACTCCTAGTTTTCTCATTGGCCACAGTGGCTAAGAAAACACTTGACATAACATGTAATTATTCAACTTAATATACTGGAGGTATTATAAATAACCTGTTACTAATGAAATAACCTACAAACTGGCCAGAAATTTCATTGAAGTAAATAGTGAGTTAGTAAAGTTGACCAGAATTAATTGGGATTAGTGGTAGGGTCAAATAATGGGGTAAGATGTGTTGACATGTATTGGAGAGTTTAATGCTCATGACATTGGGGAGGGAAAGTCATGGTGTGGTTTTGAGAAGTAGAGTAGGAAGAGAATAGAAGGAAAATGAATTTGACAAGAGCATGTAGGATTGAAGATTAAAAAGACTGAATGCAGAGAGAAAAATAAACTGTAAAACCAATAAAAATAGACACATAAATAAATAAATATGTGCTGAGGTTCGGGGAAAAACAAAGTGTTGCAGTTACATTTTCATGTAATTTGTAAACTAATTTTGCCAGGAAGAAATTACAAAATAAATATAATAAAGCCATTTCTTTTTAAGTTATTGGGATGTAAACCAAGATTTGTGTAAAAATCAGAGTTCACTTTAATTAGGTTCTGTATAGTATGCTCTATTACCAACAAGTTGAATTAGAAACTTCACATCTTTTTATTTTTAATTTTTAAGAAATGGAAAAGTAATTACATAAACTTGTAAACCAAGTATCCACCAGATCCTGGAGCTGAAGATTCTTTGGGATGAGTGCTTACGTGTCAGACTGGAAGTAGTCAGTGGATCCAAATTCCCTTCATATTGAATCTTAGCTGCTTTTGTTAATTAAAGGATCAACATTAAAAGTAATTTTTTGCTTGAGAAATGTCTTGAGAAGCTTCTTTTCCAAAATGTCCAATTTGATATTAGAGTTAAAGTCTCACATTTCAGGTTTCCAAACTTTGGGCAAGTTTTAAATTTTTCTTTAGTTTATAATCATCTTGATTTATTTTTGTTTTGTTTAATTTCCATTAACATCTCGATTTCTGAAATTGATCTTAGATTTCTTTTGTACTTGGGTACACTAGCAGCATTCTTATCTTCTGTCTCTGGAATATTTGGTGATTCTTGCTAGTATTTCTGGAATGACAATTTAATATCGTAAAACGTAATAAGATGACTGTTATTCTTTCCTTCTTATAGAATAAATTTTGGATATATATTTTTTATTTATCTTTTGAGACAGAGTCTCCGTCTCTTGCCCAGGCTGGAGTGCAGTGGCATGATCTCCTCTCACTGCAAGCTCCACTTCCCGGGTTCACGCCATTCTCCTGCCTCAGCCTCCTGAGTAGTAGCTGGGACTACAGGCACCTGCCACCATGCCTGGCTAATTTTTTTTTTTTTTTTTTTTTTTTGTATTTTTAGTAGAGACGTGTTAGCCAGGATGGTCTCGATCTCCTGACCTCGTGATCTGCCCGCCTTGGCCTCCCAAAGTGCTGGGATTACAGGGGTGAGCCACTGCGCCAGGCCATATTTTATAGGATAAGTTAACTGTAGCTAAATTTTGACACTAAGAAAACACTGACACAGTAAGATTTTTTAGTAAGAGGGAGGTCACTGGAAGAATGTACTATTGCAATAGAAGAAAATTAATATCCATGTGTTTTCTTTTCTCTGGGTCTTATTTTTCCCATGTGAAAAAAAGGGTTGTATAACTGATTGCTGAAGTATACTATAAGCCAAATATAAATATATAGAGATATATAGATAGTATTTTATATATATATATCTATATATGGTATGATGTATAAATATTACTATATTACCAAATTATATATAATGTTGGTATCTGATAACTATAAAATTTAGGTGCAAAAAGAGAATATAGAAATATAACTCTTTAATCTTAACTTTTTTCTTAATTATAGAATGTTTTAAACAGCACTAGAAAATGCCATATTTTATTTTTTTAAATTATTTGTACTGATAAGCAAAAATACTAGAATCTAGCATGTTTGTTGGTTTCAAAGCTAACTCTATTTTATTTCCTTATTTCTTGCATTTGTTAGTCACTGAACTATTAAAAAAAAGTGGTGAATATCAATGTTAGTTTCTCCAGGAAGATTTTCTGTCTTCAAAATGTTAAAATATTTTCTGCACATTACTGTGGTTTTTAAAATGACTTCTATAATCTCATATTCATTTATCATATTCATGTATCATGAGGTCCTCTTTTTCTGCAGTCACACAACCTTAGTCTAACATAGACAAAGTTTTTTAGCAATAAAAAATTTGTGTTTATATCTCCTCCAGCTTTTTAAATGCTTAAGACAGTTACGGTTTTTTTAATTATGTCCAGTTTGACATACAGAAGTTGATGACAGAAGCAAATAAAGGTCCTACTAACCCAGGAAAATATAACATCCATTGGCTCACTTTATAACCCACAATTTCTACAGATAGAAAATACAATAGTCAATCTATTGAGCTGTTACATAGCCAGAGATTTCATTATTTCATCAATCATCTGGATGTCTTGATACTTCTAATATCCAATCATAAAAAGTTCTTTTTTAATGATTTTTAAAGGTGTATACCATTGAAGAATCGGGGCTAAACATCCTGGTGTGGTCAGTGATTGGAAATAAAAGAATGGGATGGACATATGGCTATGTGCCTCTCTCCAGTAACAGTCCGTTTAAGGTGGCATTTGAAGCTGATTTGGATGGAAATGAGGACATCTTTATTGCTCTTGATGACATCTCTTTTACCCCAGAGTGTGTGACTGGAGGTAAGTGATTCTTTCAGAAAATGGGAATAAGTATTTGTTTTTAGTATCTAAATAGACTAAAGATTTGGGAATTTCTGAGGAATTACATTTATTTCTGGGTCCAGTTCTATTTACACATGGAAAAGAGTCATATATAGTAAGAAGTAAAGTTTCTCTGCCTGTGAACTTTGCCATGAAATTTTCATGTCTTGTAGGCAACAAAATAACTTTGCACTAAAGTTGTTTTAGAAACCCTGAGGAAATTTTGTTCGGTGAATGTAGCTTTATTTTCTGCTTTCCTTATTCCCAAAGGTTCACAAGAACTGCACAAGGCAAAGGCCCCTGTGGCTACCTATTATCTTCCAGACTGTCTTCTCCATCTGTATTAAGCTTTTCCCTTCCCCAGGCCACGTTCCTTCTCTTAACCATTTCTATTGTACAAGCTAGAATGCTCATTCTATTTCAAAAAGAAAAAAAGGAAAAGTTCTATTCTAAACACCTTTTCTAAAAAAGTCACCCCTTTAACTGAAATCTGAATTTCTGCTGTTTAAGATGTTCCCCCCTAAGTGGGGCTGTTTGTTCCCTTACTGAGTCTTCTATTTAAAATATTAAATAGTAGGGTCGTTGTCTTTCTAGCTACTCAATGCCTCTTTAAAAGTGGTTTTGTTGTTGTTGTTGTTTTTTCCTAACACTCCTACTCAAAGTTTCTTTTCTTTTAAGGCCGCACATCTGAATTTTTATTCTTCTCATAGTTTTTCTCTGGATTCAAAATCCTGGGCAATTTCAACTTCAGGTGACACACCCTATCTAAAACATCAACTTCTTTGAGTCTAATAACCAGTGCGAACCTGCTTCCTCAGGAAGTCACTCCCATAGTTAACATTCAGGGCCTGAGCATCCCCTTTGAAATCTTAAGATTAAAAATCTCATATAATCACCACTTTCTCATCTTCATTACTCCTCCTAAACCCATTTTCTAGTAACATTAATAAGAAAAAAATATATATTCTAGATCATCAAGGCCTCCTGGTTTTTGGGGTTCCATAAGCAGCCTCTTACTTTTTCCCCCAATAATTATAGATTTAATGATTAACACCTTATCCAAATCCATTCGCATTCAGAATTTTGAATTCTATTACGTTCTATTTCTTAATTTTTTCACATGAATTTGAATAGTATGTGCCAGGCAATTGGCTAAGCATTTTGCACATGTTAATACATTTATTTATCAGCACACCCCTGTAGATTCTAGATACATATTCATATAATGATATGAATAGATTATTCAGCTCAAATTCTGCCATAATGGCTTTATGATAAGTAAACTTATTTACAATAAATTATAATTTATTTACAGTAAGTAAATCTATTATTGTAAATATCTTCTACATCTATATTCATATAGTAATATGAATCAATTATTCATCCCATATTCTGCCATAATGGCTTTAATCATCTTTGCAATTGAGGTCATATAACCATCTGAATTTTCCAAAAGTGCTGCTGGTCATGCTAGTGGGGACCACTAAATATGCTGGTTTATCACCTTAGCTAGGCCTTTTAGGGTCCCAGATGCATGAGTTTCTCATTTCCTGGCACCAATTTTCTCCAGCAATTCTCAAATTCTCCCATTTCTCCCTGGCATGTTCTTTACTTTGCTGGTATTTTTGTGTCCTTTGAATAGAATAAAGCCATTTTGTGATAAATTCCTTTAATTTTCTCATTTTCACCTCCAAATGGGCCTTCACCTGTCTCCAAACTCTTTTTCTCACCATTTATCTCAGGAAAAAAAAAATCTCCATCTTCCCAAGCATGAATATATATTTTTAGAACATTTGCTTTCTCAACTTCTTTCAGCCATTGCTCCATAAAAGTCTTCTGTAGCTCGTGTCTTCAATATCTCTTCTTCCAGTCATTCTTGGCTCTGTCTTTTATATATATATTCCATAATATGTATATATATTATAAAATGTATTATTATATATTATATTATTATATATTGTTAATATTATTATATTATATATTAGTAACATATATTAACATGCAGTCCATATATAGAATTCCATATTTATCATTATATATAATTATATATATACTGGAATATATATTTATATATATTTCTCATATATATTATTCCATATGTATATAATGGAATAATACATAATTATATGTATTTTACTAATTTTGAGCTCCTCAAGAGCAAGAGAAGCTTGAGAGCTTGTATTCCATCTCCAAATTCTAACATAGGGCCTAGGAAATGTAGCCTAAGAAATTACTATTTTTCAAAATAACATACTAACAATGAAAACTGATTGTGTGAAGAACAACCTAACATTCACTAAAGTATAAAGGTTCATCTTTCCCAGTGTGTTATAGAACAGACTTTCCTGTCAAGGACGATTTAAAAACAAAACAAAACACTAAGGCCTTTGGTATTAAACCTTGAACTTTGTCATTTTGTGTAATAAAAGTACCTCTCCCAAGCCCCATTCTCTCCTCCAAAATCCAGAGTCTTATGGCATAGCTTCTACAGCACGACTTCATTATTGATTCAGGCAGATGCTTTTAGAAAATCATAAATTAAATCAGTACTCCTCAGACTGGGGTATACAGATATCCACAGCAATGTCTTAGGGATTATGCAATACCGTGAAATAAATCTGATGTAATTCATTGGGTTTATTTGAAGATTTGGCGAGAAAGGTTAAGTAATTTATTATGTGACATTTGAAGTAAACTCAAATCTACTATAGAGGGGAATGTCAAAGAGAAAACAGAAAGCTTTAAAGAAATGTGATCCTTTAGCACTATTACTAATATCCTCTTCCCTGTGGTTTGTGGCACTATGGTGGAAAATTTTGAGAGGTGCCTAATACATAATTTAGGCATTGAGCACCTATGTCATATAATAGCCAATATGCGTAATATATTGGTGAATGTGAAAGTTATAACCAATGCAAGATCTAAATAATACAAGAGTCTGTTGTTAAGTGTAGAAAATGGTAAAGAAAAGTGTGCAACCAATTTTAATAAGGTATCCATCAAAAAAGATATCTATGTATAAATCCTGAAAGATATACAAAATATAATATCTGTCTCTGAAAAATAGAAATATGAATTATTTTTCTTTTCTTCGTGGTATTTTTCTTCCATATTTTTAAATGTCTTCTTAAAACTGTGTTGTTTGTAATTGGGAAAAAATAATGATGTTACTTTATCAAGTAAAAGTATAAAGTCATGATACATATAATTATTAGAACCACATATTTTGGGTTAATTATTGTTTTAATCTTGCCCTAAATGAAGTTATTTGTTGGAATTATTATAGGGAACTATTGCGTAGATGGATTTATTTCTATTACTTTGAGCCTTGTGTTTTTCCAATAGTTATTCCTGTTAATAATAACTCATATCTGTGAAACTTTGTGAAATGTGAGAACAGATTATAATTAGTTCTTCTTACTTGCCAAAGTTAAGGAACATCAGGCAGAATAAACATTATGAGTGAGCTGTTCTGCTAGTAGTTCAGGGATCTGATGTTTCACTGTTCTGGAGCAAATCTTTATCCTGTGTAAGAATGAGTAATCTAGAATTAGTTTTGCCTTAGCAGTTTTTCTTCCAGTTGCCTTAACTTTCCAAATAGCAGCCAACGAAGTCAGACAGAATTTTTAGATGTTCAAGAAGGAAAAAAAAAATAACAATTATATATATGCCTCAGAGACATTTGGTAAAAATTATCTTTTAAGTGTTAGTACTTAGCAAGGAAAACTTCATTTCCCAGAAATGCTGGATAAAGGAAGCATTCTTTTTCACGTTAAATTTAAAATAGGTCAAATTTTGAGACATTCCTCTTTAAAGTTTTTATTTTGTAGGCTAAAAATCTCCAGAATATGTTGCAGTTTTCCAATGAAGTAGAGTTGTTAAAAAATGCAAGAATTCTGATAGTACAGGACCTACCACAATGAATGTTTACTGAATAAAGCAAGAAACAGAAATTAAATAGACTTTTTTTCAGTATTCATTTATGTGTTCATACTTCAGCCCTTAGGAAATGTGAAAAAGTCTATACCATTAAAACTACTAGCTTTGTTTGTCTTTCCTTAGTTAACTCAGATGAGACACAAATGAACCAAGGCGCCTGAATTAACAGATAGTTTTCTTAAGATCTTATAACAAAACATCCAGATTTGTATGTTGAACCTGCCAGCTTTCTGCTCAGGTCCAGATTAACATCCTACGATGAAAAATGGCAAACTCTCAACTTCATTTCAACCTTGTATTAGGTGTTTTGTTGTCATTTTTACCACCCCCACAAACTCCCATAATCAGAAGGAATATAGAACAACATTTGTCACCCCAAGTTACCTGCAGTTTTCTTTCCATGTAGAAGAGTCCACTAAAAACAGCAGTCCTATCCCCCACCAACCTTTACCTTCCGCATTATTACTTCTCTGTCCTACCTTAATTCCTTTAGGTTTCCCAGGGCAACATTTTGTAAATGAGACAAACTTGATGAAATAGAGCATCTCCAGAAATTCTGAGTCAGCAGAAGAGTGTGTTTATTTTTATTGCATCTGTTTTCCTTAGCCATGTGAGTTTCCAAGAGAGAAATGTGTTTTCTGTTTTACTTCTATCATTTGAAACAAGGAGGATCTCATCTGTCTCCATGATGAAGAAACATTTGACAGCACTGTTAGGACATTGATACTTTTAACACTATATGAGAGGTTGTAAAATATTTGAAACAACAACGGCTTGAAAATACTGTGCATTTCTACACAGTTTTGTCAGGAGTTTAATAAGGTGGCAAATACCAATAGACACAACCCTATGGAGATTGCACCATAGCTAGGAAGTGGATTATTTCCATAGAGAAGTTGGCTGGTATACTGGGTAGAATAGTATCTCCTCAAAAATCCATGTCCTTTGCAAGACCTCAGAATGTGATCCCATTTAGAAATACGGCCTTTGTAGATGTAATTAAGATGTAAATTAACGGCATTTTGAAGTACGGTGGGCCCTAATCCAATATGACCAATGTCCTTAGAAGAAGAAGAGGAGAAAACACACAGAGAGTACCATGTAATGAAGGGAGCAGAGATTGGAGTAACTCATCTACAAGCCAGGGAATGCCCAACATGGTCAGCTAAAAAGAAGCTAAGAGAAAGGAGTGGAGCAGCTTCTCCCCAGAGTCTTCAGAGAGAGCAGGGCTCTAGCAATACCTTGAATTCAGACTTCTGGCCTCCACAACTATGGAAGCATAAATGTCTGGTGTTTTCAGCCATCCAGCTTGGGATACTTTGTTACTGCGACCTTAGAAAACTAATACAACTGGGAACATTGAACTCTATTTTATAGTCAAGAACTGGGTGCAGATGTTCATTACACACTGCTTCCTGATTTGCTTTCTGTCTCTCTTGTTTGCTGTCTGGGAAGGGACCCCACTGAGCCATGAGCTCTAGATTCTGTACAGTGGGCAGATGACCTTGATCATGGCACGTGTTCCTTCTGGATCCTGCCCCAGGTCAAGGTGGTTGGAAACCCTCCCTGGCCCTGGAAGCCGTTAAGGCTCAGACTCACATCACCATGGCCCTCCCCTAGGAGGGACTCAAGGCTGGCATGGCTCTGCATGGCAGGCATGGTGGATCAGGGCACCTACCCAGCTCAGCCAGCCTCTGGTGCCCCTTCCTCTGAGCCAGGTGGTGGCAGCAGCCCTGGGCAGAAGAGACAGCAAGGAAGTGGTCTCATGGAAGCCCAGTGGAGCAGAGACATGAGGAAATAAATCATATTTCATCCAACTTTAGGCAGGAAAAGCAGGGATTCGCCGCCTCCCTCATTTTCTTTCTCTTCCCAGAACAATCATTAAACTTTTCCCATGCTCAGCCATCCCTTTACCCCCCAAAAAAGAAAAAAATCTTCATTACGCTTACTACTCATTGGACCTGATTTTTCTCATCCATGAAATGGTTATTGTCAGGATTTAGGAATATGCCTTTCCTAAGAGTTGCATTAACCACTTCACGCAAATGAGGAATCATTTTGAAAAACCTAAGAATAATTCTTAAGTGACCTAATATGTCACTTAATATTCTCCATTGAAACATGCTGCATCTGAAACTCCCTTACATAAATACAATAAATAATGAGGTGCTACAACATGTTCAAACCCTGAGAAAACTCCAGTTTGGGAGATTAGCATTATGGGCACTTTTTCCCCACCCACCCTGACTAGGTTTTGTTGTTATTGAATTGAAAGAAAATAGACCTTCGGAGAGTGAATGCATATTGTAAAGAAAAGAAATGTCATCATAGGGCATCCTTTTTGTCTTGACTTGATAAATATAAGTTATTGGCAAATAGCAAGATGCCAAACAAAATAAAGAATAAAATTCGTAAGAAAGTCAAGGGGAATAATACAAATTCTGCTTCACTGCTGAAAAATAATAGCTCTCACTTCGTTAATGAATAGAGACTCCCATTCTTCTCTGGTATCTCTAGGCTTGAATAGCAAGTCCAAGTAACTATTTTCAGATGTAATCTGTTAAGCACAAGTTATTTAAAGGCAGAGATCTTTGTCAGTTGTGTTCAATGGTGTATTCTATATGCCTGGATGAGTTCCTGTTATGTAGTAAGCATTCAATAAGTATGTTGTATGACTAGAGAAATATGTTGAATGAAGAGATAATTAAGTAAAAGTCACTATCAGATGAATTTATATGTTATATGGCACCTCTCTCTTCATACTCACCAGTGACCTCAGCCTCCAAAGTTGTTCTCAATTTCATGTTTGGGGAAAAGAGAGATCGCGAACAAGAGACAGGCAGAGAGAAAGAGAGAGAATGAATTTTGTGAATAGTCTAGCAGGCTCTGTGTGGTGTATCAAGTGATAGAAAGAGAACCACTGGAATGAAATTTTGGAGAGCTTGGTATAAACTATGGCTGTACCATACTTGTACAATTTTAAGCAAATCATTTAAACTCTCCAGACCATGTTATGTCACCGGGGAAGTGAAATAGATGATTGCTTAAATCCCTTCCAACTCTGCCATTTTATGATTATATGATACTGGATTTGGAGGAGAGGATTAGGGAAACAGAAGGCACAGGGCATGACATGGGAGAGGAGAAAGTTCAGAGAGAATGAGGAGGGAGTTAAAGGAGATCTGAGAATTAGGGCAGCGAGGTAAAAGTAGAAATGTCATTGCAGTTAGATGCAGAAGACTTCTCACTACTGGGCATGTCTTTGAATTTAAGTTTGCCATTCATTCAGTCAATACTTGTTGAAAATCTATGTGGTGCCCTTGAGTTGGATTGGAAAGACAGGTAGGAATGTAGTAGTGTCTACAGCTCTCAAGGAATTTACAATCTAAGAAAATACTGCTATAATGATGCATACTTGAAAGTTTAAAGTACAGTTTGTCCTTAAACAACATGGGTTTGAATTGCCCAGTTTCACTTATTTATGGATTTTCTTCAACCAAATGCAGATGGCAAATGCAATACTCATGGGATGCAAAACCCACATATACAGAGGACCAACTATTGGTATAAGCAAGACCCAGTAGGGCTAAACAAACCCCCAATTTGTGGCATTTGCCTATTTCTTTGGTATAAATACTCCCAGCATGGTTGATTTCAAGCTGTGCATGTGACATCACTGAAGGTGATATTAAAAATAAATGCTCAGCACAGTACAAGTAGTCTGCTACACATAGTGTCAGAGGAGTGAGCCCCAGGTTCAACAGCACCACCTCCCTCCCAGCTAGACAGTGGAATGAAAGTAAAGGCCATGGTTCACACACACACACACACACAAACACACACTTACTCAGCATTACTAATAGAGATTATTGCCAACGAGCAATAATTTTTTTCATAATAAGGATATTTGTACCTTTTGTTTCAGTTGGTAAAGAAGACCTCAAAAATCTCTTGGTTATGAATAATAAGAAAATGCCATTAATGTCTTCAGTGCCTGTGCATACCTTTCTAAATATCCACTTTGAAACCAGTTATTGTCCACTGCTCCATATCCTTACTCTCAGTACAGCTCAGTCAGCAAGTTCTATAAATGTTGCCACCTTTTCTTCTCCCAGTTTCTTTTTACTGCCCAAGTTCTCATTTGAGACCTTATGATTGCTCATCAGAATCTCTGTAACGGCCACATAACTGATATATCTAATTTACTCACACATATACAACTCCCAAATTAGTCCTCTAGTACCAATTATGTTGTCATTTCCAGAAAGATAGACCACTCCCCTATCTTACCATAATAGCCCAAAGAATATGTTATTGCAAGCAACAGAATTGCACTTGGGCTAACTTAAGCAAAAAGTAAGTTTACTGAAAGGATATTGGATTGCTCCAAAATTCAGAAGTAAGGCTAAGAACCCAAACCAAGGACATGAGCAGGAAGCAAGTGAGGTTGACAACATTCAAGGGTAAGACTGGCTAATACCACTGCCTTCAAGTAATAGCTTTGGAAGCTGAGCTATCTACCCCTCTGACATCACTATGAATAATCTTGAATGCTCCCTATGCCATTCCTCTGAAATTGAAAGTGCTGGTTGGAGCATACCACTTCCAATCCCAAGTCGTATTTCCACACTTCAAAGTCACATTAAGTTACTCTATCATCTTCATTTACACAACATGCGTCTCTGGATGATAGCAATTCTTATTCTCATTGTATCAGAATTAAACTTGAAAATTCTGCAACATTTGTGCCAAATTATAATATTAACCAGCAACAACAAACCCTCTATGTATACTTTCGTGTTGTATAATATAGAGCAAATGGAAGGGAAATTAATCAAAATACATAAATTCATACAAGTTATAAAGAGGAGAAAAATGCTAAGTGGTTAATTGCCTACTAAATAAGTTTCTTATTCTTTAGTACACCTACTGACTTGTCTGTCTCTGTCTATAAAATGATCCCATCTAACAGGATCATTTGTCTTTCTCAAGTCATTACCCTTATCCCCTCATCTCCATGATTTTAGTCCTACCACTTCTCTGGCTGAGAAAGCACAGCCCTTTATCTCCTCTTGTGTAAATCCTCCTCCAATTTCAGGGGCAGAGCGAAAGCTGCTTTCTTCATGAATTTATCATTAATCCTCCCCACAAGAAACCACGCTCTGAGATTGTCTTAGTCTTAACTTTGCAGTTCTTCTATAGTATATCTTTTAAGGTGTTGTTGATATCTGTAGCTTTTTATCTGTTATTTTTAGTTCCTCCTCATTGAAAAATCCACATTGTCTTTTTTTTTTTTTGATTTGGCAAGAATGAGTGATCTTTAACTTCAAAGTTGATTGAGAAAAATGTAAAATAAATTTCAAGTCAATATATAACATAGAGTAGGTATGTATTGTATGTAATATAACAATTGTAGATAAATTATTTAAAACGGTTTTAATACAAGTGTCATTTTTATGATTTTGGTTCAGTTAGTGATTCATAAGGCCTCGTTTTAAAATGAGTAGTGATAAATGTATAAAAGCCGAAAGGAAATGATTACCAGGCAATCCTGATTCACTTATTGGATTATAGAATATTATTAGATTTTAAATCTATTATTGTGGGTCATGAAGTCCTTACTGTTTGTCAAAAGATGGGTTAATTCCTTTTTGCTCCTAGAAGGGATATTAGATTTGAAGGCAAAAACATTAGAGCCAGAAAATGCCATTAAATGCTAATACCAGGCAGGCTTACGGGAGTAAAACCTGGATTCCCTGCTTGTCAGCCTTTGGAGGAGTCTGCCTGTTATACTAGGAGGTGGTTCTTACTTGGTTGCCTGCTGATCATCAGGCTGGAAGGAATTTTGTTGAATTAGGAGGAGGAACTCCAGATGACAACCATGGAAAGATCACTCTCAGTGTGAACTATATTCCATTAGCTTGAATTTCACAAGTGTCTCATCCAGAACTCAAAGATAAAACACAAATCAGTGTCCCAACACTCTGTCTTAAAGATGAAGCCTTTTATGTGAATGATGACATTGGCCACATAAACACATATGCATTAATATATATGTAACATAACATATATATAATAAAACATAACATGGTAACTTAGTCATTTCACAACCATATGGAAACAATAATCAATTCCTAAATTCCTGGTCACTTTTGGAAATTATAACCTTTGCTGACTCTTATTTTCACTCAGAAAAGCTCAGCATCCAAATGTTTTACCAGGCCAAGTATGTCAGAGAGATTCTGTGGGCTTTTCACAGCCAGGGTCAGTCTGGCCCTGTTTTGTTCTCTTGGGCTATGAGAGGCTACTTTTATTAAGATTTTTCTGATTCCCTGGAACACATATGTTGTTTGCTGGAAAGCATCCAGACTTTATAAAAACAAGTTCATTTGTTGCCTAAGAAATAGGAGAATGCAACACTGTTTTACTTAATAGTCTAAGTTTTAAGAAAAGATTTTTTTTTTCAAATAGAAAAACAAGAGACTTTCCCACAATGACCAGTTTTTGTTTTGTTTGTTTTGCATTAGCATCTTATTGATGTGTAACAATATTTCACCCAGAAAGGACCGGTTGCTATTTGTAGAAATAGCTGAAAATGAGGGCCTGGGTGGGATTCATGGTTCAACAAACAGTGACTTTGTATACATATATGAGTTTTCATTTTTCACCAGTGTAAAGTTGCTCAAAATAGAAAGCATGGGATTAGAGAAATAACCAGCTTCCAGGTACAGTGGCTCATGCCTGTAATTCCAGCACTTTGGAAGGCTGAGGCAGATGTAACACGTGAGGTCAGGTGTTTGAGACCACCCTGGCCAACATTGTGAAGTCCCGTCTCTACTAAAAATACAAAAATTAGCTAAATGTGGTGGCGCATGCCTGTAATCTCAACTACTTGGGAAGATGAGGCGGAAGAATTGCTTGAACCCAGGAGGCGGAGGTTGCAGTGAGCTGAGATCATGTCACTGCACTCCAGCCTGGGGGACAGAAAAGAGTTGACAAGCTCATGGCTGGTTTTTTTTTTTTTTTTTTTTTTTCCCCCACAGTACACATGACTAAGCAATTTAAAGACCAGTCCAAGAACCAAAATATCTAAACCTTGTGTTTTGCCCTTCCTTCCTCTTCTGATGGTAATGTAACTCATGTTATGCTGGTGAGATGTGCGCCCTGTCGGTTTCCATATATACATCTTTTAGCTTACATCTTCGTACTTGAGCCACCCAGTTCTGACCAATAATCTCCAAGAACACGTGTTATATAATGGGACGAGATAACCCAACACAACTTAATCTAATCACATTTAGTTGTTTCTATTAGGAAGGCAGAAATTCATGTAAACCTCTTTCTTTTATAAAATAATGATACAGTCGTATACAATGCTCTAAAGTTTAGGTTAAGCTACTCATTCACATTCCTCAAAAGTTACTCTTCCGTTAAACATAGCTATGTTTGTCTTTGTCTTCAGTGCTGATCACTGTTAACTGGAAGTTATGGTATCACAGCCACTTGTTCTATTTGATTGCATCATAAAGTAGTTGAGATATCGCACCTGGAAGGTCTCTAATAGACAATTGTAGAATAATATCTGAGTCTTGAGTGGTCTTCTCTAATGCCCATGTCACTAAATGATTTGTCTCTCATTTGACCTTTCTAAGACAGATAAAACTGTTGTTCCCAAAGTGCATGTGAAATTTGACACTTCCTTCACTGATAGATTGTCTAAAACTCCTAGAATTTTTTTATCGTCTATATTTACGGTATGTGATGAGAGATGGCTTCTAACTCACCATTCTCGGCCTTTTATACTAAGAGAAAGATCTGATTATGTTTTGGTACCAAAGCACCTGCTCATAATTTCTGTGAGTAACAGCTTTCCACTCATAGGACCGATGATGATTTTCTCTTTCTCAGCCCTATATCAGCTAACCAAGAATATAATGCATGTCCTATCATCTGATATATTCATTATTTCCTCTGTAATTTTAGGGTTTTATGGGGAAGAACGTGAGCATAGGTGAGTCTGAATCAGGTGTCAGTTTGTTGAATACCAACCAAAAACGGTAGACTTAACCCTGTAAGGCGTTGGAGAACCATTTTTGAGCAGAGTTCTTCCTTTGGGAAATGTGTGCTGGAAGAAATGTGAACATTGAATTAAAAGAGGCATGTATTTAATAATACTGGGCCTAAAGTTAGAAGTCAGGAGTTAAGGATTTGGGGAATGCTTTAGCTATTAAATAAACTTTGCAGTCAATATGAGCTAGAGCTATCAGTGAGCAACAGCGTTAAATTAGGCCAAGTACACAACCTCGTCCAACATTGCATATAATTGTGGCCACACTAACACTGATATGTCAGACTGGGAACTATAGCACCGTATGGAAATGATTAAACAGGAATGAATCTGTAATCCACAGGGGACCTTCTGGGTTGCAGGCCTTATGGCAGGAAAAAAATGGCCAGCAACCACACTCCTTTTTTATATTTTTAATATATTCTATCACTTTTACATATGTTTTAGATTATTGGGGGTTATACGAAGGCAGAAAATTCATCATGTATGCAATTTCAGCCATTTGCAGTGGTATCACTATTTTTGGTTATGGAGGAATTCTTTATAATCCTGGCAAATATTGATATTGGGTAAAAGCGATAACTCTTTTGGGGCCTCTTAAGACATTCTGTTTCTTCAGATCTTATTTTCTTTCAAGTCTGCAGCCTCTGTATGTGCTGGAGGAAAGGAAGAACTCTGATAATAGGGTTTTCACTTCTCCACCTCAATCTCATGTTTCCTCTGAATGACATCGCCCATCATCCACTGCCCAGCTATCTTCTCCAAAACTCCTCTATTATTAGTGAGTAGCTTCCTGCTTTCAGGTAACCTGCCACTGGATGTGTGTACATGCATGCACACATATTTATACAAATCACATATACATACATAAGTGCATTTATGTTGTGTTAAGTCTGAATTTTTTCCAGCTCCCTCTTATGTTAATTTTATTTAGCTTTGGCCTCGACTAGCTGCAGTTATTCACTTTGAAAATAGTTATCATTTTGTGCTTGGCATCTCTTCTCAGGTACTTGTTAGCTTCCATATTGGACATAAGTTCTGGAAAATTCTCCATTTTCTTCACTCTTGTCTCTCTGTCTGGCTTTTGACATTTGGTCATGGCCAAACAAGCCTTCCTGATTCCTTATACTACACACACTCTGTGTACTTTCCCAAGCATGCCAGGACTCTCTGAGTCTTTAGTCAAATAGAGGTCAAATAGAGGTCATGTTCCATCTTTCTAGGAATATTTAAGCTATTAAATCATATGGAAATGAAATAAGATCAAATTATTCTTTTCTCTTTCCCTATTACAGAGGATGATTTTTTAAAGTAAAAAAGAAATTAATATTTGTATACTTTAGGAAGGGCTCTTATGGAGACACAAGCACAAAGTTATAATTCACAATAACCTCAAAACAAGAGTACTTATAATTGCCGCTACTAAATTATAAGTTTCCTCCCTCATAGTTTTCTTGTAATCTTTATTTATTTATTTATTTATTATTATACTTTAAGTTTTAGGGTACATGTGCACAATGTGCAGGTTAGTTACATATGTATACATGTGACATGCTGGTGCGCTGCACCCACTAACTCGTCATCTAGCATTAGGTATATCTCCCAATGCTATCCCTCCCTCCTCCCCCCACCCCACAACAGTCCCCAGAGTGTGATGTTCCCCTTCCTGTGTCCATGTGTTCTCATTGTTCAATTCCCACCTATGAGTGAGAATATGTGGTGTTTGGTATTTTGTTCTTGTGACAGTTTACTGAGAATGATGATTTCCAATTTCATCCATGTCCCTACAAAGGACATGAACTCATCATTTTTTATGGCTGCATAGTATTCCATGGTGTATATGTGCCACATTTTCTTAATCCAGTCTATCATTGTCGGACATTTGGGTTGGTTCCAAGTCTTTGCTATTGTGAATAATGCCGCAATAAACATATGTGTGCATGTGTCTTTATAGCAGCATGATTTATAGTCCTTTGGGTATATACCCAGTAATGGGATGGCTGGGTCAAATGGTATTTCTAGTTCTAGATCCCTGAGGAATCGCCACACTGACTTCCACAATGGTTGAACTAGTTGACAGTCCCACCAACAGTGTAAAAGTGTTCCTATTTCTCCACATCCTCTCCAGCACCTGTTGTTTCCTGACTTTTTTAATGATTCCCATTCTAACTGGTGTGAGATGGTATCTCATTGTGGTTTTGATTTGCATTTCTCTGATGGCCAGTGATGGTGAGCATTTTTTTCATGTGTTTTTTGGCTGCATAAATGTCTTCTTTTGAGAAGTGTCTGTTCATGTCCTTTGCCCACTTTTTGATGGGGTTGTTTGTTTTTTTCTTGTAAATTTGTTTGAGTTCATTGTAGATCCTGGATATTAGCCCTTTGTCAGATGAGTAGGTTGCAAAAATTTTCTCCCATTTCATGGGTTGCCTGTTCACTCTGATGGTAGTTTCTTTTGCTGTGCAGAAGCTCTTTAGTTTAATTAGATCCCATTTGCCAATTTTGTCTTTTGTTGCCATTGCTTTTGGTGTTTTAGACATGAAGTCCTTGCCCATGCCTATGTCCTGAATGGTATTGCCTAGGTTTTCTCCTAGGGTTTTTATGGTTTTAGGTCTAACATGTAAGTCTTTAATCCATCTTGAATTGATTTTTGTATAAGGTGTAAAGAAGGGATCCAGTTTCAGCTTTCTACATATGGCTAGCCAGTTTTCCCAGCACCATTTATTAAATAGGGAATCCTTTCCCCATTGCTTGTTTTTCTCAGGTTTGTCAAAGATCAGACAGTTGTAGATATGTGGCATTATTTCTGAGGGCTCTGTTCTGTTCCATTGATCTATATCTCTGTTTTGGTACCAGTACCATGCTGTTTTGGTTACTGTAGCCTTGTAGTATAGTTTGAAGTCAGGTATTATGATGCCTCCAGCTTTGTTCTTTTGGCTCAGGATTGACTTGGCAATGCGGGCTCTTTTTTGGTTCCATATGAACTTTAAAGCAGTTTTTTCCAATTCTGTGAAGAAAGTCATTGGTAGCTTGATGGGGATGGCATTGAATCTGTAAATTACCTTGGGCAGTATGGCCATTTTCACGATATTGATTCTTCCTACCCATGAGTATGGAATGTTCTTCCATTTGTTTGTATCCTCTTTTATTTCCTTGAGCAGTGGTTTGTAGTTCTCCTTGAAGAGGTCCTTCACATCCCTTGTAAGTTGGATTCCTAGGTATTTTATTCTCTTTGAAGCAATTGTGAATGGGAGTTCACTCATGATTTGGCTCTCTGTTTGTCTGTTGTTGGTGTATAAGAATGCTTGTAATTTTTGTACATTGATTTTGTATCCTGAGACTTTGCTGAAGTTGCTTATCAGCTTAAGGAGATTTTGGGCTGAGACAATGGGGTTTTCTAGATATACAATCATGTCATCTGCAAACAGGGACAATTTGACTCCCTCCTTTCCTAATTGAATACCCTTTATTTCCTTCTCCTTCCTAATTGCCCTGGCCAGAACTTCCAACACTATGTTGAATAGGAGTGGTGAGAGAGGGCATCCCTGTCTTGTGCCAGTTTTCAAAGAGAATGCTTCCAGTTTTTGCCCATTCAGTATGATATTGGCTGTGGGTTTGTTGTAGATAGCTCTTATTATTTTGAGATACGTCCCATCAATACCTAATTTATTGAGAGTTTTTAGCATGAAGGGTTGTTGAATTTTGTCAAAGGTCTTTTCTGCATCTATTGAGATAATCATGTGGTTTTTGTCTTTGGTTCTGTTTATATGCTGGATTACATTTATTGATTTGCATATATTGAACCAGCTTTACATCCCAGGGATGAAGCCCACTTGATCATGGTGGATAAGCTTTTCGATGTGCTACTGGATTCGGTTTGCCAGTATTTTATTGAGGATTTTTGCATCAATGTTCATCAAGGGTATTGGTCTAAAATTCTGTTTTTTGGTTGTGTCTCTGCCAGGCTTTGGTATCAGGATGATGGTGGCCTCATAAAATGAGTTAGGGAGGATTCCCTCTTTTTCTATTGATTGGAATAGTTTCAGAAGGAATGGTACCAGTTCCTCCTTGTACCTCTGGTAGAATTTGGCTGTGAATCCATCTAGTCCTGGACTCTTTTTGGTTGGTAAGCTATTGATTATTGCCACAATTTCAGCTCCCGTTATTGGTCTATTCAGAGATTCAACTTCTTCCTGGTTTAGTCTTGGGAGAGTGTATGTGTCGAGGAATTTATGCATTTCTTCTAGATTTTCTAGTTTATTTGCGTAGAGGTGTTTGTAGTATTCTCTGATGGTAGTTTGTATTCCTATGTGATCGGTGGTGATATCCCCTTTATCATTTTTTATTGCATCTATTTGATTCTTCTCTCTTTTTTTCTTTATTAGTCTTGCTAGCGGTCTATCAATTTTGTTGATCCGTTCAAAAAACCAGCTCCTGGATTCGTTAATTTTTTGAAGGGTTTTTTGTGTCTCTATTTCCTTCAGTTCTGCTCTGATTTTGGTTATTTCTTGCCTTCTGCTAGCTTTTGAATGTGTTTGCTCTTGCTTTTCTAGTTCTTTTAATTGTGATGTTAGGATGTCAATTTTGGATCTTTTCTGCTTTCTCTTGTGGGCATTTAGTGCTATAAATTTCGCTCTACACACTGCTTTGAATGCGTCCCAGAGATTCTGGTATGTTGTGTCTTTGTTCTCGTAGGTTTCAAAGAACATCTTTATTTCTGCCTTCATTTCTTTATGTACCCAGTAGTCATTCAGGAGCAGGTTGGTCAGTTTCCATGTAGTTGATCGGTTTTGAGTGAGTTTCTTAATCCTGAGTTCTAGTTTGATTGCACTGTGGTCTGAGAGATAATTTGTTATAATTTCTGTTCTTTTACATTTGCTGAGGAGAGCTTTACTTCCAATTATGTGGTCAATTTTGGAATAGGTGTGGTGTGGTGCTGAAAAAAATGTATATTCTCTTGATTTGGGGTGGAGAGTTCTGTAGATGTCTATTAGGTCCACTTGGTGCAGAGCTGAGTTCAATTCCTGGGTATTGTTGTTGACTTTCTGTCTTGTTGATCTGTCTAATGTTGACTGTGGGGTGTTAAAGTCTCCCATTATTAATGTGTGGGAGTCTAAGTCTCTTTGTAGGTCACTCAGGACTTGCTTTATGAATCTGGGTGCTCCTGTATTGGGTGCATATATATTTAGAATAGTTAGCTCTTCTTGTTGAATTGATCCCTTTACCATTATGTAATGGCCTTCTTTGTCTCTTTTGATCTTTGTTGGTTTAAAGTCTGTTTTATCAGAGACTAGGATTGCAACCCCTGCCCTTTTTTGTTTTCTGTTTGCTTGGTAGATCTTCCTCCATCCTTTTATTTTGAGCCTATGTGTGTCTCTGCTCGTGAGATGCGTTTCCTGAATACAGCACACTGATGGGTCTGGACTCTTTATCCAATTTGCCAGTCTGTGTCTTTTAATTGGAGCATTTAGTCCATTTACATTTAAAGTTAATATTCTTATGTGTGAATTTGTTCCTGTCATGATGATGTTAGCTGGTTCTTTTGCTTGTTAGTTGATGTAGTTTCTTTCTAGTCTCGATGGTCTTTACATTTTGGCATGATTTTGCAGTGGCTGGTACCGGTTGTTCCTTTCCGTGTTTAGCGCTTCCTTCAGGAGCTCTGTTAGGGCAGGCCTGGTGGTGACAAAATCTCTCAGCATTTGCTTGTCTGTAAAGGATTTTATTTCTCCTTCATTTATGAAGCTTAGTTTGGCTGGATATGAAATTTTGGGTTGAAAATTCTTTTCTTTAAGAATGTTGAATATTGGCCCCCACTCTCTTCTGGCTTGTAGAGTTTCTGCCGAGAGATCTGCTGTTATTCTGATGGGCTTCCCTTTGTAGGTAACCCGACCTTTCTCTCTGGCTGCCCTTAACATTTTTTCCTTCTTTTCAACTTTGGTGAATCTGACAATTATGTGTCTTGGAGTTGCTCTTCTCGAGGAGTGTCTTTGTGGCATTCTCTGTATTTCCTGAATCTGAATGTTGGCCTGCCTTGCTAGATTGGGGAAGTTCTCCTGGATAATATCCTGCAGAGTGTTTTCCAACTTGGTTCCATTCTCCGCATCACTTTCAGGTACACCAATCAGACGTAGATTTGGTCTTTTCACATAGTCCCATATTTGTTGGAGGCTTTGCTCGTTTCTTTTTATTCTTTTTCCTCTAAACTTCCCTTCTCGCTTCATTTCATTCGTTTCATCTTCTGTCGCTGATACCCTTTCTTCCAGTTGATCGCATCGTCTACTGAGGCTTCTGCATTCTTCACGTAGTTTTCGAGCCTTGATTTTCAGCTCCATCAGCTCCTTTAAGCCCTTCTCTGTATTGGTTATTCTAGTTATACATTCTTCTAAATTTTTTCCAAGTTTTCCACTTCTTTGCCTTTGGTTTGAATGTTCTCCCATAGCTCGGAGTAATTTGATCGTCTGAAGCCTTCTTCTCTCAGCTCGTCAAAGTCATTCTCCATCCAGCTTTGTTCTGTTGCTGGTGAGGAACTGTGTTCCTTTGGAGGAGGAGAGGTGCTCTGCTTTTTAGAGTTTCCAGTTTTTCTGCTCTGTTTTTTCCCCATTTTTGTGGTTTTATCTACTTTTGGTCTTTGATGATGGTGATGTACAGATGGCTTTTTGGTGTGGATGTCCTTTCTGTTTGTTAGTTTTCCTTCTAACAGACAGGACCCTCAGCTGCAGGTCTGTTGGAGTACCCGGCCGTGTGAGGTGTCAATCTGCCCTTGCTGGTGGGTCCCTCCCAGTTAGGCTGCTCGGGGGTCAGGGGTCAGGGACCCACTTGAGGAAGCAGTCTGCCCATTCTCAGATCTCTAGCTGTGTACTGGGAGAACCACTGCTCTCTTCAAAGCTGTCAGACAGGGACATTTAAGTCTGCAGAGGTTACTGCTGTCTTTTTGTTTGTCTGTGCCCTGTCCCCAGAGGTGGAGCCTACAGTGGCCCGCAGGCCTCCTTGAGCTGTGGTGGGCTCCACCCAGTTCGAGCTTCCGGGCTGCTTTGTTTACCTAAGCAAGCCTGGGCAATGGCAGGCGCTCCTCCCCCAGCCTCGCTGCCGCCTTGCAGTTTGATCTCAGACTGCTGTGCTAGCATTCAGCGAGACTCCGTGGGCGTAGGACCCTCCAAGCCATGTGCGGGATATAATCTCCTGGTGCGCCATTTTTTAAGCCTGTCGGAAAAGCGCAGTATTTGGGTGGGAGTGACCCGATTTTCCAGGTGCCGTCTGTCACCACATTCTTTGACTAGGAAAGGGAACTCCCTGACCCCTTGCTCTTCCCGAGTGAGGCAATGCCTCGCCCTGCTTCGGCTCACGCACGGTGCACGCACCCACTGACCTGCGTCCACTGTCTGGCACTCCCTAGTGAGATGAACCCGGTACCTCAGATGGAAATGCAGAAATCACCCGTCTTCTGCGTCGCTCACGCTGGGAGCTGTAGACCGGAGCTGTTCCTATTTGGCCATCTTGGCTCCTCCCCTCTTTTGTAATCTTTTTGAATGCTATTACTAAAATGCCTGCCAGAGACAGTTACCCATTTGTAACAGGTGTGTTATATTTTACAATGAGCATTTTTACTGTCTATATCACTGCGTATGACAATATTTGACAACAACATAATTTCTGCCCTTTAAAACTGAAGTTCTACTTGCGTATCATTTTTTCTTTCAAAACAGACAATTTTCCTTTTCTCTAAACATATTAATCATAAAGGTAAAAATCCATCAGATTATCGTTGGGCACTTTAGGCTTTTATGGAACTTGTATGAAATTCTTGAGCACATTTCATTGAATTTCATTGCAAATTATCAGTGTGATGTAATTTTTATTCCTATAAGAAATATGTTTCTACTGCTGTGCAAACATTAAATGAACAATGAAACTTAACGTCTTGTGGGAGGGCAAAGAAACACCTACAATATCAGGAACTGGAACTGTCTGCATAGCACAAAGTGAAGTGGAGTATGGTAATCAGAGAGATGTCTTGGTTACTGGGAATGTTGAAGTTCCTAAATGCCAGGAATTGGAACTGTCTGCATAGCACAAAGTGAAGTGGAGTATGGTAATCAGAGAGATGTCTTGGTTACTAGGAATGTCAAAGTTCCGAAATGCCAGTTCCTAAATTCCTTATCCTAGGTGTTTTTTTTTTCCTTAAATATTTTCCTTTCCTCTCTTTTAAGATCTAGTAGAAAACAAAAATGGCAGGTTTATTCTTTTAAACATATATACATGTATATACAACATCATCTGCAAAAGTCCTTTATGTAAAATCACATAAAACTTCTGAAGCAATTGGTAAAGACCTGTAGGATGCATGTGAAATGAATGACAGAGTTCTTTACTTAATTATAAGTTTATATTCAAATATATTCGAAATTTTTTTTTAAAGACCTTTCCAATTTCTATATTGTTGATCTATGCTTTTACTATTTATGATTTATTCCATGGAAATAGTCAATGAAAGCATTCTTCAGTTCATCCATTTTGATTATCTAACTCCATATTAATTATCAAGAAAAGTAAAATTACTATTTAAACCATTGATTTATTATTCATCAATGTAAGAAATATTGATTGAACACACATCTCATGCCATTTACTCTTTTGGGCATTAGGATGTCAGTGTATTCTCAAAGAGAGGTTAAAACCTGTCCAGTATGATTTGGAGTGTCCAAGCTCTATTTGAAGTCACAATTTTGAGGAAAACCTGAGTAAAGACCTGGTGAAGGTACTTTTGTAGTGATGCAATTACAATTTCCTGACAGAGCACAAGTATAGCTTTGATTGTGGGATTTTCTGTTGTTTCAGATTCCTTTTTCTCAAAACTAATTTGTACACTGATTCCCTAAATTCTAAAGCAACATTTCTTATTTACTCATGTATGTAGAGACGGAGTCTTGCTCTGTCGCCCAGTCTGGAATTCAATTGCGCAATCTCTGCTCACTGCAACCTCCACCTCCTGGGTTACAGTGATTCTGTCACCTCAGCCTTCCAAGTAGCTGGGATTACAGACACCCACTACCATGCCTGACTAATTTTTGTATTTTTAGTAGAGATAGGGTTTCACCACGCTGGCCAGGCTGATCTTGAACTGTTGACCTCAAGTCATCCGACCGCCTCAGCCTTCCAAAGTGCCAGGATTACAGGCATGAGCCACCGTGCCCAGTCTAAAGCAACATTTCTTAACCTGTTTTCTGCTGAAACCCATGCTAGCTGATGTTTATGTGCTTGTCACATTACTTGCACAATAAAGACAAGGGTAAACATTTTATTGTACATTTTAAGCGTTGGATTACTGAATATTAAAAGGGATTTGGAGAAATTAAAAAATTAAAAGTCTAAGAGAAAAGTATCACATACAATGTACAGACTGAAACATAGGTTCTAAGGGATATTGATCCAAGATAGATAGATAGATGTATGGGTGGATAGATAGATAGATAGAAGATAGATAGCTCAATACCAATATTGGTATTTATGTATACCAGTATTAGTGTGTATAAACAAAGTATGTCTATATATATATAGCTGTATATATAGCTGTGACTCCACACCCTTGTTCCTTATTGAAGGAAGCATATTTGGTGGCATGCAAGTGAATGAGAGTAACTTTATTGCTGGTACAGCCTTGAATCATCTCCAATATACAAAGAATAAATCAGTTGCAAACAATGGCATGAGATACGCTTTATTGCTGATTCCAACACACTTGAAACTTGGGATCCTCCTTTTGAGAAACACTCCCTAAAGCACATAAACTAAGCTTTCATATAAGTCTCTTTGTTCTTCTCACCCAGCATTAGGTCTGTATAATACCCCTAATCAGATGTAGCTTGAAAACTGTTGACTTAACATAAAGAAACAAACAACCCTAAGATATATAATGAGTCATCTTGTCAAAATTAATCAACAATTTTTTGGAATGTTTTTATTTTCTCATCTCTTTCCCTCTATCACAGTCATCAACATTTCTGAGTGCCCATCTACATTTCTTTTGTACATCCCTTCATCCTTTCTGATGGTACTCTTTGGGGTATATGCGAACGACACTATCAACACAGAATGTGCTATTTTCGTTTGCTTTCCTGATCTAAGTTTTATTTTTGCTCTGAGCGTGTTAGGCTCTTCTACACAGTAATTGTCTCGCATAATGAACAACAACATGAATTCCCAAGGAAGCTAACTACTGTCGGGACCGACCTTACAACATTTCCCTTGCACGGTCACTGGCCTTACACCTCAATGCCATTGGTTTTAAGCAGCCTGACCAAGCAGCTCACTGGGCATAGTAAGAAATGGACCAATGTGCTTGATCAAGACACAGTACATTTATCAAAATGTTATGCATTTACTTGCTGAATTGCTACATTCTGAAATAAATTTGGAGAAATTAGAACATAGAAATTTTAAAAGAAAATCATCAAACATGAGGTGTTGGTTACAATGTAGGTTCTAAGGAATATTGGTGGTGATATATATATAATATATGTATATATACATATTTTATATACATGTATATATTATATATGTTATATATGTATATATACATATTTTATATATGTACATATTTTATATAATATATGTATATGTCTATATACATATTTTATATATGTATATATTTTATATAACATATATAGGTGGTTAGATATCTATCTATAGATCTATCTATAGATCTATCTATAGATCTATCTATAGATCTATCTATAGATCTGTCCTATGCCTTTGCAGGGATGTTCCTGAGAGAATTTCTAAGAAATCTCTGATTTAGAGTGTGCCTTAAAGTCAGCTTCCCAGGGAACCTGGCTTATAACACTCTCCAAACATAAAAATGAATCTAGTTTAAATTAAATCTGCTCTGAACTGCTCCTCAAATTTTCATAAGACAGATCAATAAATAGATATCTCACCACCAGTATTTTATTTTTATATAGCAAAATTAATACGTGTATATATACAGTGTGTGTGTGTGTCTGTGTGTGTGTATGTGTATACTTTATATTCTACAGCAGTTTTAGGTTCACAGCAGAATTGAGAAGAAAATTTCCCATATACTCCCTGCCCCCACCCTCATAGTCTTCCCTGCTGTTAACATTCTGCACCAGAGTGGAACATTTGTTACAATCAGTGAGATGAGCCTACTTTGGCACATTGTTGTCACCCAAAGTCCATAGTATACATTAAGTTTCACTCTTTGTGTTGAAAGTTCTGTGAACTTTGACAAACATATAATGACATGTATCCACCATTATAATATGACACATACAGTTAGTTTCACCACCCTAAAAATCTCCTGTGCTCTACCTATTCATTCCTCCTTGACCTACCTCCCACCCCATAATTCCTGGCAGATATTTTTCCTGTCTCCATAATTTTGCCTTTTCTAGAATGTCATATAGTCAAAATCAGACAGCATGTAGCCTTTTCAGATTGGCTTCTTTCACTTAGTAACCTGCATTTAAGGTAGTGCTGAGGTTTTTCAGAGTATTAAAAAGAGAACAATGAATGTTGTTCTTATTTTACAGAGTTAAAGGAATTGTATATTATTATCAGCTCCAATATCTAAAGAATAAATCAACTGCAAACTGCAAAATGAGATAAACTTTATGGTTGATTCCAACACACTTGAAATTTGCAATCCTCCTATGATAATTAGGTAAATCCATGGGTGAAACCCAAGAATAAATCCATTAACATTAACTTTCTTAACGGTGGCCACACTTACTTCTTTCTTTCCTTCCTTCCTTTTATTTTAGTTTTTTTTTTTTTTTTGACCAAGTTTTGCTCTTGTTGTCCAGGCTGGAGTGCAGTTGCACTATCTTGGCTCACTGCAACCTTCTCCTCCTCGGTTCAAGCGATAATCTTGCCTTAGCCTACTGAGTTGCTGGGATTACGGGCGTGTGCCACCACGCAGGCTAATTTTTGTATTTTTAGAAGAGACAGGGATTCACCGTATTGGCCAGGCTGGTCTTGAACTCCTCACCTCAGTTGATCTGCCCACCTCAGCCTCCCAAACTGTTGGGATTACAGGCATGAGCCGCTATGCCCATCCGGCCACACTTCTTGAAGCATATATGTGGCAAAGTGCATCCAAGTCAAAAGATAAAGATAGTACATCTTCCAGGAGTATTAGTTTTATTTGATTACTGAAAGGAAACCACTTATATCAAAAAGTATAGATTTATAGTAGAATACAGAATTTTCATTAGGTTAAAACAAGAGACAAAAGAAATATGGAGTGAATGAAGGACTGCCTCTTGGCTAAGAGACTACCTAGACTCTCTGTAGGAAGCAAAGTCATGTTCTCCCTACATCAGAAATATTTCATTAGAAAATCTGCGGGGCAATTCAGAGGAGGTTTAATTTAAACTAGATTCATTTTTATGTTTGGAGAGTGTTATAAGTCAGGTTCCCTGGGAAGCTGACTTTAAGGCAGACTCCAAATCAGAAATTTCTTAGAAATTCTCTCAGGAACATCCCTGCAAAGGAGGGGAGGAAACAGAACTGGACATCTGCCTGGTGGCAGGTGGGGTTTAGCTGTGATGCAGATGCAATAAGAGGCTCAGCCGATACCACGGGGAGCTCTGGAGCTGCCATGGCTCTTCGTAGATGCCCTACATTGAGGCATAGGGCCTGGGCCATCTTATCTCCAACTCACTGGTCAATGAATGGAGCTGTTCCCAGGAGGAGGTGTAACTCTGGAGGGCAATTCCTGGGGCCTGACTCAACCATGAGCTGTCATCTGGCAACCTCCCAGGAGCTGGGGGAATGAACACCTTGATGTGGATGGAGAAAGCTGGGCAGTACAAGCCAGTATCTGTTATACGCAGGACAAGCCCAATGGCGTCCTTGAAAAGAAGGGCCTAGAACAAGTGAGTTCTGAGTACCATTCAATAAAAAAAATTTCTGCTTTTAATGCAATGCCTACCTCCAAAAGGAGAAATTTTTTTTTTGCATATCCACTATAAGGAAAAATATAAAGAGACACACACACACACACACACACACACCATTCTGAATAGGAACTGGGAAACATAAAAGTCTTTGTTTTTGAATAGAGAACATTATTTTCCTCATTTTTTAAAAAGAAAAGGTTAATACTTAGCTAAGTCATAGATATATTACTAAAGTTGGTTCTAGATTCTCGTTATATGCAAAGAATTTGCTAAATCTTTTCAACCTTTGGTGAGCTCATAAAGATGAAAGTTTTATGCATAAAATACTTAAAAAAATTTCTGTACTTTAAGTGTGAGATTAATCTAATGGAAAGATTGCAGAGAAACTATTTATTTGACCATGGTCCAGTACCAGAAGAGCTACATATAAAAGTATAAAGATTTAAATCCAATTTGCTTTCAAGGTTTGAATTTATAATTTGTACATTGGAACATTGCAATTTTATATGCTGCTGTGATCTCAGGCAGTTAGATTAAAACGTGATAGCGATGTCTCCAAGTCATACATTTATCTCTCTCCTACTTAAATATACTGATTTCTACAAACATAGGCTCCCTAAGCACAGCCACATATATCTCAGATACTTGGCTTTGGTCATAGGGTCAGAGTCTAAATACCTTCTAGATACATCTTCACTATTGGTTTAGTGAGGAGGGAGAGGGACTTTCAAATCTCATTTTTTAAATGAATTTGCTATATCATCTTTACATATAACACAAATTATTCTCATACAACCCATAAATAAAAGTAGTTTAAAATGTCAAGAAAACAAACCATTCCTGTACTGGCCTCCATTGCTACCTGGCTCTATATTTTCCCTTAATATATTGATGAGTCCCTCATTAACTAGCACAGAGACAATACAAAGTGTAAGAAGCATCCCACTAATCACCAATTAGTTCCGTTCTATATGTTCACATACATTCTCTGACCTTTAGAAACATGAGATAGTCAACACTCAACAGTCAGTCTCTGCTTTAAGTTTGACTTAATGTAGACCCAAACCTTTGCTGCAGAAAAGTTTCATGTAACAAAAGTTTATTACACTAGCATTGAGTCTTTGGATATTTAAAATTTGTGGGCTTCAGTGTCTTCGTTTGTAAAATGAGTTGGTTGGGTTTGAAGCAGGTTATCTTCAGGATTCCTAATGCAACGTCTTAGATTACACTGTGATTTTATCTAGCTTTGGATATGACAGCACATGGCCGTTGACCTGTAACCAAGATTCAAGGACAGAGTGCAGTGTGACAAAACCATAGCGGATCTCTATTTCTGTGGCCCAACCCTGGCCAGGGTCTCAAGAGCCAGATTCCCTGGGTGGAGGCCACTAAGAGACAGTAAATAAATGATATCTGATATTGTAACAGTTCCCTTAAATTCTTAAACTGGGAGTGCATCTTTCCAAAGTTTTCAATTTACTGCATGAAAGTATCTTTTAACTCGAGCACAATCTGATTTAATAGTCCAATTGAAGGCATAGAAATAAAAATTTCTTCTTTAATTTGAAGGTGTCAGTTTTCATGTCAATGATGCTTTTTAAAAAATATTGTACTGATAAGAATGGCCATAATTAAAAAGTCAAAAAACAGTAGAAGTTGGTGCGGATGTGGTGAAATGGAACACTTTTACACTGCTGGTGGGAATGTAAATTAGTACAATCACTATGGAAAATAGTATGGAGATGCCTTAAAGAACTAAAAGTTGAACTACCATTTGATTCAGCAATCTCACTACTGGGTATCTACCCCACAAAAAAGTTATTATATGAAAAAGACACATCCTTATGCAAGTTTATAGCAGCACAATTCACAGTTGCAAAGATATGGAACCAACCCAAATGCCCATCAATCAACAAGTTGATGAAGAAAATGTAGTGCATATACTTCATGGAATGCTACTCAGCCATAAAAAGGAATGAAAAAATGTCTTTTGCAGCAACTAGGATGGAGCTGGAGGCCATTATTCTAAATGAAGTAAACCAGGAATGGAAAACTAAATATTGTATATTCTCATGTATAAATGGGAGCTAAGCTGTGAGGATGCAAAGGCATAATAATGACATAATGGACTGTGGGGACTCAAGGGGAAAGACTGGGCATGTGGTGAGAAATAAAAGACTATATATCGGGTACAGTGTACACTGCTCAGGTGATGGGTGCACAAAAATCTCAGAAATCACCACTAAAGAACTTATCAATATAACCAAAAACCACCTGTTCCCCCCAAATTATTGAAATTAAAATAATTTTTTATGTTCCTGACATTATGATAAGGTATATTCTTGAATCAGATTTGTAGGCATCATATTAATCCTAATTAGAAATTAATTTACTTCAATTAATAAAATTCATTTGATACAATAAGAAATGCAACCTGTAATGTCCCAACACTGGATGGAGGGAAACTCCCTAATGCCAAAATAACTTGACTTGCTCTCTTTTTTAGGTCCTGTCCCAGTGCAGCCATCACCCTGTGAAGCTGATCAGTTTTCTTGTATCTATACACTCCAATGTGTCCCTCTCTCAGGGAAATGTGATGGACATGAAGACTGCATAGATGGATCTGATGAAATGGATTGTCCTCTCAGCCCCACCCCTCCACTCTGTAGTAACATGGAGTTCCCGTGCTCTACAGATGAGTGTATACCTTCCCTCCTGCTATGCGATGGAGTGCCCGACTGCCACTTTAATGAAGATGAGCTCATCTGCTGTGAGTTATTTTCACTAACTCAATGTGTCAGGGAAGGCATGCTGCTTTAAAATGAGAAAGAAAGCTCGACAGATAAAATGAAGTTCTCTAGAGCCTTACCGTGATTGTATCATTAATAACACAGCTTCCAGTGTTATGTTGCAAAACAAGGCATCTGTCCTTTGCTTAGTGTTTCCAGCAACACCCCGTTTGTGGTCATGCTAATTTTTGTTAAACCTATCTTTTTCCTTTTCCATTTATATCTGAGTCATTCATATGGGAGATGCCGTTATGTGTTCTTATCTCATTAACGTGTTTATGGAAGTGGTTTGAAGAAGTTCAGTTAGAATTTCTTCCTACCATAAAGGTTCATGAAAATGGCTCAAGTGAAGGGCATATTGATAGAGATTTCCTTTTTGATCAAGTGACAAATATTGATTTTAATGGGTATATATAGTTAAGGGTTGGATCTGGATAATTACCTGAGTAAATGTCATGTCATTAAGAGTCCATGGGATAATGCATCCTAGAGATGTGGGTTTGAATTTCATCCCTGTTACTTACTATGTGTGCAGTCTTGGCAGAAGTTATTTAAGTGCTGCCAATTTCATTTTGTCATCCAGGTATTGAATTCAATAATACCTGACTTACAAGGCTGTGATGAGTTGAGCAAATGCATGTAAAATTCCAGGCTGTGTATTCAGTACCTTTGATTTTTAGTATAATTAGCCAGTGTCAGGTAGGGAAGGGAAAATGTTAGGTAAGAAGTAATTACACACATCTTAAAGTGAGTACATATCATGGTGGTGTCCAAATACCCCTAACATTTTATTATTTGTTTGCTTCCTTACTTATTTTATATTTTATATTTTATTATACCATATTATATTTTTGGATGAGTGCTGCAGTGATAGTATTCCACAAACTACACGTTAATGATTATACTTTTTGGTATAGTAAAAGGCAGTTTGAAATGTAACTATAAGAGGGGAACATTGAATGAGGCTGGGTGCAGTGGCTCAGGCCTATTATCCCAGCACTTTGAAAGGCCGAGGTGGGAGGATCCCTTGGGCCCAGGAGTTTAAGCCAGCCTGGGCAACATAGTGAGACCCCATCTATACAAAAATAGCAATAGTAATAACCAGGTATGGTGGTGCATGACTGTAGTTCCAGCTACTCTGGAGGCTGAGGTGGAAGGATTGCTTGGGCCCAGGAGTTTGAGGCTGCAGTGAACTATGATTGTGCCACTGTACCACTGCACCCCAGCCTGGGTGACAAAGTGAGACTCTGTCTCAAAAAGAAAAGAAAAGAAAAGAACAAAAGAAAGAGAGACAGAGAGAAGGAAGGAAGAGGGGAAGGGAGGAAAGGAGGAAGTGGGGGAGGGAGGGAGGGACAGAGAGGAGGAAGGAAGGAAGGAAAGGAAGGAAGGAAAGATGGAAAGATGGAAGGAAGAAAGCAAGGGCTATTTTAGGGTCCTGTGTAATATGGGACCTCTAGAAATCTGGAACAATTGGAAGAGGAGTAAAGATGAATGAAAGAAAGGAGAGATGACCTTGGGATGTTTAAAGGCTTTAGCCTTAAATCAGTGAAACTCTTTTCCTGGTTGGGGCTAACAAATTGGTTTTCCAACTCCCTGTTATTTCCTACCTATATATTGTCTCTGAGATAAAGCCAACCTGTCAGGTCTTCTAATCTTTTCTTAGAAACAAGGTAAGCAAATGGAGGTGAATAGAAAAGAGAAAGCCTGCCAAATTACTTTTCCCTGTTCCCATCAGAGCTCTAATGTAATTTGGCTGATAGAAATCATATTAAGTTCAATATAGCCATATGATATTTGGCTTCAAATAAGACTGCTATTTAAAGAGAAGCTTAGGAAAGTACTGTGTCCTTATAATGCTAAGCATTCATTGGAAAATTGGAGTTTGCCTAGTCCTGAGAAGTTCTGTTCCAAAAGGGAAATAAGCCCATGTTAGAAATAGACTGGGGACAAAATTCTAGAGCAAAATTATAGAATAAGAGAATTCAGTGGCCACAATTCACCAAACATTTGAAGATATAACAGACTTTGAGGGCTTTCCTATTGGTTTAGAATGTCATTTTGTAAACTCACATTCATTCGTTCATTTATTCACAAACCTCATTAAGATCCTAACTGATGCCACATATTATGTTACACATTGATGAGACAGATGGATATGACACTGTCAGAGCTCAGGCTGAAGATGTGCTATACATTAGGGAAGGAGGCTAGTCAGTGAAAGTGAGGAATACTATATGAGCAATCCTGTGACAGAGACAAGCACCTCGTGTTAGAAGGCACGTAGGGAACTCTCTATGGTGCTAGGGAGTCTTTACATTTTCAGAAGAATAGTGATTACACAGCCAAACTTGGAAAGACAAATAGTCATTGGACGAATAAAGCAGAGATCTGGATTCAAGTGAAGTGAAGATTGTTCCAGGAGCAGAGAATAAGCCGTTAGAGTGAAGCATATTTTGTGTTGCTAGAGCAGAGCCAGTGGTTGGAAATGTAGAAAGAATCCTGGAGAGAGAAGCAGGACCCAGATCTTGCAGAATCCTCACCACCCTGCCACCATGCCAGTGCTATATAACTGCACTTAACTTGGATATGGGATGGATTGGAGTGAGGAAGAGGGGATGGTTAGGAGATGTCACAGTTCAAGTACAAAGCAAATGATTAGGTAACAGTGTAAGGTAAATATTATTAATAGGCTTAAGGGATGGTCAGGTGATGAGGAAGAGAAAGGAATCAATAGTGACTTCCAAGACTGTGCTTTCAGGGATCATGTCTATAGTTTGCCACTAGAGAAGTTTTTTTGAACACATAGTAGGGCACCAGAAGCACAAGGAAGAGGCACAGCCTTCTCTCCTGAGCATGAAGCTGGCTCTTGGTCTTGCTTTGTTCCAACTACCATTTGCCATTGATTATGTCCTTCTCTTCCTTCCAGAAAGTAAAAGGGAGAGAATGCAGTCTGAGTGGTTTTTTTAATCAAAAAAAAAAAAAAAAGAAGGACTTCCAAGTTTCTAATTTGGACATCAGGTCAGCTCATGTGCCATTGCTTGAGCTAGGGAAAATAAGAGGAGAGGAACATGTTGGGGGAAGATGTGGCTTCAGTTTTAGATGTGTTGTATTTATGATACCTGAGACCCATGCACATGAAAAGGTTCAGAATGTGTTTGGAAGTGTATATATAAAGCTCAGGAGAGAGCTAAAATAACATAAGGTTACATGGCCATCAGCGTATGATTATTGAAGCTGTGGGTGTAGATGAGATCAAAGAGAGAGGATAGAGATAAAGTGGCAGGCAGAACCTGAAAGAACAGCTAAAAGACCGTTTAGAAAAAGCAGACATTGAAGACCCTGAGAAGATGTGGTCCTAGACATAGCGAGGTCACAAGAGACTGAGGATCTTAAAGGCAAAAATCCTTTAGTATCAAAATATTCACAGGTTGAAATGTTTCTGAGAGATCAGATAAGAGAGGGCCTAAAAAATATAAATTGGAAAAAGCCAAAAATGTGGTTTTTGGAATTTTGGAGAGAGAACTTTTTATGGAGTAGGAGGGCAGAATTCTGAAGCCATTCTTTTTTAAGAGCAAATGGGAAATGTCGAAGAGGGAAATCAATTGTAGATAACTCTTTCAAGAAGTTGCAATTGGAATGGAATGCAGGAAAAAAGAATTGGTTTCTTTGTTTTCAGTGGCTTTCTCATGTTTAAATGTTGTAGGACTAAGGATTTGGAGATGTTTACAATTTTAGACAGGGAAATCGATAATAATTGATATTTGCAGGCCTTTATTTTTGCAGAAATAATTTTTCTAGCATTGGAAGTGTTTAGATAAACCTGTGAGTTCAACGTTTAAGAACACTTCGTATTGAATATTGTCTTTCCACTGGAAACATTAATTTTTCATGGACTGAAGCAATATAGTTTTTATCAAACATATCCCCTTTTTGTAAAAATATAAAAGAAAAGAAAAAGAAAAAGAAAAAAGAAGCATAGTTAATTATATGGAAGAACAGCACAAAACTAGAAACACTCTTTTCACTGATATTCCTCTGAGAGCCATCTTCTGTTCACCAGGAGGGTTTCAAGATTTCATCAGCTGTTGTGTCAGTCAATATCCTGGCAAGAAATAGTTATTGATATCGCATAGGTTGAAAAAATATTAATAAGGGGATTGTTTATTAGAGAAATAGTATGCATAGAAAAGCCATAAGGGATAGTAAGAGTGGGGGTTTTTATCACCTATAGACCAAAGAGTGTGAGAGGAGGTTCGGTTGCCTGAGCCTAGAGTGAGAAGGGAGTACTTGGTAAGAGGCATGACATTTAGTTAAGGGAAGCGGTTAGTCCATGCTGATCTCAAAGAGTCTCTTCGCTCTGTATTAATCTGCTGGTGGTGATAGCCATTGACCAAATCCAATCGTACACCAGAAGACTAAAAGGCTTATTAATGTATCCTTATCATCCAGCCTTCCAGGGCCCAGATGGGGAGAGAAGGTGGAGAATAGATCAGGAGAAGTACATGGAAACTATCCACCAGTGACAGAACAACTGTGAAAAACAAAGGGAAGAAGTGGGTAGCTTACCTCCTTTCCAGTAGCGGTGGATGTGTCCTGTGAAGTGCATGCCACTTCTGGTGATTTAGAATGGTCCAAATTCCTAAGACTTGTAGATCAAACCTTATCATCAATATTTTTGCTATTGGCCTTTAAATATGAAAGCTAAGATCCCAACATCCGATAGTGATTTTGAACAACAGTGTAAAGATTATTCCTCTGCATTTACCAGCTTCATTTCATACAACAGTGTTCCTCAGTTTCTTCGACATTAAAAATCATGGTAATTAATCTGTTTCAGGGAGATATTGGAGGACTAAGTGAAATCAATATGGTAAAGTGCATAATACACACAATAAATTATTATCCTTTCCCCATTAAATTATCTTATAGTTTCATTGAAAATTATTTAAACTGCTAAGGTATTTTAATAAGAGTACTGGTTGAATTTAAATCAAGAATAAAATAAATACCCATCCTGCTGTATGTTAGGTGTGTGTGCCCTGAAGGGCTTGTAGCCTTCATTCTCATAGCCCAAGACCATAGTTTCTCTGCCATTAGAAATATTGACCTGCTGCATATAGATTTTATTTTAGTAGAAAATGGGTATACATCCATAGTCTTACATACTCTACGTTCGAATATATTTTCCATGCAGCAACTATAATCAATGAAGAAATTTTGCTTTCAGGAAGTAGCGCCAATGAACCATTCATGAATTGTTTAAAGTATCATCAACCTGAGTGAATGAGCTATGTGGCACAAAATGCCCTGTGTTACTTAGCCTATTTTGTTAAGAAATAATACCAATTTCTAGGATGATAGATGAAATAACTATTTTTGTTTGTTTCTTTGTTTGTTTTTGAGACAGAGTCTCACTCTTTTGCCCGGGTTGGAGTACAGTGGCACAGTTGTAAATCACTGCAGCCTTGCCCTCCCAGGCTCAAGCAATCCCCCCACCTTAGTCTCCCAAGCAGCACAGGCATGCTCCACCATGTCTGGCTAATTTTTTAAAACAAAATTTGTAGAGGTAGGGTCTTGCTAGGTGGCTCAGGCTGGTTTCAAGCTTCTGGGCTCAAATGATCCTGCCGCCTTGGTCTCTCAAAGTTTTGGGCTTACAGGTGTGAGCCACTGTGCTCAGCCAAATAAATATTTTATAGATATTAAAATATAATGTCTGAAAGAGAATGTACCAAAAAATAGATATTATTCATGGAAACATTTTGAAACCTAAGTTTTCCATGAATTTTATGTGTGAATTTTTTGGCTTAATTTTGCAATTATTCTATGTTGTACCTATATTAATAAAGAAGGAAAAATAGAAAGTAAATGGCTCAGATTATTTTCCTATATTCAGTACAATGTTATTTGCTTTATGGTTGCCAATAAATATTAGATGCATTCATAATTTATTTGCTACCTACTCTTAAAAGAAAATTTATAAATATTAAATATAACATTAATGCTATTTAAAATGCAACAGAAACTAATATTTTTGTTTACAAATTTCATAAAGCCAAAGTCAGTTTTTAACTATCTAAACGGTTAACTAAGAAAAAAGTAAAGCTTTTTATATTGAAACCATTTATTTTCTGATTTTTTAATGTCTTTCAACTGTATTTGTGCCAAAGTTGTGAACTTATAACACTTATAAATTAGAGCTCTTTATTGAACAGTCAACTTGAAAATAAGTTACCAGTCACAGTAGAAATTGGATGAAGAAATATGGATAAATTCCTATCTCCAATAGAGGAAGGGTTCAAAATATATGTTTTCAAGAAGATGAGTAGTATCTGCCATATTTGTATAAAAATGTTAAGTTATATTGTTTAAAACCTTGAAACTATGATCTTATATGATCTCTCAGCTTTTTGCAATGAAAAATAATGATAAAAATATGTATGCACACAAAAATTTGTGTATATATACACAAATATATATCATAGATACATATATACACACATATTTTTGTGTGCATACAAAATAAAATAAATAAAACAGGCATACCTTGTTTTACTGTGTATTGCTTTATTGCGCTTCACGGATGTCACATTTTTTACAAATTGGAGGTCTTCATCCTTGCATCCTGCAAGTCTATCAGTGCCAATTTTCTTTTTTTCTTTTTTTTTTGTCCGTCTTTGCAGGTAGCATAGTCTTTTTTTTTTTTTTTTATACTTTAAGTTCTGGGGTGCATGTGCACAACGTGCAGGTTTGTTACATAAGTATACATGCGCCATGCTGGTGTGCTGCACCCATTAACTCATCATTTACATTAGGTATATCTCCTAATGCTATCCCTCCCCCCTCCCCCCACCCTATGACAGGCCCCGGTGTGTGATGTTACCCTTCCTGTGTCCAAGTGTTCTCATTGTTCAATTCCCATCTATGAGTGAGAACACGTGGTGTTTGTTTTTTTGTCCTTGTGATAGTTTGCTGAGAATGATGGTTTCCAGCTTCATCCATGTCCCTGCAAAGGACATGAACTCATCATTTTTTACGGCTGCATAGTGTTCCATGGTGTATATGTGTCACATTTTCTTAATCCAGTCTATCATTGTTGGACATTTGGGTTGGTTCCAAGTCTTTGCTATTGTGAATAGTGCCACAATAAACATACGTGTGCCTGTGTCTCTATAGCAGCATGATTTATAATCCTTTGGGTATATACCCAGTAATGGGATGGCTGGGTCAAATGGTATTTCTAGTTCTAGATCCTTGAGGAATCACCACACTGTCTTCCACAATGGTTGAACTAGTTGACAGTCCCACCGACAGTGTAAAAGTGTTCCTATTTCTCCACATCCTCTCCAGCACCTGTTGTTTCCTGACTTTTTAATGATCGCCATTCTAACTGGTGTGAGACGGTATCTCATTGTGGTTTTGATTTGCATTTCTCTGATGGCCAGTGATGATGAGCATTTTTTCATGTGTCTGTTGGCTGCATAAATGCCTTCTTTTGAGAAGTGTCCGTTCATATCCTTTGCCCACCTGTTGATGGGGTTGTTTTTTTTCTTGTAAATTTGTTTGAGTTCATTGTAGATTCTGGATATTAGCCCTTTGTCAGATGAGTAGATTGCAAAAATTTTCTCCCATTCTGTAGGTCGCCTGTTCACTCTGATGGTAATTTTTTTTGCTGTGCAGAAGCTCTTTAGTTTAATTAGATCTCATTTGTCAATTTTGTCTTTTGTTGTCATTGCTTTTGGTGTTTTAGACATGAAGTCCTTGCCCATGCCTGTGTTCTGAATGGAATTGCCTAGGTTTTCTTCTAGGGTTTTTATGATTTTAGGTCTAACATTTACGTCTTTAATCCATCTTGAATTAATTTTTGTATAAGGTGTAAGGAAGGGATCCAGTTTCAGCTTTCTACATATGGCTAGCCAGTTTTCCCAGCACCATTTATTAAATAGGGACTCCTTTCCCCATTTCTTGTTTTTGTCAGGTTTGTCAAAGATCAGATGGTTGTAGATGTGTGGTATTATTTCTGAGGGCTCTGTTCTGTTCCATTGGTCTGTATCTCTGTTTTGGTACCAGTACTATTCTGTTTTGGTTACTGTAGCCTTGTAGTATAGTTTGAAGTCAGGTAGTGTGATGCCTCTGGCTTTGTTGTTTTGGCTTAGGATTGTCTTGGCAATGCGGGCCCTTTTTTGGTTTCATATTTTCTAACAGTATATGCTCACTTCGTGTCTGTATCCTATTTTAATGTTTCTCACAATATTTCAAACTTCTTCATGACTATCATGTCTGCTATGGTGATCTGTGATCAGTGATCTTTGATGTTACTATTGTAATTGTTCTGTGGTGCCATGAACCATGCCCTTATAAGATGGTAAATTTAATTGATAAATGTTGTGTATGTTCTGACTGCTCCACCAACCAGCCATTCCCCTGTTTGTCTTTTCCTCTCCTTGGGTCTCCCCATTCCCTGAGGCTGAACAATATTGCAGTTTGGCCAACTACAATAGCTTCTACGTATTCAAGTGAAAGGAGGAAATGCAGATCTCTGACTTTAAATCAAAAGCTAGAAATGATTATTAATGAGTAAGTCATGTTGAACACCAAGATAGGCTGAAAGCTGGGCCTCTTGCTCCAAACAGCCAAGTTGTGAATGTGAAGGAAAAAAATCTTGAAGGCAATTAAAACGCTACTCCAGTGAATACACAAATGATAGGAAAGCAAAACAGCCTTATTGTGGATATGGAGAAAGTTTTGACATATGTCTGCTGAACCCTGGAACTCAGAGGAGCAGGGTTAGAAGACAAGAATAGATTGATACCACTATTATTTAGTGCTTTTGAAATCTATCCAGACTTTCTGACAAAATGGTGCAATGGGTTCATTATTTGACACATTCCCTCTGCTCCAGCCTAATCTAGAGCAAAGTTCTAACTATCTTTAATTCTGTGAAGTCTGAGAGAGGTGAGGAAGCTTTGGAAGAAAAGCTGGAAGATAGCAGAGGTTGGTTTATGAAGTTGAAGGAAAGAAGCTATCACCATAACATGAAAGTACAGGATGAATCAGCAAATGCTGAGATGGAGAAGCTATACCAAGTTATCTAGATCTAGCTAAAATCATTGATGAATGTGGCTGCACTGAACAACGGATTTTCAGTGTCAATGAAAGAGCCTTCTGTTGGAAGAAGATGCCACATAGGACTTCCACAGCTAGAGAGGAGAAGTCAATGCCTGGCTTAACTAAAAACTAAATATTTTCTAGTTATTATTTTTTTAGGCATTAGGCTGTTGCACATTTAATTGACTAAGGTATAGTGCAGACATAACATTTATATGCACTGGGAAACAAAACAATTTTATGTGACTTGCATTAATGCAACATTAGCTTTATTATGGTTATCTGGAACTGAGCCTGCCATATTGCTGAGATATACCTGTGCATACTTCTTCATTTTTAATAAACATTATCTTTAAGATTTTGCCTTAAGAGTTTATCTTATAAGAGTTTGAAGATTATTATTTCCTAGTTTACTTGGTTTGCAATGTAATTTATCTTGTCTATGTATATCCTAAAATGATTTAAACATTTGGGAAAACTGAAGATCAGTCTTCTTCTGAAACCCTAGACAATTTCTACCATTTGATTACAGATTTTTTTTTTTTTTTTTTACAGAATCTTGCTCCATTCCCTGGCTGGAGTGCAGTGGCACGATCTTGGCTCACTGTAACCTCCACCTCCCAGGTTCAAGTGATTCTCCTTCCTCAGTCTCCCAAGTAGCTGGCACTACAGGCATGAGCCACCAATCCTGGCTATTTTTATTTTATTATTATTATTATGTTAGTAGGGAAGGGAGTTCACCATGTTGGCCAGGCTGGTCTCAAACTCCTGACCTCATGTGATCTGCCCACCTCGGCATTCCAAAGTGCTGGGATTACAGGCGTGAGCCACTGCGCCTGGACCAGCTTTGTTTTTCTTTCTTTTTTTTTTTTTTGGTTTATCTGTGCTACTTCCTTATCCAACCTCCCTAGTCAAAAGCGACCTGCTGTACTCACTGAACCAATAGAAAACTTATTGATTTTCCATCTGTAGACTTTATTCCTACTTTACTATATGGCTTTTCTCTAGAAATATTAAAATTTTAAATATATTTCAATATTCTGGTCTTGACCTTCAGCCTTTATAGATCTCCGTATGCTAAAGGAATTCTCGTTTTTATAAATGCTTGTCTACAACAATGCTTTGCCTATTAAGTTTGACCTTATGGAATTTCTTTTGTTATTATTTTCAGCTGTTTATCACTCCTGTGTTCTTGTTCTCTTGTCATCACCATGTATGATTCTGGTCATTCATTTTTAAATTTCTCCCCTGCACTCTACATTCTCAGTTCTAAGACACTGTGTTACATGTGGTGGAAGCTCAATATTTTTTGTTGTGGATTGATATTCTAGCACCTTAGTAAGAATTGCTCAATAAAGAGTATTGCCTAAATTTTTCAGAGTCAGCGTTTTCAGTCAATGGAGATACATATTCTTAAAAACACTATTTTTTTACGTCCAACTTTAAAATATATTTTAATGGGCCATTTTCAAAATTAATTGTGTCAATTACCTATGATAAGTAAAATAAATTATTTGTTCCAACTCATAATTATACTTGAAGAAAAAAATAATTTATGAAAGAACTGGCAATATCTGTGTAAGAACCATACATGGGGACATTTATTCTTGGGTCATTTAAATAATTTACTTTGAAAAGGTTGTAACTTCATTGTCTTTATTCATGTGCAAGGAATTTTTCAGACTAATCCTCTTTAAACTTTTAGTAGCAGGTTTAGAGTAAAATGTTCAAATGAGAAGTTGTATATGATACCGTTAAGTAAATCAGAGGAAAACAAAGCTGTTCTTGCTGAACCTGGGTTAAGTGCAAGACAGTTCTGACTATCTACTGCTGCCTTTGACATATTTCTGCTGAACCCTGGTACTCAGAGGAGCTGGGTTAGAAAACAAGTATAGATCAATACCATTATTATTTAGTGCTTTTGAAATCTATCCAGACTTTCTGACAAAATGGTGCAGTAGGTTCATGCTTTGACACATTCCCTCTGCTCCACACACATCACAGTGCTAGAGAGTAGAGTTATCGCATTAAACACTCTGAGAAACAAGATGAACATCACCACTGGCACAGACCAGAACCAGAGGAGAACCAGAAAAGGGATCAGGCCTGCAACTCCGGCTTCTTGGCTTCCAGGTCCTGAAGCAAGCAGGATAACAGAGGAACCATATTTCACACTGGGTGGCAGCCTGAAATGAGAAGTTCCCATTTAACTCTAACACATAAAACCAATGCCAACCATAGCCTCTTCTTTCTAGGAAGTTGTAATCCTAAAGAAAGGAAGAACATAATACAATTTTAGGATAATTATTTTAGGAAAACTGAGCTTCCTAGTAGACAAATCCGATATAATTAAATTAATCAAGTTGTATACAGAAAGGTAAAGTGCTTTGCAAGACTAGGTAGCCATTGAACAGGCATCAGTGCTCTTGATGGGCATCAATAAGGACACTTTTCGAAACAACCAAAGTCTTATGAGTATTAGCATCTCTATGCTATTGAAATGTTTGCCTATTGAAGTCAGATCAGTGTCTGCTTGCATTTCATGCAATGCATTTGATGATATGTGTAATACTACATAATGCATGTATTAGTCAGCACAGGCTGCCATAAGAAAATAACACACACTGGATAGCTAAAACAACAGGAATTTATTTTCTCCCACTTCTGGAGGCTAAAAGTCCAAGATCAACGTGTAGGCAGGTTTGGTGTCTCCTTGGCTTACAGATGGCTGCCTTCTTGCTGTGTCTTCACGTAGCCTTTCCTGTATGTCAGTGCATCCCTGATATCTCTCTCTTCTTATAACCTTTGTTACCTTCTTAAAGCTCCTATCTGTAAATACAGTCCTATTGCGGGTTAGGGTTTCAAGATAAGAATGTTGAGGTGAGGACACAATTCAGTCCCTAAGAATGCACATCTGCGAAGTGATTTTTCAGGCAAATGTGGTTTTTCTTTCAGACATTTTTAAGTTAATCCATTTGAAATGTTCTTCAAAAAGAACTGTGTTCTAAAATATCAGACTAGAAAAAATCAAGAGTAATATAATAAACTGTTTTATGTTATTTTGTTGTGAGAATTCATTGGGACAAAAAAAAATCATGCTGGCATCCCTGATCATTATTCTTTTTTTTTTGCAGCCAACAAAAGCTGTTCTAATGGAGCTCTGGTGTGTGCCTCCTCTAACAGCTGTATCCCAGCCCACCAGCGCTGTGATGGTTTTGCCAACTGCATGGATTTCCAGCTTGATGAGTCCAGCTGCTCAGGTACCCCATTTCCATTCAGATATTCTTGTGATATGAACCAGCAACTTAACCTGCAACACAATGAAAATATTAAAACTTGAGGTTCTAAATAATGGCAAGCATGGAATAATTGAATTTCTATTCTTGGTTTGGGGGCAGAAAGAATGTTGACATTAATTGCCACATGTCTAAAATATTATAAACATATAATGGGCTCATGCTAGTTCTACACAATGTTTGATAAGAAAAGAAAAATCAAATATGTAATTTTAACACAATGTAATTTAAGATTATTAGCATTTAATAATCTCTCCTCTGAAAATTGCTTGGTTTCTATAATAAGGAAACCCTATACAATCTAGTGCTATTATTTTATTTTTAAATTGTGGTCTTCCTTTGTCCACTTCTTTATAAGAGTTTTCTATTTGCATAATCTAGTTACATATTTAATAGGAAATTTATTAAACCTTAGCTTGACTTCTAAACATTTTTCTTTCTTCTGACCTTGGAACATTTATACAGCATAGGAACTGACAGTATATATCTGTCATTATACTTTTATCAAAACTGCTTTAAAATTTTCTAATTTATTGTAGCCCTTTGTTAACATCTCTCCTGAGTAGATGATTTTTTTTTATTTCACATGGATGATATTTAAAATAACAGACCGTTAAAGGTAATATCATTTTGTCCTAACTAAAGGATAATATAAATTAATGATAGAGATATATTCAGTGAAATTTCCTAAATAAGTTGTAAATATTTTATATCAAAACTAGTTAAGAAAATACTCTGTATCTTTCAAGAGAGGAGAACATTATGAGATATATGGTGTAAGAATGATAATTGTAATCAAATCACATTGTGAGAAAGTCTTACTTTTTTATACTGCTAGAAGTGAGTACTCACACACCACTGCATTTTATGAGTACAAAAGCAAATGAAAAAGTGACCAGATCTGGCCCCATAAAATGTGCAAAGATGGATACTCTTTGTCACTTTCTCTGCACTCAGAATGCATGTACTTCAGATGAGATACCAGTATTATTTTCTTTCCAGAGAGTAGGAAAGCCGTTACTGAATAGCTCCATTCTTTGACACTATTAAGACAGTATTTATGCCAGACCCAAACTTATTTCCATAAAGACAAGATTATCTTCAGCGTGGTCCTATAGGAGCACAAATATAATATGTTATAATCTGTTATCTTCTTTGATATAATCTACTTTTAAAAATAGGATCAGAAAAACAGAAGACTTGTCATTCATACCCAGCCATAGACAATCTGTAGGTAGTGCTATAGAACACATTTTTGTTGTCCGTCTCTTTTCATCACTCACCAGTCATGTTTACAGTTCACTTAGAAAGTGAAGGTCATGTTGACACAGATATTGGGTTAGAGTAAAATAAAGAACTAGTGAAATACAGTTTTCAGAAATAAAATCCCTATTATATTATGTTTTATCTATTTACATGTTGTATGCTTTTTGGCTTGTCAATCAAATATATTAAAGCCAAGCTTCTGTTTTTAAGATATCTTTAAGCCTGACCCACACTAAAGATTTGTCAATGTACATTACACATTACTCTTTCTTTCCAACATTATATTCTTTTAAGGTCAGCATTTAATAGGCTTTTGTAAACCCGATCCTTACAGCATCCAATAATTCCCATAGTGGTCTCACCATGGTCACTATCTGGCCTCACCTACCTTGAGGTTTAAGTCATAAACAAGAACATTAAGCTCGGGCACTGTATAGATGTTGCAGGCTACATATATTTCAATGAATCCTGTTCATGCCTAACTTATATTATGCAATATATTATTTTCAAGTTTTTGTTGCTTTGCAACCAGAAATTATTGGCCAGCATTTGTCTGGCTAAATCTAAACTGAAAGTGTTTTTCAAGTCATTTGCAGTAGTAGAGGTTAATAAAGCTTATGCTAAGGTGAAACTATAATTATGATAATCATTCATTTGAAGGAGAATTAGGAAAGGACACTAAAAATGTAAAATTGTAGGATGGGACATTATAAATATAATACTATACATAATAAATATTGATAATGGTGGTGATTATTATGATGATGATGATACAGCTTAATAAAGTCTCAGAAGTATTTAAAAAACAAACCAAAACAAACACAAACACTTCTCAGGCAAGTACTGTGGAGCTACTTCAAGTTTGTTTATTATGATTATTTTTATTTTTTAATTAACACATCATAATTATACGTATTTATGAGGTACAATTTGACATTTCAGTGCATACATTTTGTATAATAATCAAATCAGGGTAGTTAGCTTATCCATCACCTCATGCATTAATTATTTCTTTGTGGTAAGAACGTTGAAGAGCCTCTCTCCTAGCAGTTTTGTAATATACAATATCTTAATATTCACCCGTTACCCTACTGTGCAGTAGAACACCAAAACTTATTCCTTCTATCTAATAGTAACTTTGTACCCATTGGCCAACCTCTGCCTGTCCTTTTTCTCCTCTCTCCAGTCACTGGTAAGCACTGTTCTGTTCTCTGCTTCTATGATATCAACTTTTGAGGTTTGATAGATTTTCCCGCAGTCCCTGTGCCAGGATTTCAAGATAAAGAGAATAATCTCTTCCCTCTGAGACTTGGTTTGTTGCACAAAATCTTCGGGTGGACTCCTAGGTGTATATATCTCTTCAAACTATGTGCAGATAATTGTGTATATGCATACTTATCTGGGACAGTACATAAATGCCACACGATTCAAAGGGGTTTGTATGCCCACAGCATCAAAAACTGCAAGCAGTTGTAGAAATTCTGAGATGAATAGCTAATCATTTGACATTTTTACTCTAACAGGCTTTGGAGTCAGAAGACCAGGGTTTAGTTCTAGTTCAGATGCTTCTTTGCTATTAACTCAAGTAAGTTATATGAAAGGCCTCACTTTCCTCCTCTGCAAAATGAGGATAATTATGGTATATAAGACACAATGTTATGAAGGACTAAGTGAGATAACACATGTAAAACTCTTAGGCCAGTCCCTGACACATAGCAGGCCTTACGTAAATGGTAGTGGTGATGGTGATGGTGATTATAACCACAAAGGAAGAAAAGGAAGAGAAGAAGAAGATGGAGAGAACAAGATCGAGGAAACTAGGTTTCATAGGCAATGCAAATACTCCCCCCAGTATAGAAAGATGATTGAGAACAATTATTTAATACCTTATACACACCATTCACTAGTATAAAAATTGTAACAAATTTAATTTAACCTTCCTAGCAGTCCTATAAGAAAGTGATATCATACATATTTCTACATGAAGAATCTTATACTTAGAGTACCTAGCTCAAAGTCCCATAACTCTTAAATGACTGAGCCAGGTATCATCAGGGAACACCAGGACTTAGGTGGTTATCAATCTTCCCAGCAAACTAGTATATAGCACCTGTCACTTCCCTAGTCTCTATGTACATTAAGGGGGAAAAATGAGGGCTTACTTGCAAATTATTTCTATTTACGTTTAAAAGTTACTATTGTTTTTATATGCATGTTCTTGCTTTTCCAATGAGATGTATCAGAATGGGATTCAATGTGAAATACTCAGAATGATATTTCTGTGTAATCAGTTGTGAATTGTATTGGCCTCCATACACATATTCATAATAACCAACACAAAGGGGTACAAACCAGACAGACATTGCTGTGGCTAAAGATTGGGAACCTCTGCTAATGGTAATATTATCCCATAGATTCCCACTTCCCATATTGGGAATTATATCTACTTATCTCCTGGAAATACTCAGCCTCTTCATGGCTAATTAGCCATATCCGTCTCCTTCCCCATTTCATTTGCTCTCTCCTTAAAATTGTTTTGAGTAAATCAAAGCTGAAAATACTTTGTGCTGTGTCTTTCTGTATTATGGATAAAGAACCTGGGTCTAAAGTAGAAACTTATAAAATCTTATCACAGAGATGAACTGTGAGTTTTCTGCCCTGCTAAACAACAGGATTCACCTCTGGTTCCAGTGAACATCTGTGTTCTTTGCACTGTGCTCCACTATAGAGCATAAAAATGCATATTTAGATTCACACAGAATTATTCTGATGTAAAGCAAGCTTATATTTCATTTTTTGTAGTAAATTTAAATATGAATGACCCACCCAAAAGTGGTCAGCCCTCCTGTACTGTTGGTTTTCTGATACTCTGCAGTCTCAGACACTCTTCTCATGTTTCAATAAAACAAAATCCATATTTGAGGAAGACTGAAATTATACCTAAGATAAAAAATAACCATAAAACAGCTTATCTAACAAGGTTTATACCAATTTATGCTTTATCATCTTGGTGGCTATTCTTCAGTCAAACCAGCAAATTCCTTATTTGTAAAGGAGAGCTTATGTTTGTTCTGTTCAGAGGAGCGTGCCCCCCAGTCCTGAGGTATGGAGCTCCTTACTCTCATCTTTGGCACCTTACTCCCCTGTTTTATGTAATTAGTTAAATAAGGAGGACTAAGGGAGGGCAAGATGGGAAATACATCCCTGGGAAAACAAATTGCTGATTTTTTTGAAACCAAAAATGATGCCAGACTCAAGATATATTTCAGTTTTGATCCTATACTGCAACTTCCCTCCTTCCTTGCTTTCCTCTTTCTTAATGCCTGCTATCCCTTCTCTAGTGTGCAATGACTGCCTTTATTAGCCCATTCTCACAGTGCTATAAAGACATACCTGAGACTAGGTAGTTTATTTAAAAAAAAAAAAGGTTTCATTGGCTCATGGTTCTGCCAGTTAGACAGGATTCTGCTTCTAAGCTGGCTTCAGGAAACTTAAAATCATGATGGAAGACAAAGCAAGCACATATTCACTTGGCCGGCAGGAGAGAGAGAGAGAACGGGAAGTGCTCATGAGAACTCTATTATGAGACAGCACTAGGGGGATGGTGGTAACCTATTAGAAACCACTCCCATGATCCATTCACCTCCCACTAGGCCCCACCTCTAACACTGGGGATCACAGTTTGACATAAGATTTGGATGGGGACACAGAACCAAACCTTATCACTGCTTAACAGGCTACGCTCTCATGCCACCCTTTCCTTGTATGTTTTACTTCAATACGTATTGCTTACATAAAATTTCTAGCTCTCTATTTTCTCACTATCCTTCATGATTATCATCATTTCTCTGTTCTAGTAAATGTTTTCTCTGTCTCTGCTAAGATTGGGCTTATCAAAGACAAGGAGCATATCTGTGTACCAGAAGCAATGATGTCAAAATGACTTGAGGAAAAACCCTGAACAGTGGTGCTATCTAAAAGGCAGAGAAAAAAATCTGAAGAAAGACCACAAATCTGTATCTCTACTTCATATTAAATATTTCATCTGAGGTTCAGACCTGCAAATTCCAGTGCCCACAGGTCGGGTCACTTCCACTTCGATGCCCCTTATGCACTTAAAATATAACATTATCTTTTCCTTTAAAAATCTTAATTCTCCATAAATCCCCCTCAGTGAATGAAACCACCAACTAGCCAATGACCCAGCCAGAAGTGTGGCCATTATCCTCGACTCTTCCAAATAGTCACCAAGATGTTTCAATCCTAATATTTAAATACCTCTTAAAAATTCAACAACTTTCTACCCCCAACCCCACCCTAATGCTTTAGTTCAGGCAACCATTATATTTTTGCTAGTTTATTACAAAAAAGAAACTCTTTAACGGGGCTCCCACATTTTAGTCTTGGTCTTTCTGTTGACTTGACACACTGCAGCCAGAATTCTAACACATGAAACATGAGACTTTCCTTTTTAAAATGTTGGCCCTGCTGGGCTGATGTAACCCAGAAGCTGTGTGTCTCTGAATTTTTTCTGCACTATCTTTGTATTATGAGCAATTCAACCAGTCTGGGCGGTCTTCAGTTCCTCAAACATGCAACACCCTCTTCTCTGGCCTCTGGGTCTTTATGCTCACCTTTACACACACACTACCACTACTGCCCAAATAAATGGCTGCTGATTCTCTCTGGAAAGCTTTTTCTTACTCCCCAAACGTGAGCGAAGTGCTCTTCTTGGTGTTCCCATCACCCTTAGAACATCCATCCCAATAGAGTAATTTCATTCTGCATTTTAATGCCACACTCACATTTTTTTTTCATCTGGAAGGACAGTAGGAGCACGAACCATGGCTGTATATCTTTTAAAGTCAACATTTATTAAACTCATACTATGAACTGGTTGTTCTTCTAACATTCTCACAACCCTATGAGATAGTTATTGTTTGTTAACCTTGTTTACAGAAAGCAAACAGAGGCACAGAGAGATTAACTACCTTACCCAATACTACTCAGCTAATAAATTGAGCTGAGAAGAGCAATTGTGCTCCTGTGCCGTCAGTGTGAACATCTATACTAAGATGTCTATGTTATCATTATATTTCCAGTGCCCAGCCCAGTGGCAGACATTTTATAGGGACTCAGAATAAATTTGTTCAATTAAAATTAAAGACAGAGGAAATTTTAATCAAGTGTTGGAGTTAAAGTAACCCAACAAGGGAGCACTGGTATCCTGCAAGAAAGGTGTTGAATTATACCCCATAAATATGTACAATTGCAGTGTGTTAAGTAAAAACAAAAGGCCTAGGAGCAACTTGGGTCTTAACTGAATAGGGGAATTGACAGGCCTTAGTAGGTCAAGATGTCTCATGAGGAAATAAGGAGGCAGCTCGTATGAACACAGCATCAGGAGCTAACTGTGCTAACCACTCTCACGGTAGTTACTCTATGAAGATATTTAGCTTCTTTTTAACCTATAAGTAAACCACCTTTGAAAATAAATGCTCTTGTTAAACTGGAACTAGAGAGTGACACAAGCAGTGAAATAGGAGGACCAGGGACGAACTTGAGTTATACTGACATTGATCATGGATGCAGAGGTAGGACATCTGCATGCTCATAAGTGAGTGACTTATCGAAAAAGGCTTTTGCCTGCCATGACATGAGGACTGTTGTGTAGAACTAGAGAAATATTTCAGTAAACAAAACACTTTATTGTTATCACAAATATGTCATGCAGACACATTCTAAATAAGTAGATGATACCCAATCCAGGGGAGAAGTTCTAGTGTTCTAAAGCACTGTGAGATGACTATAGTTAACAATAATATATCGTACAGTTTCAAATAGTTCCAAGGAAGATATTGAATGTTCTCAACACAAAGAAATGATAAATTTTTGAGATGATGGATATGCTAATTTCCCTGATCTGGTCACTATACACTATCTATATACATATAACTTTGTACTCCATAAATATGAAAAATTATTATATGTCAATTAATAAAAAGAGGTCTGATGCGATGGTTTGCACCTGTAATCCTAGCATTTTGGGAGGTCAAGGTGGGAGGATTGCTTGAGGCTAAGAGTTTAAGACCAGACTGGACAACAATGGCAAGATCCCATCTTTACAATAATTTAAAAATTAGGCAAGTGTAGTAGTGTGCCCCTGTGGCCCCAGCTATTCAAGGCTGAGGTGGGAGGATTGCTTGAGCCCAGGAGGTTGAGGCTGCAGTGAGCTGTGTTTATACCACTCTATTCCAGCCTGAATGACAGAGCAAGACCCTGCCTCAAAAAAAAAAAAAAAAAAGAGGGAGAAAGAAAAAATAGCAAAAAATAAATAAAAATTAAAAAATTAAACAAGTAAATAATTTTTTAAAAAGTCTTCTCCTTTTGCGGATTATTCAAGCATGCGAAGGGCATGAACACATTCAGGGCAGCAGGGGCCAGTGAACAAATTTGAAGAGAGTACAGGAAAGTAGCCTATGGGAATTCTTTTGCTTTTTGCAACTGGAAAGGGATTTACTCTCAGAGATTAGATTTAATGTAATGACAAATAGTGATATCTTCTTCTTCCTCCTAATACTATTTATAATTAACTGGTGTCTTTGTGATGCTTCTTTTTAGAATGTCCATTAAATTACTGCAGAAATGGTGGGACTTGTGTAGTGGAGAAAAATGGTCCTATGTGTCGGTAATAAGCATTGTTTAATTTTTTTTTAAGATTTTTTGGAGCTGGCTTACTTATTTTTCTATAGGCTGATATAATAGAGCATCAATCAGTTTGTGGTTAGTAGGTAAAAATAGTGGGTAATGGTACTATTTACATTTATTTGTCTGAATAAGGTAAAGGAATATGTGAGTGCATTTTAGAGCAATATCTCTTTATTATGATTGTGCATGTTTTTCAACATTTTATATGTGTAATATATAATTTTAATAATACTCACTATTCCTTGCATTTATTATTTCTATCAGGTTTTTAAAAGATTTTTTTCTGATATGAATATCTTTCTATTTCAGATAAACTTTGTGTCTGTATTTTCTCTTTTCATTTCAATGTTCTTATTTCTCTTTAACAAAGGATGAAATTAATTTATAAATAAAATCATTTGCTGGTTTATGCAGTGGGTATTTATAAGTAAAGTTAAGGTGTAGGTAAGAAATACATTTGCATACTCAAAGCAAGAGTAAACAAAAATAGGCGTTGTGATTTCTTTGGGGAAATATTTATATTGCATATCAAAGGTGGCTTGATTTCTTCTCTCACCCTTTGGGGAATTGTGCAAAACAGTTTCAAAAACTCCAAAGGAAATGATTAATATTTCATTATATTTGTGTTTCTGCCTTTATAATTTACCAGACCAATGGATATATCACTTTCCTTATTAGAAAACTCATTGAAGGTTGCTATTCAAGTCATTACAAAACACACAAAGGAATCTGAAAAACAATGATTAATAGTTGTTTGAGTCCTTATTTCTGTCTTAATCAACACACATAGTTTAGAAAAAGTAATTTATTCCTAAAAAAATAAAAGATTCTACCAATTAAAACAATAACAAAAATTTTATGATGGACCATATTTAGACACTGCTTTAGTTTAACATTGTTGAAATGTAATTACTAATGAGTTTCTTGGAACTGTTTTCCCTTTCAATACTTTACATAATTTATTTCTAAACATGTCAACAAAATTATACTTTCCCCATATCAGTTTCCATGGAAATTAATTTATCAGAAACTATTACTTGATGGAAAGACAGGATACATAATATTAATTTCTAAAATCTCCTGAAAGAAGTTTGAATGATGCCAAAAAGTTTATTAAATATCAGCTGAGTAGATACTATTATTTAATGTCAACTGCTTACAGTAAAGAGGTTGATTTTTGTCCGCTTTAATCCTGAGAGTTAGGCCAGAAAACTCCCAGAAAGAGCAAGAAAAGAGCTTTACATTCTTGGCAACACTCTCGTGGTCTTAAATAAACTTGAAAAATTAAAATCCAGATGGTGAAGTCTTAAACTTCTCTCAAATGGGAGAACTCTAAGGTGAGGGAGATGAGACAGAGAATTGGGAGAAGAAAGGAAGTCAATGGAGAAAAATGTAGAAAGGAATTCACTGCTAAGAAAGTCAATCAAATATCCTAAAGTATTATTTTTGATAGCAAATAATACTTTACAAATAGTGAAATAACGATAATGAACATCAATGCAAACAAATGTTGGAATTAGTGCTATCTAGAATGTAGGTATGAAAAAATGACTTTTGAAACTTTCTCCATATTGTAATAGCTTAGCCATTTCATTCAAGTTTTTCTTTCTTTAAAATTATGTACTAAAAAAGTAATATATGTGGGTTGTCATGAGTCTTTTTAAAATATACAGTAGTGTATCAGGCAAAAAGTAGAACTCTTGACACTCAAATCCTACACTGTAGTAGTAAGGTTTGTATCCCTTTGGATATATTTTTCTTTACACAAGCACACATACACACACAATTTTAAATTCCTAGATCCCTTATATATTCTTTTAACATTTATTTTAGGTTCAGGGTTTATTTTAGGTTCAAAATCTCCCATGACAAGTTTACTTATGTAACAAACCTACACATGTAGTTTTGTTTATCAAAAATTTATTGAGTTAAATATTTATTAAGTAAGCTCATCATGGGGGATTTTGTACAGATTATTCCATCACCCAGGTACTAAGCCTAGTACTCATTTTTTATTTTGCCTGATCCTCTCTTTTCTTCCACCCTCCATGCTTCAATAGTCCCCAGTGTCTGTTGTTTCCCTTTGTGCATCCATGTGTTCTCATCATTTAGCTCACACTTATAAATGAGAACATGTGGTGTTTGGTTTTCTGTTCCTGCATTAGTTTGCTAAAGATAATGGCCTCTGGCTCCATCCATGTTCCTGCAAAAGACATGATCTAATTCTTTTTTAAGGCTGCATAGTATTCCATGGTGTATATGTACCACATTTCCTTTATCCAGTCTACCATCGATGGGCGTTTAGATTGATTCTGCGTCGTTGCTATTGTGAATAGTGCTGCAGTGAACATACGTATGGAGGTGCCTTTATGACAGTAAAACTTATATTCCTTTGGGTATATACCCAGTAATGGGATTGCTGGGTCCAATGGTAGTTCTGTTTTTAGCTTTTGGAGGAATCACCATACTGCTTTGACAATGGTTGAAGTAATTTACACTTTCACCAACAGTATATAAGTGTTCCTTTTTCTCCACAACCTTGCTAGCATCTGATGTTTTTTGACTTTTTAATAATAGCCATTTTGACTGGTGTGAGATGATATGTCACTATGGTTTTGACTTCCATTCCTCTAATGATCAGTGATGTTGGGCTTTTTTTCATATGCTTATTGGCAGCATGTGTGTCTTCTTTCAAAAAATGTCTTTTCATGTCCTTTGCTCACTTTTCAATGGGGTTGTTTGTTTTCTTCTTGTAAATTTGAAACCCCTTGTATTAAAAAGGCACTTTAACCTGGAATTTACAATAAAGTGATAATCTTTACTTTTCACCTTTTCGTCTTGGCAGTGTTTACAGTGGATTGCTCTTTCTCATTACCTGATTTCTGGGATATCACTGCCCATGCCTGTCACTCTCCTTCACCCATTCTTTTTCTTTCCTGTTGTCTAAATATTGGGACGTTAGATGATGCTTGCAGTTTCTCTTCTGTTTGTCTACACTCGCTCACTCTCTAATCTTGTCTAGCGTTGGACCTGTGAATAAAATTTGTAGACTTCGAATACAGCTTACCAGCAGACGAGACTCCGCATTCTTAGATTTAACCACCGACACGATGCCAGATCTCATTCAGATTTTATTTGGATATCTCCTAGCCATCACGAATTTCACGTGTTCTAAAAGACCGGTTGTCTGGACAGGCCCTGTTCTTCTATTTCTCCAAGCTTTGGATAAACTGATCCTTCTGTCTAGAACTTTCTGTTTGTTTAACCTATTTGCCCAGAGGATGCCTTTTCATCCTTTAGATCCAACATAGGTGATGTTTTTTTCTGGGAAGCCGATTCCAGCCCAGCCAGGGAGGGTCTCTTTTTCCTCCTTCTGGCTCCTCTCCTCTTTTGCTTCCCTTTCCACAATATTTTGTAAATGTTAGTTTTACAAAACGACCTGTTGAAAATCAGCCCTAGCTATCTAAAAAATGCATTTCCAGTAAAATTCTGTTCTTTATGATCATCAGAATTTGTTTTGCCCAACTTTTTACTAGTTTTCATTTTTAAGGATACCTCCAACAATTATGATCATTGAAAAAACATAAAATATGCTGACTTCTTACAAAGTACACATTATATAAATTAATGAAACAGGAATGAAAAATGTTTAAAACTAACACAAAAGAGGAAAGAAAGGAATAAATAATAGCACAACAGATCAGTTGCTTTTCTGAAAGAAACATCTATTGTAAAGTGTAACATTATATACTGACATCATTGCATTGCAAGTTTTTCTAGCTATTAATTCTTATTTATCTTTTGCAAGAATTTATATTTCTGATCTGATAATTTGTTCAAGATATCAAAACTAAATTACTATCTGACAAATGTGACAACTTAAAAATATCATGGTTAATAAAAAGCATTTCATCCAAATAAAGGCCAGGTTCAGTGGCTCACCCTCACCCTCATAGTCTCAGTACTTTGGGAGACTGAGGCAGGAGGATTGCTTGAGCCTGGGAGGTAGAGGCTGCAATGAGTCGTGATCATGCCAGACTGAGTGACAGAGTAAGTTCGTGTCTCAATAATAATAATAATAATAATAATAATATATTGTTTATATTTTGTGGCAGAAAAAAGATTAATAATATAATCAAAGACCCTAAAGTATGAAATAGATTAGGATAAAATATGTCAAGAAGAGAAATCAAAGTGTTAGTTTAAGGAGGAGAGGTACATTTAAAATTTTTTTTACTTATTTATTAACTTTTATTTTAGGTTCACAGGTACATGTGTAGGTTTGTTGTCTCAGAGGTGTGGTGTACAGATTATTTCATCACCCAGATAATAAGCACAGTACCCAATAGGTAGTAGTTTTATCCTCACCGTCCTCCCACCCTCCACTCTCAAGTAGGCCTCAGTGTTTGTTGTTCCCTTCTTTGTGTCCAAGTATATTTGATGTTTAGCTCACAATTAAAATGTCTAACCGTTAAAAACTTATAGGTATTTTGTATTGAAAGATGACGCATATTCAGTCACCATTGTAATTACATTTTCGATGTCTACATTTAAGAGAGTGATGTCAGTTTCATTTACAGTAACCTGGAAATTGTATCTTTTGCAATTGATTAATATTAACCTGAAAAACATTAATTTTGACTTAAAATTAAAGGGACTATGAAATTTTTCAAAAACTCTTTTGGAGAGTTCATGGGCAAAAATTTTGAAGACCGTGGGCCAAGAAAATAAAGATCATGTCTTCAATACATTTTCATGACCCGTCCCTAATGTATAACTGAGATTGCAAGAGTTATTTCAATATGTGCTCACAAAATAAATGATGAATGAAAGTCCTGAAATTTCAAAGAAAAGCGTCAATACATTGAAATATATTCTTGAAATGTATTGAAATATGAGAAAATGACCTCACCATAACCCAAACTACCATTCAAAAAAGAATTAGTGGGGGATTTTCTATGTATGCAGCAAGAACTATTGAGTAAGCATATGATGTGTTCATCATACTAAAAAGAAATTTCTCTCCAGTTTATAGGATAGAGCAACTACCAAAAAAAAAAAAAGTAATCTATTAAAGAAATTCCATTTTACTACAATGACAGAAGAGGGTGCTCTTAAATTAGAAATCTTGTAAACTATCTCAAATTTCATCAAATGAAGAGACAAATGAAATTTTCATTCATACAAGGCCTTTGTTAAAAATAAAATTCAGTTAGAACACTTCCCCTCCCCACCCAAAAAACAACAAAGAAACATGGTGTAAAAAATAAAATACATCAAGACCTTGAACTCCAATTCCAAGTTAAATTAAATATTATTTATAAAACATATAATTGGGGATATTTGAAAACAAATACATGCAACACTTTAATTTAAAATTTTAAAGTCTAAGTGTAAAAATATGTAAAAAAAATAAAAATTAAAGTAAGAATCAATTGAACCCAAGGAAATAAATTGGCTGGATTAACTGAATTGCTTGAACCCAGGAAAAAATGAAATTGAAAAAGTAAAGATTAAATTATCATTTTCAAAGGATGATATATTCAAATGTAAATGTATTCAGAAATTTTTAACAAAGGTGCAAAAGTAAGGAAATGGAAATGAGATAAAATAAGGAGAATCAAAGAGAAAGTAGTTCAAGTGGAAGAAAAAGAACATGCATATGATTGGAGTCCCTAAAGAGGAAAATAAAGTAGTAGAACAGAACTAACATTTAAACTATAATTCAAGTAAACTTTTTTCAAAAAATGAAAAGAGACCTGAACTTACATACTGAAAAAGTCAGCAAGTACCTGAAATTTTTAACACAAAACCAAAAACTCTAATGTATATCCTGGTAAAAATATTAAACTTTAAGAAACGGAAAAAAATTTTTCATGGCCTCTAGGAAAAGAACCAAATAACACAAGAGGACAAAGAATTTGGTTGGCATTAGACTTCTGAAAACAAAGAAACAAAGAAAACTCGTGATTGTCTCCAGAGTTGTGAAAAAGTCTTTGAAAAAATTTAACATCTATTCTTTATATTTTAAAAAGAGGCACTATGGAAAATGTAAATTGATGGATATTTTTTAAGTATGGTAAAGTCTATATTCCCTATTCCTAAATTTAGCACCTTCCTTAAGAGAAAACCATAAAAAGCACTTCCATTAAAATTAGAAACAAAGCAAGTATAACCACTAGTTTCACTGATATTTCATATTGTACTGGAGGTAGTCACCAATAAGAAAAAAAATTATTAAGAATCAGAAAAGAAGTTATCATGATGGTATACATGAAAAACCCTAGAGAATTGATAAAAGTTAATTCAAACAATAAAAACAATTTACTAAGTAGGTTTGGAGGATATAAAATTAGTATTCTTAGATTAATAGCCTACATACATAGACAAAACTATTAAAAGGAAAAAATGAAAAAACTCTATTCACATTGACAACAAAAAGAGAAAATATTAGAAATACATTTAATAAAATAAAAGCAAATCTGTATAATAAAAACAATCCAGAAGAACTTAAACAAGTGGAAAAACATTTCCTTTCCTAGATAGTTGACTCAACATCGTAAAGGTGTTACTTCTCCCTAGGTAATTCTATAAGTTTAACACAATCTCAACAAAAAGACCTACAAGGTTTTCATAGGGGTAAACAATTAGATATTGCATTCGTATGGAGAAATGAGTGGAACAATAGCTAGTGAAACACTGAAAAAAAAAAAACAAACTATGAGAATCTGAGTAGCTATGAGAAGCTATGAGAATATGAGTACTACTGAGCTTTGTAGCTCAGTAGTACTGAACCTACCAATATCAATAGAATAAAGCTCTTATTATTAAACTGTATTATGCAGGCATCTGAATAGAAAATTTGACATTTCAGACTAGCAGAGTAGAAAGTTAAAAAATGTATCCAAGTACATATGAAAATTTAGTAAATGATAAAAGATGGCATCTCAAATTTCTGGACAAAGATGAACTTTTTAAAAGGGAGTATTGGGGCAACTAGTAAGTATTTGGAAAAAGATAAAATTAGAACCATACCTCACACTATATATACACAAAGATAATCTTCACTTAAATCAGAATTCGAAGTGAAACCATATACACTATAGAAATAAGCAGTAAATTTCTCTATATTATGAATGTAGGAAAAAGCTTTTTTTCAATGACTCAAATGCAATTGCATTTGAAGACAGATAAAGTTAATTACATAAAAATTTATTTTTAACAATGTTTTTTAATGACAAAAAATACCACCAAAAGCAATATCAAAAGATAAATGGCAATCTGAGAGAAAATACTTATGTTGCATGTATCAGAAAAAGGACAAATATCCCTAATACACAAAGAACTATTTTAATATACAGGGAAAGCCCGAATATCACAGAGAAGAAAGAGATAAAAAATTCATTTTAAAATATAGAGAATGATGCTGCTATTTATCAGTGTTCTCCAGAGAACCAGAACCAATAGGATATGTATAGATATATAAGCAAAGATTTATGATGAGAATTGGTTCCTGTAGTTATGGAGGCTGGGAAATCCCACAACATGCCATCTGCAAATTGAAGAACCAGGAAATACAGTGATGTAATTCAGTCCCAGTTTGAAGAACTAAGAACCAGAGAAGCCAGTGCTTTAACTCCCAGTCCAAGGCTGTAGGCCTGAGAACTGGGGATGGCTGGTGTACATCCAAACTCCCAAGACTGACAACCAAGACCTCTGATGTCTAACAGCAGCAAGATGGTTGTCCCATCTCAAGAAGGAACCACTTCCCTCTCCCTTCACCTTTTTATTCTATTTGGGCTCTCAGTAGGTTGCATGAAGCCTCCCCTCATTAGTGAAGGTGAATCTTTTTTACCCAGTCTACTGATTAAAATGCTAATCTCTTCTGGAAACATCCTCACAGACACACTCAGAAATAATATTTTACCAGCTATCTGGGCATCCCTTAGCTCAGTTAAAACATAAAATTAACCATCACAATGCATAAACATATGAAAAAAAGATTCATTTATTTAAAAAAGCAAATTAAAACAATGTTAAGATGTCATTTCTCACCTCTTGAATAAGCAACATATTCTGATAGCAAAGATATGAAGAAACACACACTTTGCTAATTGCTAATGCGAATTGGTGTAATTCTCATGGAGGTGAATTTGGTAATCTCTCACAAAACTACATATTCATTCACTTTGGGACCTAACAATTCCATTTATAGAATTTATTCTGTAGGCACCTTTCTAACACTGTGAAAATACATGTCCATAAGGCTACTCACTCTGTTGCTTTTATAATTTCAAAATATTGGAAACATCCTAAATGCCCATGGATGAATAATCTATTATATGATACACCCATACAGTGGAATGCAAGGGAACATAGAACAGTTAAGAAGCATTCCTTGGGCCAGGTATAGAAAAGTTATTTTCTGGGGAAAGCTAAAGGAAAATGAAAAAATATATAGTTATCACTGAAACTGTTCTGTGGCTTTCTTTCATTTGACTCAAATTTTAAAATAACCTAAAAAGTGTGTTATTATTGATAATTACATGTCATGTGTTTGACATGCCTATGGTCATGACATAAACCTGTGGAGCAGATAATAGTATGTGTAATTTAGCAGTTAAGATGAGGAGCATTTAGGCCGGGCATGGTGGCTCACACCTATAATCCCAGCACTTTGGGAGGTCAGGGCAGGTGGATCACTTGAGATCAGGAGTTCAAGACCAGCCTGGCCAACATAGTGAAACCCCATCTCTACTAAAAATACAAAAATTAGCCGGGGGTGATGGCGCATGCCTGTAATTTTAGCTGCCCTGGAGGCTAAGGCAGGAGAATCACCTGAACCTGGGAGGTGGAGGTTGAAGTGAGCTGAGATCGCATCACTGCACTCCACACTCCAGCCTGGGTGACGGAGGGAGACTATCTCAAAAAAGGAAAAAAAAAAAAAAAAAAAAGATCGGGAACATTTAGATGAGGCTGAGCACAGTGGCTCACACCTGTAATCCTAGCATTTCAGAGGCAGAAGTGGGAGGATTGCTTGAGCCCAGGCTGTAGTGAGCTATGATCGCAATACTGCACTTTAGCTTGTGTGACTGAACGAGAGCCTATTTTAAAAAGAGAGAGAGAGAGAGAGAGACATGAGACATGGTGAAATTAAGTACTTTTCCCGGAGACAAAAAATAAAACAGAGCTAGAGTCCAGATTCAAACCTAGTTCTTTGGCCACGATCTATGCTCAACCCTTGTGGATGTTGCCTCTTTGGAGATCTGACTAGACGGCTTATGATTCTAGAGTTCCATGATACTATGAGGACAAATTTGAATAAAATGCCTTAAAGGAAATCTAAAACTTAACTTTATTTGCATTTGGCTGTTTCCTTTTTTTTAACACACTGTGCAGTTTTGTTCCTATGAAAATTCTTATGGTTGCTTTTGCCTATTTTACGCTTTCCCACCTTGACTAACTGAAAAATTCCAGATTCATCCTTTACTTCCCAGTTAATGTGGAATATCCTCTCTAGAACATTCCCTGAACCCATAAGCATACAGATCATATCCTGTGTGCAGTGCAGTGTACAAAAAAGGAAAGAGATATGATTCTAAAAACAGGCAGACCCGGGTTTGGATATGAACTCCACTGCTAACTAACTCCATGACTTAAAAAAATGACCTAAGCTCTCTCTAAGGCCGAAGATGAAAATGTACATTTGCTTAAAACTCACCTTCTCTGCCATGATGAAGCTGTGAATTAAAAGGGGGTACTGCACTTGCTGAAATATATCATTAATAGTTGTTTTCTTTACTGAAGAATGTTTTTTAAAAATTGTGTATCTAAGTGGGAGTCACTAGTAATCTGTTTGCCAGTTGCATATTTAACATCAGCTAAATCATCTCCGTAGCAACCAACAATCATTCTTTACTAGGTGGAATACAGAACAAATTATCAAAATTTAAGACCATGACCTCCGCTGTTATTTTTTTCAAATATAACATAGTACTCAAGTGCTAAGGACTAACAAAAATCCTCATAATAACACTGGACTGTTTTGCAAAGAAAAATCATTCCGAAGTTTCAAAAAGTCAATTTAAAGTGGAGAATATTTAGATATCTTTTAGGTAATAAGCTTAAGAGACCATGCAGGGTGGTGCATTATTTTCAAATCTAACTTATGGAAAAGACAATTTTGTAGAGAAACAGAAATTACTAAAATTGGCCCAAGAATAGGCATAAAAGTTGAATACATTGGTGGACATAGGAGAAATCTAAAAGTCAAAACTGTAGTCTCTCCCTTCAAAAAATTTCAACGTTTTTTCTGTCAAAAAACTGAAGGCATTTTCCCTTAAAACCAAGATTATTATTATTTTTTTTTAAGTCAGGGAGGTCTGCCAGGCCTTGGATTACTATTTGCTCACGGGGTTTTAGCCAAAGGTACAAGCCAAATAAGTAGAAGCTAAACATATTGAAAAAGAAGAAACAAATATTTTTGCAGATATTGACAGCCTAGGAAATCCACGCAAATGTACTGCAATACTATTAGATTGAAAACAGGGTTCAGCGAGATAGATGGACATAAGATAAATATAAAAGACTAGATGAATTTCCTTTTCACCAGTAGTAACAATAATTAAACTAGATAATTGGAAAAGGGCTCCATTCTGAAACAGCAGCAATTATTATAATATATAGAGGGCTATACTGAACAGTACATGCACATCACCCACATAAAGAGTGCTGAAAAGCACAAATGAAGGACCCTCACAGAAGACCTAAATAAATGGATAGAAAAAAAAAAATGAACAAACCACTTTCTAGAGTTAGTGATTTTCAATATTGCACAAATGACCATTAGCCAATTAATTACATTGGCTAATTAAATCTAGTTAATAATTTAGATTTTTGTTTGATTTTGAAATAGGCAGATGGATTTTAATGTTCACTTGGAAAAATAAATAAAACTTAAAGCCAAAATTATGAAATGGTATTTACAATACTTGACAATACAGCTTGCTATAAAGTCATTGTAATAAATATTATGAAGCTGGAACAGGAACAGACAAATAGACACTTGGAAAAGAATAAAAAGTCTACAAATAGCTTAACGTGGTTACCTAAAATTAGTATAAAATAGGTGGCTTTCAAGTTAATGAGAATGGATGAGTTGGGATATGTAATAATTGATATTAAGATAATTGGTTAGCCATTAATTTAAAATGTAAATTATTATTGACATAACACACAGGAATTAACTTCAGAATTATTAAAAATATATATAGGGGAAAAGTATAAAATTTCTTTGGGAAAATAGCATACAAGAATAGTTTAAAATCTTGAAGTATGAAGGTCTTTTCTAAGCTTAGTAAGCAGCCGTAAAATAAAAGATAAACAGATTCGAAAACTTGATCACATGGATGATTCTTAAAAGTATTCAGTGTGGTAAAAGACACCATAAACAAAGTTAAGAAAAAAACAACAAACAAACAAAAAAGCAACAAAAAAACAATAACAGGGCCACGTGCGGTGGCTCACACCTGTAATCCCAGCACTTTGGGAGGCCAGGTAGAGTGGATTACCTGAGGTCAGGAGTGCAAGACTAGCCTGGCCGACATGATGAAACCCCATCTCTTCTAAAAATATAAAAATACAATTACAAAAAAATACAAAAAATTAACCAGGCGTGGTGGCAGGTTCCTGTAATCCCAGCTACACGGGAAGCTGGGGTAGGAGAATCACTTGAACACGGTGGGCAGAGGTTTCGCAGTGAGCCAATATTCCACCACTGCACTCCAGCCTGGGCGACAGAGCAAGACTGTCTCAAAAAAAAAAAAAAAAAAAAAAAAAGGAAAAAAGAAAGAAAAAACAATAATAGGCCAGGCCAGGAGGAAAATATACAGGATACACAACAGCTAGGGATTAGTCATAATATATACTCAAACAATAAAAATTATGTAACAGATAAACTAGACACACATTATTTACAGAAAAAGGAAAATAAATGGTCAACACACATCTGAAAAAAATTCAAAACAAAATTATGTAACAGATAAACTAGACAAACATTATTTACAGAAAAAGGAAAATAAATGGTCAACACACATCTGAAAAAAAAATTCAACCTAATGAATAAATAAGTGCAAAGTAAGTCGCTGATATCCTGTTTTTACCTATTAAAGTGACAAAACATTTTTTGGTAATATCCATTATTTATGAGACTATAGAAACACTGTCCCTTTTATATATAGCTTGTGGGACTATAGCTTTTCTAAATATACAACATGGAGAAAAATACAACTTTTGGAAAAATAAAGTGGCAATATTCATTCAATGTTTTAATATACACATTCCTTAATTCAACAATCCCAATCCTAGGAATGTAGCCTACTAACATATTAACAAGAAATATAAACACAAACGTATTGGTCTCAGCATTTTGCAATAGCACCATATTGAAAACACAGTTAAGTGTTCCAAATAGTGTCATGGAATAGTATGTAACATTTTTTTAAAATAGAAGATATAAATCCTGACATAGAAAAGTATCCATATTGTTAGGTGAAAACGCAAATGCCAGAATAATATGTATATTAAGATCCTATTTGGAGAGGGAGAAAATGTGTAACTGTGTATGAAAAAGAAAAAAAGGAGACTGGTGAGTTACACATCAAACTGTTAAGAATAGTTAGTGAGCTCTGTAGAAGATTGGCTTGGGGGAAAGAGAGATTTCATACTTGAATTTTTGCATTTTTATTTTACCAGGTACTGCTTTTTATAACTTAAAAAAGCATTAAAAAGATTTTTGAAAACATATGTTGCTAATTTTTCAGGTAAGAAACAAAGGAAAAAAGAGTTTTTATATTTTTAAAAACACTAACATATCTTACAGTAAAAGGCAGAGTCAGTTGGCTGCTTCTAACAAAGTGTCCTGCGGATGAATGTGCCCGTCCCTCAGTTTTTCTTTCCGTGTTGTCAGAAAGCATTACACACTTTCTGCCTCCTGCAGAGCCAAGCAAGCAAGACAGACCAGGAATGTGATTGAAGGTGAAGCAACAAACTGCTCTCGCCCAGCTCACCAAGCCTTCTTCCCTGCCTAATTTGCAGAGCTGGATTGTACTCCAATCACATATGCTAACAGAGTCACAAAAATGAAAAGCACAGTGATACCTAATTTCCCCTCTCTGCACCCCTTCCCAAAAAGCAAGCCTCGTGATATGTTTGTACACTTAGCTATTAAATGGTTTTTAGGCTCCTGATGATAGCTGTAAGCATTGGCAGTAGGTGCCTTCCAAATGAATGACCTGTTGACTCATCCAGGGAGGGCATCCTCTAAGGAAAGGCATGGCCCAGATTCTGTTCGCTGGTCATTGCTGACAGGGATTTGTGATCCAGATATTTTCCAAGATCTCTGGTATGACCTGACTGTTAAGTAGATATTTCTTTCCTCCGAGAGGAGTGGTGGGTTATTTGTGAGGCAGTATCTAATGCCAGAGGGCTTGCTTTAAAAGAGAGAACAAGAAATAGCTGTCTAGAGTGTAAGAATCAGGAGATTCAAAAAGCTCACTCCATCCCCCATCCTAAAGTAGCTGCATAGGAAAATGTTTCTACACAGTTTTCACTTTATCGGTCATCCTAGTATGTGCACGACCAAGCTTCATGGGGTAGCCGTTGGTTGAAAATGACACCTCTTCTTTCTTTGTTGTGTGTGATGTGTGTGCATGTGGCCAACGCACTGTACTGAATGGAAGCAAGAGACACAGCTCAGTGGTGGAGCTCGAGACACTGGAGCTTCTAAGAATGCTGACAAAAAAGTCATTCCTCAGACTGAATTTCACAGTTTCCCCAATCAGGCCTCCCCAGTGGCCCTGGAACGGCTGGCCATCCAGCTCTGCTCTGATCCTACACAGCTTTTCTTCCTGCTCAGCCAGCATGAGTTTAACTATGTCAGAGTAGAAGCTTTTGTGCTGTTGCTAAGTGGCTGATCTCTGCCTTACAGAAGCAAAATCTAGCAAATGAGGTAGAACTTTTTGAACTTATCCCTCTTAGTAGAGAAATGTTGACAGATCTAAGTAGTTCAATGAATTTTAATTTTGAAACCCCCGTGGGACTTTTCTTATCCTCTGAAAGAACTAGTTTATGTTTGCTATTGCCCTAATCTGCTGTCTGTAATTCTGCCATGTAGGAAATCCCTTTGTATTTTTCAGAGAAAGACTTATTTTCCTTATGTCCATCAGGCAAAAGAAGGAGATAATGAAACTGGTTTATTTTCCTAAGTTTAAGGTTAAATTATGACTATTCATGATCAGTGGTTAGAGTTTTTATATATGGTTATATAAACATACACATTGGTATTGAATTCATAAATACATCTCTTTCAAATTTATTGTTTGGGCATCCAGAATGAAAACATATAATATCACTTCATAGTAAGTCTTTTCGTTTTAGTGCCACCACCATCTAACAATTTTGAGGACTAATGTAGCATACTTTCTAAATATATAGGGGGAATTCTAACTTTGGAATAAGAACATTTTCTAAGAATTACATTTTTCATTCTGTAGATAAAAACCAAAAAGCAATATTTTCCTGTTAGAGTGTTAGAATGAGAGTGTGTTTAGTTTGAATAAAGACTTTAGTAATGAGAATAAGGCTTTGCATATATTATTCTTTTCCATTTGTTGAAATTAAAAATGATATTATAAGAATTTTCTCCATAGCAATGTAAGTTATGATGTATTGTCTTTTGCTATTGTTTATGGATTTTATGGTGTCAAGAGAACACAAGTTATGTACATAAAAAGAATAAGTGAAAGGTATTTTATAGATATAAATATGTATTTATAAGCATATATTTAACTAGGATAAATTGCCCTGGCAAACAAATATATATTTATATTGACAAGTATTTGCCTATATTTTTTGGTTTGTTTTTATGGCAAAACATCATAATATATAAAACTAAATTAGTCATTCATTGGCTATGAAGTATATGAAACATTGTGATGTACAAGGGAAGGAAGACTGGCCTTGGAATTAAAAGACCTGTCTTGACTGCCCTTTGAAAAACTTTTATTTTAGATTCAGAGGTACATGTGGAGGTTTGTAATATAGGCAAACTCATGTCATGGAGGTTTGTTGGACAGATTATTCATCACCCAGTGCTAAGTCTAATAACCAATAGTTATTTTTTTCCTGCTCCCAACCTGCACCTTCAAGTAGGCCCCAGTGTCTGTTGTTCCCCTCTATGTGTCCATGTGTTCTCATCATTTAGCTCCCACTTATAAGTGAGAACAGGTGGTATGTAGTTTTTTGGTCCTGCATTAGTTTACTAAGGATGATGGCCTCCAGCTCCATCCATGTTCTTGTAAAGGACATAATCTCTTTGTTTTTTATGGCTGCATAGTATTTCATGATGTATATGTATCATACTTCTTTTATCCAGTCTACCACTGATTGGCATGTAAGTTGATCCCATATCTTTGATATTGTGAATAGTGCTATAATGAACATACGCATGCATGTGTCTTTATGGTAGGACAATTTATATTCCTTTGGGTACATATCCAGTATTGGGATTGCTGGATCCAATGGTAGCTCTGTTTTAGTTCTTTGAGGAATCATCACACTGCTTTCCACAATGGTTGAACTAATTTACACTCTCATCGACAGTGTATAAGGTTCATTTTTCTCCTCAACCTCACCAGCATCTGTTATTTTTTGACTTTTTAATAATAGCCATTCTGATTGGTGTGAGATGCTATGTCATTGTGGTTTTGATTTACATTTCTCTAATGATCAGTGATTGAGCTTTTCTTCATATGCATGTTGCCTGCATGTATGTCTTCTTTTGAAAAGTGTGTTCGTGACGTTTGCCCACTTCTTAATGGGGTTGCTTTTTCTTGAAAATTTGTTCAAGTTCCTTATAGATGCTGGATATTAGACCTTTGTCAGATGCCTAGTTTGCAAAGATTTTCTCCCGTTCTATAGGATGTTTGTTTACTCTGTTGATAGTTTCTTCTGCTGCTGCACTTAATAATTGTATAGCAGTATCAGTCAGGAACCTGGTAGAAAGAGAATTCAAGCCAGATGGCCCAAATAACAAAATTTTCATGAAGTGGCCTCTTAGTTTAATGAAGGTATGAGCAAGGTTGAAAGAACAACATATTGAGGCTCCAGAAAACTAGCAGCAGTAGAAAGCCTAAATCTAAAGAGACAAGGAGTAGACCTTGGTTAACTAGCTTCTAATGAGAACTGGCACTGTGGTAGAGCTTCAAAGAAAAATCTGTAGTTGGAGGACAACCTGGTTACTGCCATCGTGAAGAAGTTGGAGCAAGCAGGCAAAATGTATTCCACATCCTCTGTCCTTCCACCTTCCAATCTCCAGTTGCTATCTTCCATAGGCCAAGAACAGCAGGAAGCCAGCCAACCAGGCAACATGGATAGGAAAGCAGTCCATAGATTCCTTTCTCCCAGAGCTCTGAATAGGGGATAGAAGAGGCTCTGAGCCAGCATAGTGATGCTGGTGAATCTTTTCATCTCTATCTTAGTATATGTAAAAGTTATAAAGATCATTCAGTTTCCAGAAATAAAAATCTGGCTTAAAAACATAAGGAATAATGATTTTTTTGATAACAAAAATTCTAGTGGTAAATGATTACCAACATTGTTTCACTTATTCAAGGATGTCAGAAACAAATCTATGTTTCTCCCAACCTTACATGCTGGGCCCAGAGCTCCACCCTAACCCCTTTCCAGACAAATCCCCAAAAAGACAGGGCAGAAAAACAAAAAGAGCTCAACCAGACGCCTCACCCAACAATTTTTACATATGTCTCATTTTCCTAAGAAATATGCTGAAAAAATGTTAAGTGAATGTTTAGATTAAGGTATAATGACCAATAAATAAGAGATTATCCAGATTATGAGTGTGATTTTTTAGAACTTTTGTGCTACATTGAGACTATGAAAAGTGTTGAGAGAGAAATGTGAAGAGAGTGGACTTCTGGGCCAGGCATGGTGGCTCATGCCTGTAATCCCAACACTTTGGGAGGCTGAGGCAGGTGGATCACTTGAGGTCAGGAGTTCAAGACCAGCCTGGCCAATATGGTGAAACCCTGTCTCTACTAAAGACACAAAAATTAGCTGAGTGTGGTGGTGTGCACCTGTAATCACAGCTATTCTGGAGGTTGAGGCTGGAGATCACTTGAATCTGGGAGGTGGAGGTTACAGTGAGCCAAGATCGTGACACTGCACTGCAGCCTTGGCAACAGAGCAAGATTCTGTCTCAAAGAAAAAAAAAGAGAGAGAGAGAGAGATGACTTTTCAAGATTTCTTGGCCATGTTGTGAGTTTCACGCCCCTCATTGGAGAAGCACGGTGTAATTAACTTCGAGGGGACTTCCCAGAGAGCATTGATATGTTTCTTACAGTAGTAAAAGCCCGTAGGAACGTTTGTCAAGCACATGAGATATCTAAAGACATTTGCTGTGGCTGTTGGCCCATCAAGTCAAAGCAGAGTGAGAGTAGCTGTAACATTGGAAACTCCACTTCTACCCTTAGAAGTGGGTCAAAAATATACAAATCCTACAGACATAATATCCTACCCATATTAGTAATGCCAGCCTGGTGGCTTCAAAAAGATTTCCCCAAATAGTTTTGTCAGAAGTTGAGGAGACCCCAAAGTAAAGAAACTCCAAAAAGCCTTGTGAAAAAACACTTACAGATTTTTTTTTAAGCCTACAGCACACAGTATTCCCAGGAAGCTTCCCATTCAGGTAGTAACCAGGCCCAACCCTGGCTTAGCTTCGACAAGACCAGATAAGATCAGACATTCAAACACATTCAGGATAGTATGATTATAAGGCACAGTTTCTTTCTTTTTCTTTTCTTTTCTTTTCTTTTTTTTTTTTTTTTTTTTTTTTGACAGAGTCTCACTCTGTCACCCAGGCTGTAGTGCAGTGGGACGATTTCAGCTCACTGCAACCTCCACCTCTGGGGTTCAAGCAATTCTCCTGCCTTAGCCTCCCAAGTAGCTGGGACTACAGGGGGACACCACCAGGCCCAGCTAGTTTTGTTGTATTTTTAGTAGAAATGGTGTTTTGCCGTGTTGGCTAGGCTGGTCTTGAACTCCTGACCTCAAGTGATCCTCCCACTTCGGCCTTCCAAAGTGCTGGGATTACAGACATGAGCCACCCCACCCGGCTACACAGTTTCTTCTTAAAATACCTGCCAGGCCCAGAGAACTGGAAGCACACTCAAATCAAAAAGTTATTCCTCTCATTTCCTGCTGCTTTCCCAGACTCCAATGCCAGATGAGCAGAAGACACTGGGACTGGAGTAGCTGAAGAAGAACGAAAATGTCAACTCACCTACTTAGTCGATGGTCAACCTTCTGGAGGGGAAGAAATGCTGCTAAATTTGAGGTTTTTGTTGTTACACAAGACTGAGCATTTAAATCACCAAAATTAGGCCCATTTTTGTGACTTAGAGTGCCCATCACATTATTGGTTTACCCAAGAGTGATCAAGGAAGTCATGAGATCTGGTAGAAATGTTATTCAAGTGTAGCAGGTTTAAAGATCATGGAAGACAAAATGGATTTCTATTTTAAATTCTATTCCAAAAGTCATGCTTGCGGAATATGGAGACTTAGATTTTCAGCTCGGCATTGTTCTGGATTCTGTTGGTAAGAAAGGAAAAAATAGGCATGGGCTAAGCTCACAGCACTCTTTTCCGTAATACTCATCTGGAAAGCAAGCAGAGTGAACTAGACCAGGGACCTCAATGTGGTTGCACAGCTAAAAAATAATCATAGGCTGTAAGAAGTCAGAACGCTATAAAAACTTAGCAAGAAGAGTTGGATGCCAGAGACCTATTTGAAAAACAACAACACCAACAACAAAGCTAAATTGGCTGGACATCTGACTCCACTAAAAGAATCAACAAAAAGTGCTTCCAGGTTGGTGAAATAGAGGTTCACCGGATGAAACTGGATGTGCAAGCAACATCCTGTACCCATGAAATTAGAATGAAGAAATGGTAAAATTTTGCCTTGATCTGTAGCTTTTCCAGAACTGAATATTTGTCATGGCAGGGATCACAGAGTGCCTTGCAACTAGTACTTGGATCAAACCTTTTATAGGAATAATCCCTAAGGTGATGGCAGCACAGGGACCTTGAAACAGCAAAAGACTTAACTGGAGAATGGAAGAAAACCTAAGGAAAGTAACCCTAAAATCACTCCATAGAAAAACATCATAAGGGAGAAAACTTCAATTCAAGAGAAGCTCAAAAATAAAACTCCAAGATAGTAAGAAAATCTCATGGTAAAAGAGACAGAAAGTGAAATCGGCAATTGGAAAATATGCTCCTGATAAAATAAAAAGAATAAGTCAACTGAAAATGTGTTTATATAAGTGTGTTTATGATTCTCAAAAACTTGAAGAAATATAGTTCATAAGAAACAAAAAGAGTTAAAAGGTTCAAAAGCAGCTGATTAAAGAAAAATTAGGCATAAAAACTAGTCCCTGGAAATTTAAAATCAAATCCAATTCTAAGTTAAATACAGTCGAAGACAGAAGTAATAAAGTGAAGGATATCATTAAGGAATTCACTCAGAATACAACACGAAAGGAAAAAAAGATTAAAAAATACAGAACAATAATGATATATGTGATATATGGATGAATACATGGAAAAGCTACAATGTATGGCTGCTAGGATTTCTAGAAGTCTTAGCTAAAATATTTTTTAAACACAGTGAAAGAATAAAATATCTGAGAATATTTCATATTTGCATAAATTTGCATAAAATAACCTCAAAATTAACACACAAAATGCTCTCACACACATGCATGCAAAACATACACTGAAATAAACTAAAAATGCATACCTTGACATATTGTAAAATTGCAGGAAAACAAGGAAAATAAAATATTTAATTTTTTATTATATTTATTTATTTATTGTTAATTTTTTTTTTGAAACGCAGCGTCACTCTGTCACCTAGGCTGGAGTGCAATGGCACAATCTTGGCTCACTGCAAACTCCTCTTCCTGGGTTCAAGCAATTCTCCTGCCTCAGCCTTCCCAGTAGCTGGGATTACAGACACGCACCACCACGGCCGGCTAATTTTTTGGAAAATAAAATATTTTAAAAGCCTTCACAGAAGTAATACAAATTACCTATATAGTTTTAACAACTACATTGACCATGGAATTCTCTCAGGACAAAAGATATCAGAAGACAACAGAAAGAAAATACTAAGGCAAATTGTCAAACTAGAATTTCATACCCAAGTAAACTAGTTCTATTAAGACAGCAGGGTGAAATAAAGACATTGTCAGCCAAACAGAGTTAGGAACATTTAATACCCATTGACTTTCCAATAAAGCAAACAATTCCTTGGTAAGTATTTAAGCAAAAAGAGAAGTTTATCCCCAAAGAGAACATGAAGATAAACAAAACAATTGGGATATAATGTTGGTATCAACAATGCTTAGGGACAGAACAAAAGAAGTATAGACCAATCTTTCTTATGAATAAAGGTGGATTAAAAAAAATTCCTCATGAACTTAAATACACAAAACACAGCCTCAAAATAAATATATATAGTAAAAATTGAACAAATTACAAGAAAAATACATTTCTAGGGTTGAAGAAAGAATAAAACTTAGGCCCAGTACAGTGGTTCACGTCTGTAATCCCAGCACTTTGGAAGGCCGCGGCGAGTGGATCACCTGAGGTCAGGAGTTCAAGACCAGCCAGAGCAACGTGGTGAAACCCTGTCTCTACTAAAAATACAAAACTTAGCCAGGCGCGCTGGCATGTGCCTGTAATCCCAGCTACTCAGGAGGCTGAGGCAGGAGAGTCACTTGAGCCTGGGAGGCAGAAGTTGCAGTGAGCCAAGACTGTGTCATTGCACTCCAGCCTGGGTGACAGAGTGAGACTCTGTCTCAAAAAAAAAAAAAAAATGCAAAGTAGTTTTTTTTTTTAAATATGAGATTACTATATTATTTTGTCAATAAATTTTAAAACTATACAAAATTGGTAATTATCTGGAAATTTTAAATTACCAGAAATGACTTAGGATGAAATAAAAGTAAACTTGTCACCCTAAATAAATTAAATTGATAACCAAAAAGTCATCCTATTAAATGGCCAATAAGACTTGATAAGTTTACTTTTTCCTTCACCTTTTAATGTGAAATATACATTTAGAAAATTGAAGAAAATACATATGTCAACCTAACAAATAATTGCAAAGCAAACTCCTATATCTGATGGTTTTAAAACTTTACCATATTTTCATGGAACAAGAATGTCAGTTTCATGCCACCTATTTCAGAAACAAACAAAAAAAGAGGTAGAAAACTATCCTACTTATTTGATAAGACTTGAGATAATGATGGTATCAACAATGATTAAGGACAGTAGAAAGGAAGTATAGATTAATCTTAAATCAAAAGTAAATTATTAGAAAATCAAGTTGATTAATTGTCACCAGGTAAAGTGACTTAGTCATAGAGAGGTTCAGAAGCTTTCCCTTGTGCTCACGATAAAACTGGATACCATGTTGACCCGGCTCCAGAATTCCAGTTGAGAGAGGAGTTGCTGATGGTGTGTAACTACATAAGCCATATGATTAAAATTATTTTTGGAGAGGTTATTGTCGTATTCGCTTTGTAGAAAAAAGAAATGCCTTAGCCAACATCCAGCCACATGACTTGGTGGGCACCTGGGGCTAACTCAGGGCACTGGTATGCAGTAGTGAAAGTACATGTAGTTCCCAAAACCGGTTTGAGATCATTTCCTTGAAAAGCAGCCAGGTGATCCTAGGGAGAGAGCATCATGTGGCACATATAAGAATTCGGTAAGCCAGATACGGTGGTTCATGTCTGTAATCCCAGCACTTTGGGAGGCCGAGGCAGGTGGATCACCTAAGGTCAGGAGTTCGAGACCAGCCTGGCCAATATGGTGAAACCCCATCTCTACTAAAAATACAAAGATTAGCCAGGTGTGGTGGCGGGTGCCTGTAATCCTAGCTACTCGGGAGGCTGAGGCAGGAGAATTGCTTGAACCCAGGAGGCAGGGGTTGCAGTGAGCAGAGATTGTGCCACTGCACTCTAGCCTGGGCAACAAGAGAGAGAAACTCACTCTCAAAAAAAAAAATAAAATAAATAAAAATAAATAGAATTCGGTAGCCGTGGCAAAACTATCCATGCTAATTTGTCAACAAAAGGACAGCCAAGGTTTTATAAGGTAAGTATCTAAGCAAAGCCTGTGAATAAGGTCACATGCCAAAGGCTACTTTTTTTCCCTTTTTGTTACTTTCCATGAATTATAAAAACATGTCAAGTATGTTACAGACACAGGAAAAACAAAAGGAGGTGGGGATGAAAGTAGAGAGATTGTTTACAGAGACTGAAAATAATAAAAGTGACAGACACTCTATTAGTCATCTAAAAGTAAAGTGATACTGCATTAAGGGAGTAGCAGAAGGTTTATTTTAGAAAAGAGATTTTAGAATTATTAATTAATTGAGTATGAGTGAGGGATGATCAAGAAGAAAGAAAAATCAAAGTATGTTGAGCCTTCTTAATCACTTGGAAAATGGTAGTACTGCAAGCAGGAAGTGGAATGTCTACAAGAAGTGTTGTTTTTAAGAGAAGAGACCTACTGTTCTATTAAACTGTCCAAAAAGCATATTTCCAGCTACTTCAGAAATGTGAGTCAAGCAATCCTGCACCAGAGCTAGGGTTTGTTTGCAATGATTATGGCACGTATTTTAGCCTTTGCCCTCAGATTCCAGTGAGGTCACCACCCACAGAAGATTGTCTGTGGAAGCTGAGTATTTGGCAAGACTCCTAAGAAGGGAGCTCAGACTCAAACCATAAGAGACATGTCAGCAAACAGTTTAACTTCCTTTTTGTCATGTGGATGACCATCGTAATAGGAAGCTTGTCTTTATTTTATTTTATGTTTTATTTTTGCAATTGAAGCCTCATGAATACTAAGTTCTCAAAATTTGCTTTATCTCGGGGTTGTTTGGGGGTGGGAGCGGGGTGAAGGTTGGGGAATAAATCATCCAGAGCTCCCTAAGAAAGAAAACCAAACTGAAAGTAAAAAATTAGGAAATGGAAGTATGGCATGGTCCAAAAGTTCAGATGTAGAAACACATATAGGTTTAAAAATGAGCACTATTTTTCTCCTTCAAAAAGTGATTGTGTAGCAAAGAAAAATAAAATAGTCTTGATCCAGAACTTTTGTTTCAGAAAAAGTATCCATTATATCATCAAGGAAGACTCAGCTGTACACAGATGGGTGAAACTTAAATGAGTTTATTATTTGTCTCTAGAACACTCCAGGATATAGTCGTCTCTAAGGGATCTCGATTAGGCAAGTGGCTGAGATGGAGTTAAAATGAAATAGACACATCTCTTTGATCGCCACAAGAATCCTATAAAATAATTCTCTGCCTACCACACATGGAGATGCCATACCCTTTAAGGCAACATTTCCTCAGTTCACACCATACATTTTGAGACATCAGCAACAAAAATAACACTTCAAAATCAGAGTTTCACTCTGCACAGTATCCCTGAAGGAGTCACTTAAATCTCAGTGGTCCATTCCTGTAGCTCACGGGAACCATTAGTGTGCATCTCAAGCCTTCCACCATGTTAGTGTGAGAAATGACAGATACAAATGATTTTACTGAGAGAGGAAATTAAAAGAGTATAAATGTATAGCAGTTGAATGTTAGTGTGCTCTCTGATCCTATTTCCAACATATATGCCTCTGGTGGGAAGCTAAGCACAGTATCATTTTCAGAATACAGATAATGTGAATGTTTTTAACACAACAGGGCAAGATGTAGTTTCAGTCACCATTAACTAAACCTAGAGTTACCATTGCCCTAAAGAGTCAATGTGTGGCTTTGTATCTATATTTTACATATATTAGAAAATATGGGATTTTGTGGGGAGTGGTAAGAATGGAGATGGAGGTTAAGTCCACAGCCAAGCTGTGCAGGTTCCACTGAAATGGGTCAAGTCACTTTCTTTCCCCCCAGCGCATAGGGAGTAAATGCAGTTACTCCCCATTGACTGTGAGGCCCACCGTGGGGGAAGGGATGCTTCATTGTCTTGTTTTTAATTTTATTTTTTTCTTGAGAAAGAGTTTTGCTCTTGTCACCCAGGCTGGAGTGCAGTGGCCCTGTCTCGGCTCATTGCAACCTCCACCTCCCGGGTTCAAGCTGTTCTCCTGCCTCAGCCTCTGGAGTAACTGGGATTACAGGTGTGCACCACCACACCCAGCTAATTTTTGTATTTTAGTAGAGGTGGCGTTTCACCATGTTGGCCAGGCTGGTCTCAAACTCTTGACCTCAGGTGGTCCACCCACCTCGGCCTCCCAAAATGCTGTGATTACCGGCATGAGCCACCGCACCCGGACTTCTTTGTCTTCTACTCACTGGCTGACATTCCTTAGGGTCCCATTGCAACATCCAAAGGCACTTTCATTCCTGGAAAAGAAGAGACAGGAGAAGAAAGTATGTTTTAATTTTTTTTTTCAAATAAATAAATGTCTGTGGGGAATTTCAAAAAAATTGCTAATTGAGATAACATTTATTCGTGTTCCTTTCTACGCTAACCCTGTTCTATATAAGGTATTTTATGGAGTCTCCTAGCACTAGACTATTTTGGAAAATGTGGTATCCAACAGCATCTAATTCTAATTTGTATCTTTCTAGGTCACTGTTACCCTGTGGTTAAAAAGGTTTCTTTTAAAATTTCATTTTTTGAACTTATCTAGTTTCCTCCTTTCCCCTTTCTACCCAATCCAGAAATAACTGTATTTGTGGTATTACATATTACACAGCAAAATAGCTGAAATGTGGAAATGATATAGTAAGTTCTTGTTTATCTAATGAAAATTGTTTAAAAGGCAAATAAAATAATTTGTTAGAATAATGGAGTTTTGTATATGAAAAAAATAGTTTTTGTATCCAATAGGAAATCATCTAATAATTGTTTTCTACCCATATTATCATTTTAATGCCATGTACATTTATTTATCTTGGATATTCACTTTTACTAATGGTCCCTTGGCAGAAAAAGATAGGCTTAAATGAGTGAAAAAGACTGTTGCATGCATTTATCAGATTAAAACATCCCTTAAGGTATATTTAAGGTAATGCAGTCTCTATGATGGCGGGTAATTTTTTTAGGACAGCAAATATGGTAGGATGAATGTGACAAACAGCTAGATACATAGTGACATTCTAGAGTTAGCATTGAAAACCTCATTCTCAGATAAAATAATCGAATAATGCAACACTGAAGATATTATAGATAAACTGTCCATGTCAGAGTGTAAAGCAATAGTTATACGGACACCACTCATTGCCCTTTGATCACTAAACAGAGGCTTTACATGCAAAAGAAAAGAATGCACTCTGAAATACAAAAAGGAAACAAGGTAGTGGGTAATATTTATTTTAAAAATATGGTTGAGACGAGCAAGACACCTGCACTAAGAAAGATGTATAATTTTGTTTTACTTATTGAACAAATGTCTTCTCTCCAGTACCATATTGGACATCATTTAGAACCCTTTGTTAGACTCTAGTTCTTCTTTGCATATCATGGGAGGCAACATATAAATTATGGAAAAAACAGGACCTTCAGAAACTGTTTGTTATATTCTTGGAGTCAAGAACCTTTGTTAGGAAAGAATTAGCATTGTGGCTATGTTTCTCAATTTATAATATAATGTGAGCTTGCCTCTCCCTTATGCAAGCTCATTAGTTGATTTTTCATGGCTGGTACAAGCAGCATAAATTTAATTACAAGTGTATTTTACAAAATATTTCCCAATCACTAGACATGGCTTCCCCAGAGTGAAATTGTAAATTTAATGCCCATGTATGTTAAATGACCCAAGTGGTGTTACAACCCACAGATCTGAACTCTGTCCTTTTATTATTGGCAATAACAAGTAGTTCAGAATAATAGGAGTCAAAAGATTGTCTTTGAGTGAAAAAAAAGATTAATGCATAATCTGCCTCAAAATTAAAACTAATCTTGATCATTTGGAGAATATTTCTAAGAAATGTCTTCAAATGATACATTACAAACTCAACCCCAAACTAAATTTATTAAAAGTTCATAACATGCTTAGTTTCAAAGGGTTATATCAGCAAAACATATATTTTGCTTGCTAGTTTATGCATCTTCTCATATTGGCTTGAATTGTAGAAACCAGATGACAGACTATTCCAGAAAATCTAATGAATCTTGGTAGTTAATTCTATCACTCTTCTGTGAAGGTATATTGAACTCTGTGATCTCAAGAATTAGCCAATGGGTAATTTAAAAATTTTTCTTTTTTTAATGAGACTGTACTCGTGCTTTTGAAACCCATTCAGAGGTACAGAAAATACGTATGAAGAGCTAACCAAAGCAAACAAGAATGACAAATTTCTTTACTTGAAACTCAGTCTGCCTGCATAGTTGACCCTCTTACATTGCTACCTCCCATTCCTCAGTAAAAGTGGAAGATAAAGGAAAAGCAAAATAATACAAAACAAGCTAGAATGTATTGAATAGAATCACAGGGGGAAAAATATCAAAATTAGCAGTACAGTAACTATACCTACCATCTATCTGGACAAACCTACTTCTAAAGCTAGGAACAAATTAGAAAGATCTGAAAGCAACAACAAAAATCACATTCTGCATAGAAATCCTCAAGTTCAGTGTGGGTAACATTCCTAGGAGAAGATCTGAGGCTTCTGAAATTTGAAGTCCTTGATTAAATGTCTCAAGTTTGAGAGCCTAGAGGGAAAGAGTCAAAGATTATTGCATCTATGTATTACTAATAGGGGGTATAAATTTGTTAGGGAAGAGGGAGGGCGTGGGAGAGAATATTTCTAATAGGTTTCAGGGAGTAGATGCTGATAGGCATGAGCAAACAAAGGGATTATTACCACTGGCTCCAGAAATTCCTTCTTCAGGTTCTCATTGGACTTTATTCACACTATGACTTAATTATTGTAGTAATTTTGTAGTTAGTTTGAACGTTGCCATCTTATCACATCCTTGTGGCTAGTGATCAAGTCCAGTTGTCTTCATATCTCTTTTTTTATATTCTCTCTGTTGTAGAATTAGTAGTAATGTGGTAATTAGTAGTAATGTGGGCAAAATAAAAATTGTTTAAGCCCGGAGCGGTGGCTCACGCCTGTAATCCCAGCACTTTGGGAGGCGGAAGTGGGTGGATCACCTCAGGTCGGGAGTTCGTGACCAGCCTGGCCAACATGGTGAAACCCCGTCTCTAATAAAAATACAGAAAAAAGAAAAAAAAAATTAGGCGGACATGGTGGCAGGTGCCTGTAATCCCAACTACTCAGGAGGCTGAGGCAGTAGAATCGCTTGAACCTGGGAGGCGGAGGTTTCAGTGAGCCGAGACTGTGCCAACGCACTTCAGTGTGGGCAACAAGAAAGAAACTCCCATCTCAAAAAAAAATGTTTAAGCATTCATGAATAAGACTGTGTTTATTATTTATTCAATTAACCAAAGTTAATTGATTAATTGACTAAAATGCCCAATAGTTTAGACATAATTTTATGATAGACGCTCATATTAAGACATTAGAGTAGAAAAATCAGCACTAATTCTGATTTGAGCCCCCACACTACTCCAATAACAGATGAAATTAAAGTGTAGACACCAGTATGTTTTAAGTAGAATCATATTTATTAGTATACAGTATCAAGTCCAGAAACACTGCCTATTCTGTCCCCTTCCTTGAAGCATGCATTGCGTTTCCCCTTTTCTATCTATTCTCTCCCTTTCTTCTCCCATACTCGGTGCCTGGGATGCTGGCCATCCTGGGCTGCGTCAAGAGGCTCCCTTATCCTCTGGCTTCTAACTGAATTAGCCAGTGGGATGCACTGGCAAAGGTCAGAGGGTAGAGGGAGAATGAGAGTATCTTCCCCAGCTCCCTTCCTTCTGCACCACTGTAGACTGTGCTTTAATGAGAGCCAGCTTCTGGCAAGCAGCTCTCTGCTACAGATCTGTTTCTTCACAGAGCTCTCTCCTCTTGCCTCTTCGGCTTTTTACTGCTACTTGACCTAACATACTGCTCCATCTTTTGTTGCATTACCTAAAACTTTCCAGTGTTTTGTAAAATTCCCTTCAATGGACTCTCCTTAAAAACCCAACTTGACTATGTCCTCTGTGTTCTGCTGGAACCCTGATAAACTCCTCATCTCCAAACTCTTGATGTTAAGAAGGGAGAAGATTCAAAGGCAATGCTTTATAGGTTTGTAGGTTCCCTAACTACAGGAACCAGAAATTCTGTGGGATACTCTCTTCCTGAGCTCATTTTAGATACCTGATCTGGTGAGGAAATCCCATCATCATTCATTTGAAAGAGACATTAACGTTGCCTGGAGGCTCATAAGGTTCTTACTGCAACTGCCTTATCAGTCTACTTTGCTAGAAGAAACTTATGCCCCCAAATGCTTTGCTTACGGTCATCAGACATTAACAAAAGGAAGCAGTTACTTCATTTAGATCATGCATAGTGATGGGGGCCAGTTTGTGCTTCTGTAAGTAAAGGTTATATGACTTTATCCTTCCATACAAGACAGCATCTGATTCTAAGCCATGAAATGGACTTAAATCAGGACCGTCTTAAAGATAAGCACTTTCCAAGATCTTATCCTATGACAAAACCCCAAAAAATGTGTTAGTAGATAATATAACGTATAATAATATAAATGGTCACCATTTTTTAATATTATGAGTCAGGCACCATTGTCTCATTTAATTCTAAGAAAAATAATGAGGGTGTTACTTTCAGATGGTGAATTTGAGGATTAGACATACATTCCTAAAGTCATGCAGCTAACAAGCAGCAAAATTGGAATGTAAACCAAATTTGTCTACCTGTAAGTAATATTCCTATAACTCTTAACCCTCAAAACTAGACTCTTAGTGCAGATAAGAAAGCAATAGTTCATAAATCTATTGTCCATGTGGAGTAAGTAACAGATCCTGTAAAAATTAATATTGTTTTGATAATAGAATGAAGCAATTATCTAATACTGATTAAAACTTGGAATAAATCACATTAATTCAAATTCAAAGGCATTATCAGATCATTTTTCTTATTTTCTCATTTTCATAGTGTCATTATATCTTGTAAAATCTTAGATGTGACCTCTGAATTCAGTATATAAGAAATGGATAGGACATCAGAGAAATGCAAATCAAAACCGCAATGAGATACCATCTCACACCAGTTAGAATGGCGATCATTAAAAAGTCAGGAACAACAGGTGCTGGAGAGGATGTGGAGAAATAGGAACACTTTTACACTGTTGGTGGGACTGTAAACTAGTTCAACCATTGTGGAAGTCAGTGTGGTGATTCCTCAGGGGTCTAGAACTAGAAATACCATTTGACCCAGCCATCCCATTACTGGGTATATACCCAAAGGATTATAAATCATGCTGCTATAAAGACACATGCACACATATGTTTATTGAGGCGCTATTCACAATAGCAAAGACTTGGAACCAAGCCAAATGTCCAACAGTGATAGACTGGATTAAGAAAATGTGGCACATATACACTGTGGAATACTATGCAGCCATAAAAATGATGAGTTCATGTCCTTTGTAGGGACATGGATGAAGCTGGAAACCATCATTCTCAGCAAACTATCCCAAGGACAAAAAACCAAACACCACATGTTCTCACTCATAGGTGGGAATTGAACAATGAGAACACATGGACACAGGAAGGGGAACATCACACTCCAGGGACTGTTGTGGGGTGGGAGGAGGGGGGAGGGATAGCATTTGGAGATATACCTAATGCTAAATGACGAGTTAATGGGTGCAGCGCACCAACATGGCACATGTATACATATGTAACAAACCTGCACATTGTGCACATGTACCCTAAAACTTAAAGTATAATAATAAAAAAAAAATGGATAGGAGTCAAATTATTTTTTTTTATTTTTAAATAGTAAATTAAACAACAACTTGTCTGTTTTCCTATGAAAACAAATTCTGGTTTGCCTTTGTTTTTGTTCTTGTGAACTAAATGTAAGTTTTGTAGCTTGTAGAAATAGAAAAAGCAAATTATTTTTATAGTAAACATGGATAAAGTTTTTTCAAAAATTTTTCTTTTCTTTTTAAAACATGAGACTCTTTCTTCTTTTGTTGATTTTCCCTGAGACTACCCAAAGGTTAGCATTTCCCTTACAGCAGTTCATTAGGAAGAGTGTTGGCATGTAGGGGCTGCTGGCTGGGGTTACTAATAGGAAAACTCTCTACACTGTCTGATCTACTACATCATTTCCAGCTTTTGGTTAACCAATGACCAAAATAGTTGTAGATCATAAAATATTTTAGGGCTCGGCCCAGTGGCTCATGCCTATAATGGCAGCACTTCGGGAGGCCGAGGGGGGCAGATCACCTGAGGCCAGGAATTCAAGACCAGCCTGGCCAACATGGCAAAACCCCATCTCTACTAAAAATACAAAAAATTAGCTGGGTGTAGTGGCACGCACATGTAATACCAGCTACTTGGGAGGCTGAGGCAGGAGAACTGCCTGAACCTGGGAGGCGGAGGTTGCAGTGAGCTGAAATCGCACCACTGCACTCCAGTCTGGGTGACAGAGCGAGACTGTGTCTCAAGAAAAAAAAAAAAAAAAGTTTAAAGTAGGTATTGAAGTTTCTTCTGTTAGGCTCTATTAGTTTATCAACAATAGGAGGTAAGTACTGTTTATCTCTGTATCCCTGACACTCAAAACAGTGTCTGGCAAATGTGTGCTTTAAAAAAATATATATAATGCTAATGATAATCCTCATTTTTATAAAGTTGTTTTATGTGTTGAATGAGAGATAACACATGTTTCACTCTCGTTTGTGACAGAAGAAAGGGACAGAAGGCATTGCATTGTAGTTTAAGATATGAAATGTGCTGGAGGTGTAATCCTTAACTGAAAACTCCTAACTGAGCTCTGCTGAGCACTGAGTGATCAAAGACCTATGAGAGGTAATTGAGCAGACAGGAGAAAGGAACAAAGATCACTTTAAAAAGCTGGATGAAACTTGAAAAATGTCCTCAGGTGACCTAGAAGTGTTTCTTAATATGTTTCAACAACAGAGCCCTAGCATCAGGAAGAAACGAATGCACTTCCCTGGAGAAATCTGAGGGTACAGCTTGAAGCAGCTCCTTGCAAATGTGACATTTCATCAAAGTGCCCTGTTTTATCTGGAAAAAGTCACGCAAATTTGCAATGTACGCCCTATTTTATCTGCATGTATCTTTAGATAGCAATGTTTTTCCAAACTCATTGAATCTAATTGATGTCTCACAATTAAGTATGCCATTTCTACTGTGTTTTGCTTATTCCTAGCACACCACTATTAGACCAGCCTGTTAGAGGGAAACCAAGGTAGAGGAGCTTACCACGCCCAGTCTCCTTGGGAGTACATAGCAAGTAGGCCTTCCATAGGAAAGTGACTGTTACAAATGGGCTGCACTTGAAGAGGAATAGGAATAGATGAGTAAAGTGACCAGTGATTTATTTTCTAAGGTGGAAAGTGGAACATACTTGAATGTGAAAGGGTCACAATTTAGCCAGGACAAATTAAGCAACACTGTCCCAAGTAAACCAGGACATATGGTAATCTAATTTATACAGGGAGAGCCTAAGTAAATTGTGCAACTGATAGAGCAAGAACTGTCCAACTGGTTTAACCTGGGATATTGACATCTTATGTGTCAAAAAGATTGGCAAGAGATAGACTAAATGAAGTCATTACGTCAATAATATGAAATATTAGAACTTTTGTTTCCATCTATTGTGGAATAACTCACATAAGACTTAACCATCTTGTTTTCAACAACCATAAAACTAGGCAAAATACATGACACAACTCTTTTCCAACACTGGACAAGAGGGCTGCACCACACAGCAGTCCCTGTGAGAAGAGAAACTCAGGAGGTAAGTCCCATGATTTTGCAGACTCTCTGCCTGGGGATAATTTCCCAATTGTGGCACAGAATGTAAGTGTCCAAGCAGAGTATGATGACTAGGGAAGCTGGAGCTACTGGAATTTGCAAAGCAGGACTCAGGGAGGAGGAACCTCTGCAGAAGAGAGGCCTAGAAGAATGTGAAGGCTGTGTTCCACATGCACAGTGCAAAACTCCTCAAGGGTTACCAGAGAGAAACTGCTGTGGGGCCAGAAATGAAAGAGAAATACTAGAGATCAAGCAGTTCTGACAGGTGTTGGAAGTCCAACATGACCAAATAGAAAGATCTTATTAACACATTTCTTAGCATCACTGGTATTCATTCAAGACACATAAAATCTGTTACAAGATAAAGCCTTACTTTAGATTAAGAATCACACCCCAGAATAAGGCCTATTCCATAGATCATTACAACAAAGACTAAAATCAAACCTTGACAAATGCACCAGGGAGAGAAAGTTTGGAGGTTGAGTCCACCAAGTTAGAGGAGCTTGGAAAACCCCTTAGGCTTTCACAGATCAGCCCTATCATAGCTTAAAACCATGCTTTCACAAGTTTCAAGATAATCAACCAATAAATGAACAACTGAGGTCTGCTAGAGAAAAACATCAACACTTTTCAGAGGAAGATGATCAAAATATCTCCAGTATATAACCTACAGATCAAGTGAATACAAACTTACAGAGATTCAGAAAAAGGTAACCCTTAGTCAAAGAAAAAAGCAGCCAATACAAACCAACTCCAAAATATCTGATTATTGCAGTTAGCATCTATTTTGTATATATGCTAAAACAATTTTTTAAACTTTTAGTTTTGGGAGTAAATGTGAAAGTTTGTTATATAGGTAAACGTGTGTCATGGGGATTTGTTGTACATAATATTTCATCACCCAGGTATAAAGACCAGTACCCAATAGTTATCTTTCCTGCTCCTCTCCCTCCTCTCACCCACCTCAAGTAGACCCTGGTGTCCGTTGTTTCCTTCTTTGGGTTCATAAGTTCTTATCATTTAGCCCCCACTTATAAGTGAGAACATGCGGTATTTGGTTTCCTGTTCCTGCGTTAGTTTGCTAAGGATGATAGCCTCCAGCTCCATCCACGATCCCACAAAAGACATGATCTTGTTCTTTTTATGGCTGCATAATATTCCATGGGATGTCTTCCACATTTTCTTTATCCAGTCTGTCATTGATGGGCGTTTAGGTGGATTCCATGTCTTTGCTATTGTGAACACTGCTGCAATGAACATTCATGTTTATGTGTCTTTATGGTAGAATGCTTTATATTCCTCTGGGTATACACCCAGTAATGAGATTGCTGGGTTGAATGGTAGTTCTGCTTTTAGCTCCTTGAGGAATCACCACAGTGCTTTCCAGAATAACTGAACTAATTTATACTCCCACCAATAGTGTATAAGTGTTCCCTTTTCTCTGCAACTTCACCAGCATCTGTTATTTTTTGACTTTTTAATAATAACCATTTGGACAGGTGTGAGATGGTATCTCATATGGTTTTGATTGTCTTTCTCTAATGATCAGTGATATTGAGCTTCTTTTCATATGCTTCTTGGCCACTTGTATGTCTTTTCAGAAGTGTCTGTTCATGTCCTTTGTCCACTTTTTAATGGAGTTGTTTTTCTCTTGTAACTTTGTTTAAGTTCCTTATAGATTCTGGATATTAAACCTTTGTCAGATGCATAGTTTGCAAATATTTTCTCCCATTTTGTGGGTTGTCTGTTTACTCTGTTGATAGTTTCTTTTGCTGTGCAGAAGCTCTTTAGTTTAGATACCATTGGTCAATTTTTGCCTTTGTTGTGATTGTTTTTGGTGTCTTTGTCATAAAATTTCTGCCCATTCCTATGTCCAGGATGGTATTGCCTAGCTTGTCTTCCAGGGTTTTTATAGTTTTCTGTTTTACATTTAAGCCTTTAATCCATCTTGAGTTGATTTTTATATATGGTGTGAGGAAGGTTTCCAGCTTCAATCTTCTGCATATGACTAGCCAGTTATCCCAGCATCATTTATTGAACAGGGAGTCTTTTCCCCATTGCTTGTTTTTGTCATATGCTCAAAGAATTAAAGGAAAGTATGATCTTAATTTTTAAGCAGATATGGAATCTTAGCAGAGAAATGGAAATTATAAAAAAAGAACAAAATGGAAACTCTAGAACTGAAAAGTCAATAATTGGACTGAAAATTTTCCTGAGTAGGATTAGCAGATTACAGATGGCAGAATAAGGATTCAGTGGCTTTGAAGACAGAAATTATCCTATCTGGAACAGTCTACAGTGATGAAGCAAAAAGGAATTGTCCAATAAAAATATCACTGAAAGCGAACATGAAATACAACACAACTTCAGATAGACAAAAACTGTGAAAATTTGTCATCAGCAGCTGTCTACTATAAGAAATGCATAAAAATAACATTCAGGCTGAAGAGAAATAATACAAAATGGAAATGTGCATCTATAGAGAAAAACAAAGGCATTAAGAATAGCAATTAAGAAATAAATGTAGAAGACTATGCTGTTTTTCCTTATTTTTCCTTAAAAGACAACTAACACCTTATAGAAAATCTGTAATAAGTTTTCTGTAACATCGTTAGGTAGGAAATAGGAAATATGTAGAGTAAGAGACATAATAATAGCAAAATAATGATGAGGTGGGGAAATGGAATTATATTGTTGTGAATTTATTACATTTGTAAAGTAGGAGATAGGGAGTTTCTCAATTATAGGGAGGTGTAAAGTCAATAAAAGTAGATTGCAGCCTCAACTAATGTCTCTGTAATCGCATTTTAATACGTCTTAACATTCCAGATTTCCAACCAGTTCTCAAGCACCTTTCAATTCAGCTCAGGCTCTCCAAGCTGCCTCCTTTGTCTCCTATTAGGTTTAGTATCAGCAGTTTAGCAGCAGTTTCTACTAAGAGTGAGAATAGGTGTCCTTTTGGCCTGACAGTCAATCCTGACAGCAGGAGAGTGTACTGCAAATTAGAGAATGCATCAGGAGTGGTTTCCAAACCCACTGAGTGGATAATAGAAAGCCAGTCTCCCCGCTATCTCTAGAATCCCTTGTCCATATCAAAAGATGGTCTCTGTTCTTGACCCACATGAAATACTTAAAGTCAATAATGGCATATTTTACACAATACCATTTCTCTTCTTTTTCTCTGTTTAAAAAAATGTTAAATGGCCACGAGTCCAAAGAATTTAGTTACTATCTTAGTTACAGTAATATTTTAATTAACTATCATGGTTAGGAAGTTGATATTTCTAGTTAACTGAAGATTAGTTAGTAAAACTGATTGGGACTGGAGCATCCTTGAATATGTTGGGATGTGCTATGGTGATGTAGTTCTTATCTAACTTCAGAAAAGTTAATGTTTCTTTCTAAATTAAAAACAAGGGATTTTTTCATCCCTCAACTATGTGTCTTTAGTAAACAATATAAATAATGATTTAAGGTAGGCCAATGCATCCTACTTACATATTATTCTTATTTTAAAAGAAGGCCGTTATTTGAAGGAAAAAAAAGCATAACGTGAAAAAGCAGACTACTTCAAAACCACAATTATTCAGTTATTCATTAAATAGTTCCCTCATACCAAACAAACAAACAAACAACACTTAATGAGCATTATTATGTACAAGGACCTGGGATCAGATGTGGATAAAAACATAAAGAAGGCAATTATCCAAGCTCTCAGATGGTTAATATAATGGGAGAGACAGATGAGCAACAGAGCCACAATATAATGAGATATTGCACAACATCTCACTGTAAAAGACATGTAAGCACTGTAGAAAGAATGCCATGAGATCAGAGAGTGGGGCTTGATTCATTCTGTCTGGGCATGATGTCAGGGCTCTTAGTTACAAGCAACAGAAATGACTCTGACGAATTTAAATACAGAGGAGGAATTTTGTTTTTCTTAATGTTGCATGACCCACAGAAACACTTGGAGGTCTGGAGAACAAGGCTTGGTGTCTATGAAGCCAGGCACAAGGGCCAAATTGATGCCACAGAGCTGATGGAGAAGGGGCACCAGTGTGGTTGCGACTTGAACCTAGGGCTAGCCTTGGGGCGATACTGTCTCAGAAGCTGACAACTGATGAAACTGCCAACAGGGCCAGTGAGGGTGACCATGAGGCATCACTAGATCCAAATTCAAAGTCCAGGATGAGAGCCTGTTCTTGGCACAGCCTGTGTCATGTGCCAACACCCTGGCTGATGTGGAAACCAAAAAAGCAAGTGTCAGGTGTGTCTGATTTTATCATACAAGGTTGGTTTGTCCTCCCACTTCATTTTTAAAGCACTCTTGAGGTGAATATTGAACAATAAATATGTGCTTACTAAATAGGCAAGCAATTACATGTTCTGAGAAGACAGAGCCAAATGTGCCAAAGCATAATTTTCAAACTGCAAGTAGTTTAGTAGTGCTCGAGTATATGGCCCATATGAGAGAGGCATGGAAGGTGAAATTTCAAAGGTAGATATACCAAGATCATGAAAGTTTGTGTATGATACTGTAAAGAGTATAAGCTTTATCCTTGGAGAAATGGGAAGAGATATTCTGGGATTTGAGTTTCATGAAATTCACTGTGTGCTGTGGGAGATGCTCTGTGAACCAAGTGTGGGTCAGCACTGAAATGAAGAAAGGAGGATTTGTCCAGAGGTGATTAAACTGGCTGGGTGCAGTGACTCACACCTGTAACCCCAACACCTAAGAACTACCAGCTTACCAAGAAATTGTATACCCTGTGATTGGCATACATTATCTAACTCTTTATATAAACATTAGGGGTAGAGCTTGTTCCCATTTTATAGTTGAAGAAACTGAGGTTTACAGATTTAAATAACTTATCAAGATCATATAGCTTGTAAGTTGTAGAACAGAGACTCAAATCAAAGACAGTCTGACAAAAAGCTTTGGCTCCTGCCACCATGCAACGTTGCTTCTTTCTCAACAATCTGTCTAAGTGCCAGACATTCATTTAGAACTCTCCAGGAGGAATCACCATGGGCATAATTTACATATCAGTATGTCTAAGATTGAATTCAACATCATCTTGCAAAACCTTCTAATGTATCTGCCTCTCTTATTCAGAGGTCATTATTCCTAGCAGTCTATTGTACAAATCAGCAGTCTTGAGTGTTTTGGGAAGCCATTCATTTTCTTTCATCCCTGAGCAGCTGGAAACATCTGATCAGTTTCCACCTCTTGCTGATTTCTCTTTTATATTTTATTATTATTATTTTTTTTTTGAGACAGAGTTTCACTCTGTCACCCAGGCTGGAGTGCAGTGGCACAATCATAGCTAACTACAGCCTCAAAATCCTGGGCTCAGGTGATCATCGCACCTTAGCCTCCTGAGTAGCTGGGACTACAGACATGCACCACCACACTCAGCCAATTTTTGAATTTCTTTAGAAAGAGGGAGGTCTCACTATGTTACCCAGGCTGGTCTCAAACTCCTGGTCTTAAGCAGTCCACCCACTTCAGCCTCCCAAAGCAAGATTTTTTGTTTCCTCAGATCTAAATTGTTGTTCCATAGGTTTAAAAGTGAAACAGAAATAGTAGCAGAAAGAAATCCTTGGGAAAGAGCTTAAAGTTTCTATGTCCTCTTGTGTTGAAGTTTTCATTTGTTCATTTTTAGTTTTTTCTTCTTGCCTCTGGGAGACTTTGTTTCTTACCTCTGAGCAGGTAACTCAAAGGCAATGTCCGAATAGTCTATGTAAATTTCAGAGTAATTTCAAACTTCTTCTGTAAGCAGGTAACTCAAAGGCAATATCCAAATAGTCTACGTAAATTTCAGAGTAATATCAAAGTTATTCTTTGGTGGTCCATGGTGATCCATTTCAGTAATTTTTCCACTATCAGGTCTTGTCTTTCTCCTCTGTTTTTTTGAGACTATGATGGAGAGCTAATTTGGGCACTCCTTTGCTGCTGAGAAATGATTCTACATCTCAACCCAGAGTCATCCAGATGGGTGAAATCCAAGTGCCACTAATCACAAGCGTTAACTTTTTAATTAAACTCTTTGTTAACAATGAGCAGAGTTATCATTAATACAGTGAGTAGCTTCCTGACATGTGCCACATTAAAAATAGGCAGCCATAGCTATTTAAAGCATAATATTGTCTCCTGTGGGAGCAGATGAATTTGTGATTTTTTTGAAATGACAAAATGATTTATCACCTCCCATAAGCACTGCCATCTACCTGGCAGGAATGATACATCCCCTAGCATCCTCCATCCAGTGGGAACAAACACATTTGATGGATAAAAGAGTAAGCCACGATTAAGAAAAGGGAAAGAAAACAATTTTATCAAAAAAGTGGGGTTTTTTTTAGCATGTCTTATTAACAAGATGTGTAGCAGTACACGTTTAACCAAACACAGTCATCATTCAAGCCTGTATGTAAATGTCTGTTTAATTTTTTCAGTGTTTTGATGATTTATAGTGCAAGCATCAATGGAAACAAATATAAAGGCTGACTTCAGCTGGGACAAATGACCATTATCAATATCTCTACATAGATTAATCCAAAAGGAGAGTCATATTAAATAGTGAAGTTGCTTGTTCTGACTATATTTGAGAAAGGAAACCTTTGCTGGTAGTAAATGACTGTCTTTTCTTTGCTTTCGCTTACTCTCAATTGCTAACAAATAACTTTCAGTTGAATCTAAAATCCAATGTTCTTAAAGTAAAAAGAGCTTAGGAAACAAAGTTCCTGAAAGAAACTACCTTTGTTGCTGAGTACAGTAAAATACAAATGAGACAGAACGAAAATTGAAGCTGAAAATATCCAGGCACAGAAGGGAAATCAGGAAGTGGCTACCAAGAGAATTAGACACAAGAAAGGAATGTAAAAGATAGACACATCTGTGTGTGCTGGGGCTGGACGCTTACATATTTATGGACTGTTTCAGCTTCCTACCCCACCTGCTGCATAAAAATCTTATGAAGATGAGCTATTTGAGTTCAGTAGGGATTAAAGAAGTGCCACATTATTTCCTATTAATAATAACTTTAAATAAATCAGAATTATGTGAAACTAAATATGCATTTTAGAAACAAACACGATGCAATTTGTCAATACTTTGCCCTGTTCTATGGAATAAGAATCATGAAGAATAGGAATCTGTAGACAGAATAAAGCTGCAAAAGTTATAGAAACTGCATTTGAGATCAAAAAGAAACATGCATACGTTGTTTTTTGTTCTTCTTGTTGTTGTTGTTCTCCCACAGTCTTTTGGTCAAATTAATTTTGAAAATGAAATGCAAATTGGAGACTTTTTAAATTTCTGCAGTAAGACTTGAGAAAAAGGGTCTGTTTCTAGAAGTTTGTCCTTAGTATGCCTGAATGACAGGAAGAGACAAGTAATTTTATAAACCATTTCTGGCCCCAATTTCTCCATATGATTTGGCCCTCCAGATCTTACTTTCTTCAATGTAATTATTGTTGATTTGAAGATATTCTTGACATCAAAGAGCCTAGAGATCCCAGGAAGTTATATACATGTGTATGTGTACATATATATGTGTGAGAGTATATATATATAGAGAGAGATCATTTTATTCACAATTCTAATTATACATGAAATATAACATAATTGCTTTGTGAGATATATCTAGACATACGACATACTCATTTTCGAAAAAAAATACCACTAGGATAAAGATTTTCTTTTAGAGCAGGTAGTGATTGAAATAGAAAGACTCATTATTACCACATCTCTGATTTACCTTCTGCCAATTTCTACATATTTCTGTTCCGCTAAAGGGCCACACAGTTACCTTCATTGATTTCAGGCAGTAGAGTGTATGGAATTTGGGGACAGAGTGTCTGAGTAAGTATCTGGGTCTGATGCCATCTAGCTGATTAAGTGTATAGAATTTGAGGACAGAGTGTCTCAGTTGGTACCTGGCTCTGATGCTGTCTAGCTGCAGGAGCTTGGACGTGTTAATCACATTCTCTTCAATATTCTCATATATAAATTGTAGATAGTAATGGAACCCATCTCAGAGTTTAAGTGTAAGGATTAAATGAGTGAATATTGGTAAAACAATGCCAATATATAGTAAGTGCTCAATTCTTGAAATGATTTATAATTATTTCAGTGGATTTGCACTAAGGAAAACTCTACCATTTTACAGAACTTATCAAAAAGCAGAGTATCTGATATCTTGACCCAAATAGATGAGTCCTAATACTACTTGAGGTGTTTAGAGATTCCAAGCCATTCTTGGATTCATTTATGCTAACCACTTATAAACTCATATTTGAAAAATATCTATGAAAGTTCAATTATTTCAGAGTGCTTTATTTGGTGTTATTTACAATAGCCTATATATTACTCTTATAATTAGTGTTTTGTGAGAACAATAATCAGATACATTCACCTAAACTTTCCAATTTACTAATTCTATAAATAAGTGTTTTTCTTTATTAAATATGATTTAGAATAATAATAAGGGCCAATTACTTCTTGCTGAAGGGCCACCATTCATTCTCAATATTCCTTTTGCTGCTGTGGCCCAAGCAACCCTGGCAATATTTCACACAGCAAACATTTTTTTTTTCTGTCTGACTCAAATTAACCTTTGCCCTGTATATTTATCTGCAGCCTCCATGTAATCTTGCAAAAACTTTCCCAATAGATACAAATTTGGCATTCTGGGAACATTTCTCAGCTGTATACCTGCTTTATGAGTGGTATGATGATTTTAGAGCAGACAACCATTTATTCATTAGGGTGTCTATCAGCTTGTCCAGTAGTGACCTTGACCTTGTCTTCATGAAGCATTTTATTTTGGGACTCTTTTCATTATGACACACACAGTGTCATTTGCTGTAATACCTTTATTCACTCTGCTTACAAGCACTTGCAGTTTTGTTGTGAGCTATGTATCAATCTGGTTTGTTTTTATTTTTAATTTAGAGGATCTAAGAGCATAGTTGCTACTAAATCAATGTATTGCACCAATGTAGATATGGATCAAATAATATTTTGCCAAAATGGTAAGTGATGGTTTTGTATCCTTCCCTCCATCCACCAAATTTTTCCAATCTATACATCACAGCTGCTATCCTCATTCTCTCACAGTCTTTTCATTCCTTTACCCTTGATACTGTGGTGCACTGGCAAAGGTGTTCCGACCCTTCGCCCACTCCCTAATTAGCTAATTCAGTCTTTTCTCTCTCTGACCTATCTTCAGCTTTTGCTTTGCGGACTAATCTGGCCTTTACACTAATTGAATTTTTATTCTTTGTTGAATTAGCTCCCCTTTCCCACATCCTAACTGTGTACATTCTTCCATACTCAATCTTCAGGTCTTTCCTTTCTGTTTCTTAAAAACTCAGAGCTCAGAGTGGCTTTCCAGAAGAACCCAGGAAGAACACACTCCAGCCCAGGGGTCCACATCAGGGGCATCTGTATCTGGGGTCAGGAAACCCAGTCAAGAAGGAGCCCTCCCTACATACTGAGAAATGACTACAAATACAGTAAATTACAGAGTTGAGATTTTTTTCTTAACATTTTTTTTTAGTTTTAATTTTTGTTGTTAAATATTAGGCATATATATAATGGGACACATGAAATATTTTGGTAAAACATTTATGAATAATAATCACATCACGGAGAATTGGGTATCCATCACCTCAAGCATTTATGTTTTGAGATAAACAACCAATTATACTCTGTTAGCTATTTTAAATTAAACAGTTAATTATTATTGACTATAACCTCACAGGGTTTTTTTGTTATTTCAAAAATAAAGGAATGAAGAAAGAAGAATCAAACAATATAGATTATATACACATGCATTTAATAATTAGTTAAATACACCACTAATTTTGGCCAGGTGCAGCAGCTCACGCCTGTAATCTCAGCACTTTGGGAGGCTGAGGCGGGTGGATCACCTGAGGTTGGGAGTTTGAGACCAGCCTGACCAACATGGAGAAACCCTGTCTCTACTAAAAATACAAAAATTAGCCAGACATGGTGGTGCATGCCTGTAATCCCAGCTACTCAGGAGGTTGAGGCAGGAGAATCTCTTGAACCCAGGAGGCAGAGGTTGCTGTGAGCCGAGATCATGCCATTGCACTCCAGCCTGGGCAACAAGAGCGAAACTCAATCTCAAAACAAAGCAAACAAAAAAAACCCACTAATTTCAAAATGTACAAGTCATAAAACATTAAGAATCTCCATTATATATTCATTAAGTCTACACATCTTGCTTTCTGCTATTTTTGCTTTTGAGACCTCTTTAAACATTGATATCTTCGTCTGTAAAATGTGGTAACAATGTTTGCCTTGGGTGATTCATAGGGCTATTCTGAGATCTGAAAAAAATAATGCGTATAGAAGTTATTTGAAGCTTCTGTTCTGTAGATAATCAAGCATCAAAGATACTTTAGCTTTTGAAAGAGAGCAGGAGAGCTAAACAGTTTATCCCTGGTAGTCTAGTGGTTAGGAAAACACACCACACACACACACACATACACACAAACACACACCCCAGTTTGGAATATTAGAGAGATCTTTATATTAAGTAAGGGTCAAGAGTTATTGGCCTAATAACTGCTCTGTCAAAAGCTGGGCTATTTCTCTCCAGTTAATTCACTTCTCTGATCTCCAACTTTCTTATGTGTAAATCAAAACAGAGGCAGGGACTTGAACAAGAAGAACAATTAAGGTCCCTGCCAACTTGAATTTCTATTACTCTCTCCTATTTACCTACCATGGTAGTTGGTATGACCTCCAATTTCATACTATTTCTTTTCCACTGTACCATTGGCCACAGTTGAAAACCACGCTCGGTCTCTCTTGATGGTTTACCTCAGACAGTAGTCATTGCTGCATGAGTTTTCCTAGAAGAATGCCATTAAAAACAATCTTGATTTTTTTTAAGAAAGAAATGAAAAATCAATTGAGCCAAACGTTTACTTTGGAAAACAAATGGTTTGTTATCTGTATGTGTTTTAATTGGCAAGGCAGAAAGCTGCCTGTTTACCAAACGGACCAAAAAAATGACTAGTCTGTGTATTTTCCTACTTTTTGCTCTTTAGCCATCAGGGTTATTTTAGGACAGAGAGCTCTTCCTATTTCAGTCTTCTGCTAGTTATCAGAACAACTTTTGTCAATATGTCAGTTGCTTTAGCCTTTATACTTCTAATAATTAGCACTATACACTGCATATATTAGGAGCTTAATAAAATGATCGTTTATGGTAATAATAGCAAATATTCATAGAGTGTGTAATATGTACAGTTCTAGGCACTTTCATGTGTTTAATGAGTTAAGACTTACAATAGTCCTAGGAGGTGGGTACTATTATGTTTGTGTATTTCACAAATAAGCAAACAGAAACACAAAGGGATTAAATCATTGTCTTTATCTTCTTACTTACATGATGAGATTCTTAAGTTACTCCTCATCAATCAACTATTTTTTGAAATACCTATTTCTATATTCATTACCACTGATATATAGATAACCTTAAATTTTATTTTAAATTTTAATATGGGATTCCATATATTTTTCCTGTTCATATCAATTTCATTCTCTTCACCAGTTGTCTGCCTCATAAAAGCCATTTCTGCTTAGAATAACGCATTGTCTGGATCTTCAGGATAATGTTCCTTTCAACTTTTCAACTTTTTCTAACATAATTGTAAGATTACATATAGATTGCATATTTAATTTTCTCATTTTTTAATATAAAGTCAATAAATAAAATATATAAGGTACTCATGCCCCTGTTGAATTTTTCCTGGGTAATTTGAAGCCCCGTCTCAAATCCAATGATGAGTGTTCCATTTTCAGCTCCACACTCTACTGAGGTAGAACATTTCCTATCCATGCTATTTTGTCCTCTGATTTGCTGAATTGGTAAATAACAGGTACTGAATTTTCTAAGATACAGAGCACAGCCTGAGCTATTAGGACAATTTCTCCCTAACTACATCCCCCTTTACAGTGCCTTTAGCTGTAAGAACTAAATCAGACAGTCGTCATATGCCCCAGTCAGTACCTTTGGGCCGTGTTTCTCTCTGGGGGTTTATTCCACTGAAAGGACATAGAGAGAAAAGTACACCCTTGTAGTAACAAAATGACTTTTTTGTTCTCTGCTAGGCACTGACTCTGAACTTGTGACTAACGTCTGGTTATACAGACAATATGTCAGAGCTCGGGTATGTTTGTCTTAATCTGCCGGATTTATGATTTGGAGAAATTTCTCCCAGACAATATTGATTTTAAGTTTTCTTCTTTTTCTCTGTGACATTCTGGGTTATACAGCCACATCAGCACAATTTAATTGAAAATGTGTAAATTTTATGACCAAAAACCAAACCTATTCAAACCTGTAGACAAAGCAGTGACCAAGGTAGATAGTACTACTGCCTTCCTGGACCTTAGAGGGTGAGAGGAGAAATACACTTTTAATGAGTCACTCTGTATGCATGATGAGTTTAATGGGAGTAGAAGAACAGCATCCTAGGCATGTTTACAGTCATCAGGCACCATGTTAAAATGCCCAAAGTACCTTATGCACTACCTTCACCTTTCTCCATGTGAAAAGTAGTTTTGTTTTATTTTGACTTGACTTGCTTTTGAGAGTAAAGAGTGATTGTCATCACATGAAAGCATGGAATATTTTCTCCCATAAATATCCAATCTAATAAAATAGCATGTGTCAAAATACCAGTGGTGTTAATTCTAGCAGGCTTTTCCACTTCCTTACATTTTCTTAAAAGAGAAACCTAGTTAGCCACAGTTCTCATCGTTCCTCAAAGAACTGTTTTACAATTGGATTTCCTTGTTTAACTATGTTTCCCCTAAGTTCAGCCTGTTATTTTTGCATGCAGAAAGAGGTAGTAGATACTTCAGTTACTTCAACATCATTCTTCCTAACACACTTAAGAATTTTTGCTTTGTAACAACCCCATCAAAAAGTGGGCGAAGGATATGAACAGACACTTCTTGAAAGAAGACATTTATGCAGCCAACAGACACATGAAAAAAATGCTCATCATCAGTGGCCATCAGAGAAATGCAAATCAAAACCACAATGAGGTACCATCTCACACCAGTTAGAATGGCAATCATTAAAAAGTCAGGAAACAACAGTTGCTGGAGAGGATGTGGAGAAATAGGAACGCTTTTACACTGTTGGTGGGACTGTAAACTAGTTCAACCATTGTGGAAGTCAGTGTGGCGATTCCTCAGGGATCTAGAACTAGAAATACCATTTGTTCCGGCCATCCCATTACTGGGTATATACCCAAAGGATTATAAATCATACTGCTATAAAGACACATGCACACGTATGTTTATTGCAGCACTATTCACAATAGCAAAGACTTGGAACCAACCCAAATGTCCAACAATGATAGACTGGATTAAGAAAATGTGGCACATATACACCATGGAATACTATGCAGCCATAAAAAATGATGAGTTCATGTCCTTTGTAGGGACATGGATGAAGCTGGAAACCATCATTCTCAGCAAACTGTCACAAGGACAAAAAACCAAACGCTGCATGTTCTCACTCATAGGTGGGAACTGAGCAATGAGAACACATGGACAGAGGAAAGGAAGCATCACACACTGGGGCCTGTTGAGGGGTAGGGGCGGGGGGAAGGATAGCATTAGGAGATACACCTAATGTTAAATGACGAGTTAATGGGTGCAGCACACCAACATGGCACCTGTATACATATGTAACAAACCTGCACGTTGTGCACATGTACCCTAAAACTTAAAGTATAATTTAAAAAAAAAAGAATTTTTGTTTGGTAAAAAGGAAAACAAGTGACAGATGAAAATTAACAAGGATATAATTACAGAGAACAAACCAAGGATAACAGCCTTAACTGCTACTGTCAGAAACGATACATCTATTAAACACCATGGCGAACACCTAGATGAACAAAATAAGTACTTCAGGTTCAAAAACTGAGATTCTGAATTCATTTTCCAATATATAAATGGATTCAATATGACACATACTCCTTCATTTTTATTTTTTAAATATCCAAACAAGTAGCATCTGTTAATGTAATCACAGACTATTTTAATATGAAAGAGCATAATTATTATGTACTATTCTAAGTCCTAGGAAGAAAAAAAATAATTGAATAAGACTTTTTTCATATATTCTTGCTATTTACTAGGTACTGTTCAATACTAACACTATTTCGTATTTATAATTGAATACACATAAATTAACTTGTTATTTGAACAAAATGCATACAGCAAAATCAAAGCTTGAATGGAATTTAAAGGACCTTTAAGATGAAAGTCTCCATTGAGGCTCTCCTTCACCTGATCTTTAAGGGAGATTAGGAAGCACACTAATTTCATTACAGAACAGCAGGTTGCAGAAGCAAAAAGCAGATAGATAACTCATTCTTTAATTCACCATTTGTTATTTAACAAAATTAAATACTATTTTCGAATTTAATATACCGTCATTCTTTTTGAAGAATCCAAAAGACTCTCCCACTCTTAAAACGTTATGTATTTGTAGCATTTCTAAGATGTAAAGAATATAAAGCAGTGTGTGCAGACCAAGGTATTAAGAGTTTTAGTGATTTACTCAAGGTCATCCAATTATTCAAGGAAAGAGAAAAGTCAGGTTTTTAAATTTTCAACTGCTCATGTTTTTGCACCATTTTGTGCATTTCTGTATATAACTTTGGAAAACATGATCCTGATTATGATTCATCGAGGTGTGACTTGGCCTATCACCCATGCCAATTCCATAACAAAAGCAGTAAGAGCAAGAAAAATGAATCAAAAATCTGAAAACTCAGAGATCACCCAGGTAAGTGTGACGTGGAGGCCAAGAATTTGTTCTAGAAAAAGCCAAGGTAAAAAGCTTCAAGAGAAGAGTCCATTTTTCATTAATCATAGAATGTTGACCCTCAGAAAAGGAGTATACCATATCCATGGATGGCTTGAGTGGCTGGCCCTGTAGTGGGATTTTTTGTAATTGCTAGATTTCTATATTTTATTGTATTTATTTTTATGGATTTAGGGAGTACAAGTGCAGTTTTGTTTCATGGATATACTGCATAATGGCAAAGTCTAGGCTTTTAGTTTAACCATCACCCATATAATGGACATTGCACCCAATTGGTAATTTTCTATCCCTCACCCCTCTTCCACCCTTTCATATTTTTGAGTCTCCAGTGCCTATTATTCCAGTCTCTATGCCCATGTGTACAAATTATTTAGCTCCCACTTATAAGTGAGATCATGTGGTATTTGACTTTCTTTTTCTCAGTTATTTCACTTAGTATAATGGCCTCCAGGTTCATCCATGTTGCTGCAAAAGACATGATTTCATTTTTTCTTATGGATGAGTAGTATTCCATGGTATATATGTGTGACATTTTCCTTATCCAGTCCTCCACTGAAAGACACTTAAGTTGATTCCATGACTTTGCTATTGTGAATAGTGCTGCAGTGAACATACAAATGCAGGTGTATTTTTTTAATGTAATGGCTTCTTTTCCTTTGGATAGATAGCCAGTAGAGGGAGTGCAGAATCCATTAGTGGTTCTAGTTTTAGTTCTTTGAGAAATTCGAGCATGATTTTTAATGGGTTGTCAGAAGATAGAGCAGAACCCAGGATGCATGATAGGGGCTGCACTCAGCTTCCACAGAGCTCCCACAACCCTCAGACAGACAGCATCCAGCTCTCAAACCCTTCATCTGGGAAACAGGTGAACTGCTTTCAGACCATTTCAGAATAATTCACTTGTTAGGGTGGAGAAATGGGAGTTTTTTTTTCCCAGATATTGTTCTGGACAACAGGTGGATATGGTTAAAATGTTCTGTCCTGCTGGGCTAGCTTTGACCAGTGTTTTTTCGGCTAGACAGAACAGGCCTTTTGGGGAACTTTTATTGGCCACACCCATACACATTTCTGGGTTGTGGCCTTTTCTACTTGCCAGGCAGGGACATATAAGAAACAAGGAAAAGGCAAACAAACAAGCAAAAACAAGAGGGAATTCATCCCTAAGTGGTTCATTGATTCCTGAAGTCCCTGAACAATTTGACTTCTCTTCTCTACCTTCAGAGTCTTCCATAGGTGACTTTCATATTTTTTCCAGGGTTTTTTTTTCTTGTGATCAGCTGCAAGAATAAAATGAAATGCCTTTACACCATCTAAGACTCTAGTGTCATAGTATAAAATAAAATAAAGAAACATGGTGACTAGTTCCATCTACCTGCTAATTTAGATTGTTAATTTAATGATTAATTAGATCTAATTTAATTTCTTTTGCTTTGTACCTTTCTTGTGACAGTGGTTTCAAAATTTTATATATTATCTAATCATCAGAATAATCATGCACTCCAGGGATTTTTGATTCAGTAATTCTCGGGCAGGCTCAGGAGATCTCTTTTTTTTCCTCCTTCTGTTTTTAATTGCTTTCCTAGTAATTCTGATGATGAGTGTAGTTGTAAATTGCTGGCTTCAAGTGTTAATTCAATTTAATGGCCTTTGTATATGTCAAAAGCAAGCTTGTTTATTAAGTTAAAGGCTTCACAGAATAACATCTTTCTTTAAATAAATGGAGCCCCACGTCTAAGGAAGGAAAAAGATGTAATTCCTGTATTACTGATACAATTTTTAAATTTGTGTTGTTTCTATATTGAAAAAATGTGTTTTAATATATTTATTATAATTTAAAAATTCAGAAGCTTATCCAGTTTAAACCGAAAACCTCAGAAATAACCAAAATTAATATGTTTGTGTATCTTTACCTTTAAAAGTGGGATCATACAGTTTGTTAACCATTGGAATGCTTATTTTTGTACTTTTTATCATGACCTTTTTTTGCATTTCATTAGAAATATTATCGTCAAATAATATTAATCATTCACCTATCATCAAAAATTTAGGTTTAAACCAAAGGCCAATTACCTTGAATCTTAGCAGATCAAGAGGCACTTATTAAGATTGATTATATTTATAACCTTTGTAAGAGAAGAAAATAACTTTGTCCTCTACCCATCTTAGGTTCATTAACTAGGGCTCTGCAAATTAGACTGACAAAATATAGATTAACAAGACAAAAAACAAACAGAAGTTTATTAACGCATGTATACATGTAGGAGAACTCTGTGATGAGTAACTCAGAGGTGGTTAGAATTTAGGCTTACATAGCATCCTAACAAAAGAACAATACATTTACAGAGAAGTGACAAGACAAAACAAAACAAACAAACAAACAAACAAAACGGATTTTGAGCTTCTGTGGTGGAAAGTTGTGGGAGAAATATAGAGGGAAACTAATGGTAGATGAGGGCTAGCTAATAAAGTTTTTTTGCGTAGCATCTCAGTGCCATCTTTCCTCCGGTGATAAGGTCATTCTCCCATTTCTCGTACCGGAAGCAGAGCAGGGGTAGGACCTTCCTAAGGGGAATTTATGTTCTGTTTTCAGGCAGATAAAGGGAATGGTAGAGTTCATTCTCTGTGGTTTTTTTCTCAATTGCCTCAAAGTGATCCTTTTTCCAAAGTGGCACATTTTAGGGTGACATAACTCAGATCCCCTTCACCTTCCTCCCCCAAGACATCGCACCATTTCACACTACTGATACAGCAGCTTCCCTGAAATTCTACTAAAACGTGGGCATTCAGGGCTTTAACTTAAACATTAACTTCTCTATGCTTTTGCTCTCAAAGCCGTCGATTACCACTCAGGATTTCTGATTCCATTTTGCAGAATACATTTGCTCATCTAAATTAATCCTGTCCTCTCTCCATTTTCCCAAACTCTTTCTTTGTGTCCCTTGGATCTCCAGCTCTGTGGTTAACTAACTGTCCTGTAGCCTTGAGATCTTCTCTAATGATTTTTTTTTTATTCCTTGCCCTAACAGAAAACAGGCTGTCCCTGGAGGACAGTGCTTTCGCTGTGGCCCTCTCAGTGCAAGCTGGTTATATGTTCACAAGTCAAATGGTTGGAATTCAAACCCAGGAGGGAGATAGGTGTCCTCTTCATCCCTCCTTGCTTCCCCCAAAACTTTCGTCCTCCCTCCTCTTTCAAAGCCACAAGCTTCTTTGAGGCATGTGCCATCTGGCTACCCTGTTTGCTACTCCTTATAGTTCCTGGCATCAGCCTCCTCACATTTATTGATTTGTATCTTTCACCTGTATTTATTTTCATTCCTGTAATCATTCTTAGTCACCTAACCATCCATGAGTTTATCTTCCAAATGCTCTTGGTCCTTTCAATTCTCTGACCTCTCCTTAATTAGCTTGTCTTCTATACTTTCAGATCTTTTCATTCTTTTTGTCACATTCTGGACATTGTCATCACCTACAGCTATAGTATTTCCATTTCAGATATCACTGTTTCTGACTATAATGCTGTATACTACTAGGCTATGGAATCAGTCTAGTACTTTCACTGCAATATTCCCTGTTCTTATTCAGATTCTCAAACTACTGACCTCAAACCCATTTTTACATATTTCATAATTTTCCTCATCTTCCTTTACCTCCATTCTTACCAAACTTAAATTCCATGATCCATTATTGCGAGTATTCTCTTGGGAATATTGCCAATTTCTTTTTACTTTTCTCCCTGAATCATGTTTATTGGGAAAAAACTTTACTTCCAAATGAACCCAACTACCTATCTTTTCTATAACTGCATTAGAGCAGCTAAAGTAGATGGAGAAAATTTTAAATGCTGGTAGGTAGCTGGTAGCATAAGCCTTTATCATTTCTCCCTTTCCAGACTCACCAAAACAATAACAAAAAAGAATAAAGCCATATAAATCCACAAGGGCAGGGCAGTGAAGAATGAACTAAAAAAGTTAATAACATTTTAGAAGATGGTGCAGTGACTTATCTGAGTGGAAGAGCTAGAACTTGTGTACCTGCAGAAGAAGCTATCAATGAGGAGCAAATGCATTCACTTTACAGACACCCTAGGAGGCCCAGGAATTAGAGGTAACCTACACCTCACACTGCTGGATGAAACACTAAATGGGACAGAAATTGCTTGCTACCCTGTAAGGATTCTTTGATATCCAAACTCCAGCTGCACCCCAGAAGACCCCACCCCCAGCACTGCCTCTCAATTAAGGAGATTTATTCTCTAGAAAAATTGTGCCAAAAACTTTGGACTGAGGCCAGGTTCTGTGGCTCACACCTATAATCCTAGTGCTTTAGGAGGCTGAGGCGAAGGATTGCTTGAAGCCAGGAGTTTGAGACCAGCCTGGGCAACATATGGAGATCTCATCTCTATTTAAAAAAGGAAAAAAAAATATCTGGACTCAGTAACAGCTTACTTAGCAGGGGCCAGCTATGAGGTACTGTTCCAATGTTTTAGTCCTTTGGGGCTGCTGTAACAAAACACCACATGATATACTTTGGATCTGTGTCCCTGCCCAAATCTCATGTTGAACTGTAATCTCCAATGCTAGAGTTGGGGCCTGGTGGGAGGTGTTTGGGTCATGGGGACAGATTCTTTGTGGCTTGGTGCTGTCTTCACAATAGTGAGTTCTCATGAGAGTTGGTTATTTAAAAGTGTGTGGCACCTCCCTGCCACTCTCTCTCTCTCTCTCTCTTGCTTACCGCTGCTTGCTTACCCCTGCTTTCACCATGTAATGTGCTGGCTTCCCCTTTGCTTTCTGCTATGATTGAAAGCTCCCTGAGGCTTCACCAGAAGCTGAGCAGATGCAGCACCATGCTTTCTGTACAGTCTGCAAAACTGTGAGCCAATCAAACCTCCTCTCTTTATAAATTACCCAGGGTATTTCTTTATGGTAATGTAATGACGGCCTGATACACCATAGAAGGGGTAACTTATAAACAACACAAATTCTTTTTTCATGGTTCTGGAGGCTGAGAAGTCCAAGGACAAGTTGCTGGCAAATTCATTGTCTGTTGTGAGCAATCTCTGGATCTCTGGTTCATAGATGGTGCCTTTTTGCTGTGTCTTCACATGATGGAAGGTGCAAGGCAATCCTCTGGGGCCTCTTTTATAAGGGCATTAATCCCATTAATGAGGGCTCCACCCTCATGATTTCAACACCTCCCAAAGACCCCACCTCTGAATATCATCCAATTGGTAATTAGGTTCTCAAGAAATAAATTTAGGGAGATACAAACATTCAGACCATAGCATCCAAGAATTGCCCATTTTCATATTTATTGAAGAGAAACCTGTTTCATTTCCTCCCTGGTTCCTGGGACACCAGCAGTCACTCTTAGATCTTCCCCATGCCAAACTCCCACTGTCACCACAGAGTGAAAGATGGAAGTATTTCTCAATGGGGAGGCGAAATGACACCAGAATGAAGCCTCGAAAATTCTATAATAGGGCATGCACCAAGAAAGGGAGGTTGGTGACCTAAAACATAGCCCTTCAATCACCCAGTCCAGCCCATGCTAGACATCCAGTGATCATTTTTTCAGGGCTTTAGTCATCAATGCACCCAGAAAGCTGAGAATAACCAAATGTGGGAGAATGCCACTAATAAGAAAGTCAGATACAACTAATAAATCAACAGATTCTGATAGAAAAATATAACCCTGATGAAACAGAAATGACATAGAGAGCTGAAGAGAAACATTTAATTCTATTTAATATGTGCAAAGAGTTAGAATATATACCTGGAGTCTGTGAAAAAGTAATGACTAGAGGAAAAAAGGGATTTAGGAAATTATAATACAACACTCGAAAATTTTAGACATTGACAAAAATACTGGAATATAAATTCAACCCCTTCTCCTCCAAAAAAAGAGTATAAAGGAAAGGAAAATATGGAAAAAAAAGAAAATTTAAGGGTCAATTCAGAAGGTTCAATATCCAAATAGTAGAAATTCCAGAAAGAGAGAACAGAGAAAATGGACCAGGGAGAAAATGGTAAAATAAATAATGAAAAATTTCCCCAGATTGATGAAGGCCTCTAACTTCCAGGTACAATAAATTAGGAAATATTTATTCCAAGGCCCTCCACAGGGAAATTTCAGGGAAACTGAGATGGCAGCACTATCCATAAAGATTATCTGTGAATGTAACTGTCCACATAAAAAGATTCATGAATACTGAAAGAATCACTGGAAGCTGGAAGATACTGGAGTGATCTTCTTAGAAACTGGAAGATGATAGAGTTATCTAGAAGCTGGAAGATAATGGAGAAGCTCTCTAGAAGCTAGAAGTTCATGGAGAAGCTATCTAGAAGCTAGAAGATTTGTGTTCATTAGATTAAATAATTTTTGAACCTGAGTTCCAAAGCCAACCAAACTAAAAATGGAGTATGAACATAGTATTTGAAACAAACAATCTTTAGAAATTAACCTCCCATGCATCCTGTACTCTAGCAAAATGAGGGAGGAAACTGAGGAAGAGGAAGACCTGGGATGTGGGACTCAGGGCTGATGTTCGAGAGAAGGCCTACAGGTTGTTAAGGGGAAGACCCTGAGAGCAAGCCTTTCAGGTTGGAGCGAAGGGACAGGGGGTTTTGGAAGTCTTCTTCTAAAACATTTATAAATTTCCCTTTCCTAAAGGAAAAGGGTACTCATAGTTTATCTAATAATTTAATTTAGTACAAAATTGTGTTGAGAAGTTGTTGGAGAGTTTAGGAATTAGCCATAAAGCATAGAGAACTGAGCAAATGAAAATAAATTAGATAATTAACTCCAGAAAAAAATTAAAAAATAAGTGATCATTAATCCTCATAACGCTATTGGCTCAGCAGTAAACCATACTATTTATGTAGTAATAATGTTATAAATTCTGAATATGAATTTAATAATATCAGGTGGTAGAGAGAGGCTGCTTGGAGGCAGTGAGTGAATAAGAAACTGCTGATTATATAATACAGAAAAATTTTTGGTTATAACAATAAAATAAAGAACCTCACGCATGTTTATTATTTATCAAAATGGAGGTTCACACTAGAAGAAACAAAGAAATCAAAATTCTTTGTCATCAGAGCTCAAGACTTCTAGTGCAACTTGAATTTTTGAACAATATGCATAAAATAATTAAAATAAAGTATAATGCCCTCTTCCCTCGCACGTGCACACACACACACACACACACACACATAGTTATAACCTTAAATAGGCATTCAGCACTGCCTTAAAGTTTCACTACATGTTTCTAGTTTGAATGCTTTCTGGAAGTTAAAAATTACTCCAAATGTATGCTTTCTTCTCATCCCCTCAATCCTCCCACTCCCACATTTCTGCGAATTATTTACCCATGAATTTTCTTAAGGGATTCATTGTCAAAGAATTCCCAAGTTGTTCCATCAGCAAACCCATCAGCCAGCCTTCACCTGTTGTGGTGATCCATGTCTTCCCTCAGAAAAGACCCTTTGCCTCCAACACTCGGAAACCCATTCCTCCTCCTCTTCCCAAGAATTTTCTTTATGGTCTTGCTCTCTTTTTCAGACACTAGTCACTCTACTGAATTGTCTGCTGAATTATCAACAAGCAGATTCACATGGCCACCCTAAAACAAGAAAAACACAAAACAACCCTCACTTGTCCCCACTCCTATTCCAGCTTCCAACAGATTCGTCTTATTCATTTCATGATAAAACTTCTTGAAAGAGTTGACCACATTGCTGTTTCCAACTTGGTCCTCACATTGGCACTGCAACACCCCTGACTCCACCAACAACCTAGTTACTTTTATCTTTGCATATTGTCTTTCTCAACACATACACACACTCCCTTCAATAAAATGTAAACTTCGTGAAGTCAGGGAGTTTATCTTTTGTGCTGCTATCCTGATTCTTAATACATAGCACCTAGCCTTCAATAAATATTTTTGGTCACTATAATATCTTTATTTCTCAACAAGACAATGATTTTTTTTTTTTTGAGATGGAGTCTTGCTCTGTTGCCCAGGCTGGAGTGCAGTGGCACCATCTCGGCTCACTGCAAGCTCCGCCTCCTGGGTTCACGCCATTCTCCTGCCTCAGCCTCCCAAGTAGCTGGGACTACAGGCACCCGCCACCACTCCTGGCTAATTTTTTTATTTTTTATTTATTTTTAGTAGAGACAGGGTTTCAGCATGTTAGCCAGGATAAGACAATGATTTTCTAAAAGATATTTTAGCATAAAATGTATAGTACACACTGTGGAATGTACAATATGAGGACTACTTGAATAGATTTTTAAAATCTAAACTTTAAAACCCCTTCTATTTAGTATAAATATGGAATGTAAATCCCATGCTGATATACATTTATTGTTTTGCACCAGTCTGTGTGTATGTTACATATGTAAATATAACATGCTACAAAAATAGCTAAATATTGGCCAGGCATGGTGACTCACACCTGTAATCCCAACACTTTGAGAGGCCAAGGTGGGTGGATCACCTGAGGTTAGAAGTTCGAGACCAGCCCGACCAACATGGCAAAACCTCGTCTCTACTAAAAATATAAAAATTAGCCAAGTGTGGTGGCATGCACCTGTAGTCCCAGTAACTCAGGAGGTTGAGGCAAGAGAACCACTTGAACCCAGGAGGCGGAGGATAGAGTGAGCTGAGATGGCACCACTGTACTCCAGCACTCCAGTCTCGGTGACAGAGCGAGACTCCATCTCAAAAAAATAAATAATAAATAAATATTTATCGCTACAAACACCACCAATACATGCTACGTATCCATTGCCTAAAAATTAGAATTTTAGTGTCCATTTGTTTCCTGGAAAATGTGGTAGAATGCTCAGGAAATAATGAAAACTCTATACATTTTTAATTTAACAGAAAATTCCTGTTGCTCTGTAGATGGGATGGGGCAAAATCACTTGGTACCAGGATTTATTGTGACAGAAACTGCTGAACCCTAAGCAGAAGATAAGGCAACCTTTCTTTGGTAGGAATCAGCAATCATCTCTCACTCTGCCTTTTTTTTTTTTCATTTTTTCTTTTTTCCAATTTTTCTCTTGCCCTAACCAACTAGAGTGTCCACAGGCCAGGTGGTAAATGTCCTATTGTCCTTAAAACTTATGAGACTATTACAACATGAAATAGTTCCTAGGAGACTCATTTTTCTTCCATTGTTAGCCATGCCACCCTATTCTTATTCCAGAGAGTCCACATCTCTGTCACCTCCAGCCCCATCTTCACAGGTGTTACACATTAAAGACCATCATTTTTCATTTTGTCCAAGGGTGTGAAGATTTCAGAGATCATTAAATCATCTAACAACAAAGATATATAAACAGTGGAATTGCTCTTAAATCTCTCTCTCTATATATATAATATTATATTACTACCAGCTCTTTAGACTCTTTTATAGGAGATTATCTACTGCATAGATCAACTTTCAGGTTGATCTATGACTTTGTAGATGTGTTATATTTGATTGATGCAACAGAGATATATAGCTTTTTTTTTTTTTTTTGTATTTTGTTTTTTGAGACAGTCTCTCTCTGTCACCTACGCTGGAGTGTAGTGGCACCATCTCAGCTCACTGCAACCTCCGCCTCCTGGGTTCAAGCAATTCTCCTGCCTCAGCTTCCCGAGTAGCTGGTATTACAGGTGCACACCACCATGCCCGGCTAATTTTTGTATTTTTAGTAGAGAAGGGGTTTTGCCATGTTGGCCAGGCTGAAGTCGAACTCCTGACCTCAGGTGATCTGTCTGCCTCGGCCTCCCAAAGTGCTGGGATTACAGGTGTGAGCCACTGGACCCAACCAATATATATCTTTTTGAAACCTATCAGTTAGCCTTCATCTTTTTAAAAGAGTACATATAACCTGAGAATTACCTGTTTATTAAACATTTTTGAGATAATTCACCAGTAAATTGATGGAGGCCAGAATATATCTTAAGAGATTCTTCATTAATAGGAAAATAGTTTTGATTTTACTCATTTTATATGTTTAGAAGAGCTTATATAACATGAGGATTATTTATTCACTAAGAGTTTGAGGAAATTCTTAAGTACAGTGCTCTTTGGTGGAAATATTATTGGAGGTAGTCTGTTGATAACTTAGGACATTAGATTTTCTGCTATATTTTTACTTCTCTCCCACAAGGTCCTCTGCTTTTTATACAAATTTATTTGCCTTTGGTCGGGCGCAGTGGCTCACACCTGTAATCCCAGCACTTTGGGAGGCTGAGGAGGGCAGATCCCGAGGTCAGGAGATCGAGACCATCCTGGCTAACATGGTGAAACCCCATCTCTACTAAAAAAAAATACAAAAAAATTAACCGGGCATGGTGGTGGGCGCCTGTAGTCCCAGCTTCTCAGGAGGCTGAGGCAGGAGAATGGGGTAAACCCGGGAGGTAGAGCTTGCAGTGAGCCGAGATCGTGCCACTGCACTCCAGCCTGGGTGACAGAGCGGGACTCCGTCTCAAAATAAATAAATAAATAAAATTATTTGCCTTTTCCTTATATGATTAGAACTGTATAGTGAGGGAAGAGGCAGTGTTCACTAAATGCTGCAGCACCATATACTCTTATATTCAGATTGCCAGTAATTTAGTTAAGATGTTCACATCTATAAATGACACTGTTTTCAGATTTTCTTCTGTGCATAAGATTTTTTGAGCTTCTATTACCAGGCAGATGTTGACTTATTTTCCAAATGTATAGCATGAAGATTACCTTTTCCTGAAACTTTGAAAGAACAAACAGCCAAATAGCCTAGATTGAAGCATGTGGTAAGAATTTTTCAGTATCATAAATATTATTGAACTATCATGGATTTATACAGTTTCTGTTACTTTTTTATGATTTATAGTGTCTCTTTAAAATCATTCATTTTGGTCAGGTTTTCAGATTTCTATTGATATATCTATTTTAATATATGTACATGATATTTAAGTACTTTTATTATACTTACAAATATATTTTAAATATATATACATAATTTATATGTGTGTGCATGTATGTATCTGGGTGCATGTGTGTGTGCATAAGGTTTGGGTAGTAAAAAATGCAATAAAGAGAATTAGGGTAAGCAGATATCCGAAAGAGATGGGGAAGAGATGATGGCAGTGGCCTATCTTAGACTTGTTGACTAAGACATCTCTGAGAGGGTATAATTTGAGTTAAGACCTCAATTCCATGAAAGTGCAAGATAGTCTAAGATTTGGGTAGAGTGTATCTGTCACTGGAAAGAGCAAACATGAAGTCACTAAGAAAAGGATAAGCTTAGTATATTTAGGGAATGGCGTAACCTCATCTCCAGTGAGTAAGTTCAGAGGCCAGAAAGCACATGGTTTGATAGGATATGATGCCTACAACCTAGTGCAAAGCCTAGCAAATAGAAGGTACTCAATGATTACTCGCTAGCCAACATGTTCAGAGTTTACACTTTTTATCTCCATCTGATGGAAAGCCATTGAAAAATTTCCTGTTTTAGTTGAGCAAGTAGAGAACCTCCTTGTTTTCCCAAAAGGTCAAAGAGAGTCTTAGAGCCTCATAGATTCTCAGCCTGGCCCCTCACAGATTCTGCAGTTGGTAGAAATTCCTTCCTTCCAGAGCCCAGCAATTCATTGCTCATTCTTTCTAATTTCAACATTCTCATTTTTGTTTATTTTGTGTGCTTTTATGTGTATTTCAAGTGATAAAGAGAAAACATGAATAAGATCTTACTGGAAATAAGAGGCCAGAATATACATTTTAAAGGAAAAATTTTTCAGACTTCCTATGAAAAGAGGAGAAAAATTTCAAAAACCTGTTTCTTGGAAGGACTACACTCCACAGCAAAAATTTAATGCCTTCACCTTCTTCACCTTAAAACAAGACTGGTTTCTATTGACTTGCAGCCATTTTCAATTGCCCAGTTTCTGAATTATTTAGTTTCCTCTCTATTTCTTCTTGCTTTTTTTTTCTATTCAGCTCTAGGGAAATATTACTTCATAACAGCTTGAAAAAAAGGAAAGGAAGGAGAAATAGAAGCTCAAAACACCAACTTCAGGACATTTTTTTAAACTAAAACTTTTTTTTAGTATCATCTCAGCCGTAACATCGTGCCATCAACCTGTTTGAACAAAGAGGGAAAAGAAGAACACTTTTTATCTGCTGCATTTCTACTCAAGTAATTAAAGTTATTTCTACTGTACTGTAATAATTTTGAAAAAATGTTGAAATGTGCTTCCTTCCTACATTTGCAATTCTATGCAACTTGACTACCAATTCAAATGAAAATTTCAATAAAAACCACACAGGAGCACATGATTTGCGTTTTCATATTATAATCTCCTAAGGACAGAATTTGATAATATATAAACTGCCTTTTATGAAGAACTGAAATAAATTTACCATTTCACTAATATTCACATGGTACAATGACAAGCAGACAAGCAGTTCAGAGGCCCTGAATTTACTACTTACAAAGCCATTGCTCTCTGAGCTTCAATTTCCTCTGTAAATTAGGAATAACATTTAACCTTTCACAGGGATGTTCTAAGGCAGTGGTTCTCAAAGTGTGTACCCCAGACCAGCGGAGGCAGCATTACTTGAGAGTGTTAGAAATGAAATTATTGGGCCACCCCAGACTTAATGAATCAGAAACTCGGGGGAGGAGACTAAATAATCTGTGTTTTAACAAACTTTCCACATGATTCTGATGCATGCTAAAATTGTAAGTGATTATTTTAATTATTAAATGAGATAATATATGTACTCCAAAAAAGTGCTTTGTTAACCGTAACACATTGTCCAAATGTTAACTACTGTTACTGTGATGGTAATGCATATTTTCAGTAAATATTGATGGACAAGCTTGTGCTAATTGCAGTGTACAAGAATAAACAGGTATAGATCCTATCTTCTCAAAGCATATAGCTTGCAAAGATTGATAAAGAAACTGGCAAGGGCAGTACTATGTGATTAAGCACTGTCATAGAGTTTGCTGGGTTCCATGAGACCAAGGATGGCATGTCTAAAGCACAGGCACAGAGAAAGGCTTCCAGAGATAAATGATAATTGGTCTGTATCCTTAAAGGTAAAGATGAGTTAGCAAGATTGATAAGAAGTGAAGCCATCTTCCAGCCAATGAAAACAGATGTCGTGGAAAGCCCTTGAAGTATGAGAGTATGTTTCTTGGGGGAAGGGGCTTTGAATAAGAGTAGAGGGTTTGTGAGTCAAGGAGGAATTGAGATGAAACTAGCTGTGCCAGCGAGAAGCCAGATAACAAGATGCCTGTATGTAAAACCACCTCATAGGGACAAGATTCTAAAAGCTGTGGGAAAGTAGTAAAGGTTTTGAGTCAGGCAACTTATACCACGTGACATCAGTCTGGAGTCAGGAAATGCAGTTCAGAGCCTGGTACAGTACTAGAGTGATGAGGGCCTTTGCCACATGGCAGATTCAGGATGGGCAGGACAAAGTAGCCTAGAGATATTTAGGCGAAATTGATGGGACAGTCATGACTAAGATAAAGTGATGGAGTGAATATGAGAATTTGGACATATTTTTTAACCTACAAGTTTTTTAATATAAAATTCTTATCTCTTTCTGATGCCTGGAATGTCATGATTTGAAATTGACTTAATGATTCCTTTAAGTTTGAATAATGCAGCCAAATGTGTTCTCCCCATTATCTTGAATCAGGGAAAAGTATTGGATCCTGTTATCTTGTTTACATTTATAATGTCTTCTAAACTGGAACATACAAATGTCACTGTTTTATTGTATTATTTTATTTTAGTTCCGGGATACATGTGCAGGATATGCAGGTTTGTTACATAGGTAAACATGTGCTATGGTGGTTTGCTGCACCTATCAACCCATCACCTACGTATTAAGCCCGGCATGTGTTAGCTATTTTTCCTGATGCTCTCCCTCTCCCCTGACAGGACCCAGTGTGTGTTGTTCCCCTCCCTGAGTTCATGTGTTCTCATTGTTCAGCTTCCACTTATAAGTGAGAACATTCAGTGTTTGGTTTTCTGTTCTTGAGTTAGTTTGCTAAGGATAATGGCTTCCAGCTCCATCCATGTCCCTGCCAAGAACATGATCTCATTCTGTTTTGTGGCTGCATAGTATCCCATGGTGTATATGTACCACATTTTTTTTCTAGTCTATCATTGATAGGCATTTGGGTTGACTCCATGTCTTTGCTATTGTGAATAGTGCTGCAGTGAACATATGTGAGCCCGTATCTTTATAATAGAATGATTTGTATTCCTTTGGGTATATACCCAGTAATGGGATTGCTGGGTAAAATGGTATTTCTGGTTCTAGGTCTTCGAGGAATCATCACACTGTCTTCCATAATGGTTGAACTAATTTACATTCCCACCAGCAGTGTAAAAGCATTCCCGTTTCTCCAGTCTCACAGCATCTGTTGTTTCTTGACTTTTTAATAATCGCCATTCTGACTGCTGTGAGATGGTATCTCATTGTGGTTTTGATTTGCATTTCTATAATGATCAGTGATGTTGAGCTTTTTAAAAAATTTATGTTTGTTGGCTGCATAAATGTCTTCTTTCGAGAAGTGTTTGTTCATGTCCTTTGCCCACTTTTTAATGGGGTTGTTTGGGGTTTATTTTTGTAAATTTGTTTAAGTCCCTTGTAGATTCTGGATGTTAGACATTTGTCAGATGAATAGTTGCAAAAATTTTCTCCCATTCTGTAGGTTGTCTGTTCACTCTGATGATACTTTCTTTTGCTGTGCAGAAGCTCTTTAGTATAATTAGATCCCATTTGTCAATGTTTGCTTTTGTGGCAACTGCTGTTGACATTTTCATCATGAAATCTTTGCCCATGCCTATATCCTGAATAGTATTGCCTAAATTTTCTTCTAGGGTTTTTATAGTTTTGGGTTTTACATTTAAGTCTTTAATCCATCTTGAATTAATTTTTATGTAATGTGTAAAAAAGGGATCCAGTTTCAGTTTTCTGCATATGCTAGCTAGTTATCCCAGCACCATTTATTAAATAGGGAATCCTTTCCTCATTGCTAGTTTTTGTCAGGTTTGTCAAAGATCAGTTGGTTGTAGATGTGTGGTCTTACTTCTGAGTTCTAGATTCTGTTCCATTGGTCTATGTTTCTGTTTTTGTACTAGTACCATGCTGTTTTCGTTACTGTAGCCTTGTAGTACAGTTTGAAGCCAGGTAGCATGATGCTTCCAGTTTTGTTCTTTATCTTAGGATTGTCTTGGCTATATTGGCTCTTTTTTGTTTCCATATGAATTTTAAGGTAGCTTTTTTCTAATTCTGTGAAGAATGTCAATAGTCATTTAATGGGAATAGCAGTGAATTTATAAATTACTTTGGGCACTATGGCCATTTTCACAATATTGATTCTTCCTATCCATGACCCTGGAATGTCTTACCATTTGTTTGTGTCCTCTCTCCTTTCCTTGAGGAGAGGTTTGTAGTTCTCCTTGAAGAGGTCCTTCATTTCCCTTGTTAGCTGTATCCCTAGGTATTGTATTCTCTTTGTAGCAATTGTGAATGGGAGTCCATTCATGATTTGGCTCTCTGCTTATATATTGTTGTTGTATAGGAATGCTTGTGATTTTTGTACATTGATTTTGTATCCTGAGACTTTGCTGAAGTTGCATTTCAGCTTAAGAAGCTTTTGGGCTGAGATGATAGGGTTTTTTAGATATAGGATTATGTAATCTGTAATTCTTCCTATTTGGATACCCTTTATTTCTTTCTCTTGTCTGATTGCCCTGGCCAGAACTTCCAATTCTATGTTGAATAGGAGTGATGAAAGAGGACATCCTTGTCTTATGCTGGTTTTCAAAGGGAATGCTTCCAGCTTTTGCCCATTCAGTATGATATTGGCAGTGAGTTTGTCATAAATGACTCTTATTATTTTGAGATACGTTCCATCAATACCTGGTTTATTGAGAGTTTTTAACAGGAAGGGATGTGGTATTTTATTGAAGGCCTTTTCTGCATCTATTGAGACAATCCATGATTATGTGATTTTTGTCTTTAGTTCTGTTTATGTGATGAATTATGCTTATTGATTTGCATATGTTGAACCAGCCTTGCATCCTGGGGTTGAAGCCACCTTGATCATGGTAGATAAGCTTTTTGATGTGCTGCTGGATTCAGTTTGCCAGTATTTTGTTGAGAATTTTTACACTAATGTTCATCAGGGATGTTTGTCTGATGTTTTCTTTTTTTGTTGTATCTCTACCAGGTTTTGGTATCAGGATGATGCTGGCCCCATTAAATGAGTTAGGGAGGAGTCCTCCCTTGTTAATTGTTTGGAATAATTTCAGAAGGAATGGTACCAGCTTCTCTTTGTACCTCTGGTAGAATTCAGTGGTAAATTCAACTGGTCCTGGGCTTTTATTTGTTGGTAGGCTATTTATTACTGCCTCAATTTCAGAACTTGTTATTGGTCTATTCAGGGATTCAACTTCTTTCTGGTTCAGTCTTGGGAGGGTGTATGTGTCCAGGAATTTATCTATTTCTTCTAGATTTTCTAGTTTATTTGCATAGAGGTATTTACACTATTCTCTAATGATTGTTTGTATTTCTGTGGGTTCAGTTGTGATATCCCCTTCATCATTTTTATTGTGTCTATTTAATTCTTCTCTCTTTTCTTATTAGTCTAGCTAGTGGTCTATTTTACTGTTTTTTTCAAAAAACACCTCCTGGATTCGTTGATCTTTTGAAGGCTTTTTCATGCCTCTGTCTCCTTCAGTTCCACCTTGATCTTGGTTGTTTCTTGTCTTCTGCTAGCTTTGGGTTTTTTTTCCTCTTGGTTCTCTAGTTCTTTTAGTTTGATGTTAGGATGTCAATTTGAGATCTTTTGAGCTTTTCGATGTGGGGATTTAGTGCTACAAATTTCCCTCTTAACACTGCTTTATCTGTGTCCCAGAGATTCTGGTACATTGTCCCTTTGTTCTCATTGGTTTCAAAAAACTTCATTTCTACCTTAATTTCATTATTTACCCAGGAATCATTCAGAAGCAGGTTGTTCAATTTCCATTTAGCTGTGTGGTTTGGAGTAAGTTTCTTAATCTTGAGTTCTAGTTTGATTGTGCTGTAGTCTGAGAGACTGTTTGTTATGATTTCAGTTCTTTTGCATTTGCTGGAGAGTGTCTTACTTCCAATTTATGATCAATTTTAGAGTGAGTACCATGTGGTGCCAAGAAGAATGTATATTGTTTTGTTTTGCAGTGTACAGTTCTACAGATATCTATCAGGTTCAGTTGATCCAGAGCTAAGTTCCAGTCCTGAATATCCTTGTTTATTTTCTGTCTCAATGATCTGTGTAATATTGACAGTTTGGTGTTAAAGTCTTCCACTATTATTGTGTGGAAGTAAAAGTCTCTTTGTAGGTCTCTAAGAACTTGTTTTATGAATCTGGGTGCTCCTATATTGGGTGCATATATATTTAGAATAGTTAGCTCTTCTTCTTGAATTGACCCCTTTACCATTATGTAATGCCCTTCTTTGTCTTTTTTGATCTTTGTTGGTTTAAAGTGTGTTTTGCCAGAAACTGGGATTGCAACCCCTGCTTTTTTCTGCTTTCCATTTGCTTGGTAAATTTCCCTCCATACTTTATTTTGAGCCTATGTGTATCTTTCGATGTGAGATGGATCTCTTGAATACAGCATACCAATGGGTCTTGACTGTATATCCATCTTGCCATTCTGTGTCTTTTAATTGGGGCATTTAGCTGATTTATATTTAAAGTTACTATTGTTATATGTGAATGTGATCCTGTCATCATGATGCTAGCTGGTTATTTTGCAGACTTGTTGATGTAGTTGCTTCATAGTGTCATTGGTCTTTGTACTTCAGTGTGTTTTTGTAGTGGCTGGTAACAGTTTTTCCTTTCCATATTTAGTTCTTCCTTCAGGAGCTCTTGGAAGGCAGGTCTGGTGGTGATGAATTCCCTCAGCATTTGCTTGCCTGAAAAGAATTTTATTAATATTTCTCTTTTGCTTATGAAGCTTAGTTTGGCCAGATATGAAATTCTGGGTTGGAAATTATTGTCTTTAAGAATGTTAAATATTGCCCCCCGATATCTGCTGGCTTGTAGGGTTTCTGCTGAGAGGTCTGCTGTTAGTCTGATGGGCTTCTCTTAGTAGATGACCTGGCCTTTCTCTCTGGCTGCCCTTAACATTTTTTTCCTTCATTTTGACCTTGGAGAATCTGATTATGTGTCTTGGGGTTGGTCTTCTTCTGGAGTATCTTACTGAGGTTCTCTTGATTTCCTGAATTTGAATGTTGAATTTGAATGTTGGTCTGTCTTGCTAGGCTCGGGAAGTTCTCCTGGATGATATCCTGAAGTATGTTTTCCAACCTGGTTCCATTTTCCTCATCTCTTTCAGGTACCCCAGTCAGTCATGGGTTCAGTCTTTTTACATAATCCCATAGTTCTCTGAGGTTTTGTTCATTCCTTTTTATTCTTTTTTCTCTAATCATGTCTGCCTGTCTTATTTCAGCAAGATAGTCTTTACGCTCTGAAATTCTTTACTCTGCTTGGTCAGTTTGGCTATTGATATTTGCGATTGCATTGTGACATTCTTGTGTTGTGTTTTTTCAGCTCCATCAGGTTATTTATGCTTGCTTCAAACCTGGTTATTCTGGTTAACGCCTCCTGTAATGTTTTATCATGGTTCTTAGCTTCTTTGCATTGGGTTAGAACATGCTCCTTTAGCTCAACAAAGTTCATTATTACCCACCTTCTGAAACCGACTTCTGTCAGTTCAACCATCTCAGCCTCAGCCCAGTTCTGTGCCCTTGCTAGAGAGGTGTTGTGATCATTTGGAGGAAAAGAGGCACTCTGGGTTTTTGAGTTTTCTGCATTTTTTCGTTGATTCTTTCTCATCTTCATGACTTTCTCCATCTTTTATCTTTAAGGCTACTGACCTTTGGATGGGGTTTTTGTGGGGAAATGTCACTTTTTATTTTTATTTTTCTGAGATAGAGTCTTGCTGTTTCCAGGCTGGAGTGCAATGGCACAGTCTCAGCTCACTGCTACCTCTGTCTCCCCACATTAGCTGTAGCTGAGACTACAGGCATGCACCACCACACCCAGCTAATTTCTGGGATACCAACATTTTATGGAATAACTACATCTCTGTGTTAGTACTTTATTTTACTTTAGACTTATTAGAACAATTATAAATAAATAAAACTTTTTTTTTACTTTAGACTTATTAGAACAATTCAAGTCGATTAAAAGACTGGAGTAAACCCTCTGCCAGTTCCTACCAAATTAATCATGAACCCATGCTTAGAAAACGTGAGGTTCCTCATTTGTTTTCTCTGACAATGAGACAAATGAGCTGAGATGGGCACACAATGACAATAAGGGTAGGAGGAGTTTTTGTTCCAGGTGTTAGTGAGTAATGAATGGGTGTTACCAGGCACACTCAGAAATAAGTTATTTCAAAAACTTCTTCATTATAACCTACTAATAGCAAAAGACCTGTTAGAATTTAAGAAAGATTTGATTAGGTTGGCTGTGGCTGAAAGCGTCCAATTATATTTTATTTTTTCCTTTCTCCTCTTCATGTTAAGAAAACAGGCTCTTATGCATGAATGGAGCGGGATGTTTATCTCTCTCTTTCAGGTGGGCTCTGCCTAATACTTATAAATATTATGAAACATGCCAGAGCTAATTAGATGTGGAAGAAATTAGTCCAAGCAAATTAATCACTGCTACTCAATGTGGAATTTTAGCGCTTTGTGGCTCAGAGATTATTTAGTGGCTTCTCTTGCTTTCTCATTTTGTTGCGATATAATTCACCCATGACAATGAGAATGGCTTGCTGAGGATTACCTCAATTTCCCCTTCTGCTGACAGAGGCTCAGCCTATGGCCCAGAAAACACTCGATCTGAGCTGCAGCTTTCAAGTTAAGTTGGAAGAGCAGTACTTTCTCCCGCCTGGAGCCCTTCTGATGGGATAGAAACCTCACCTGGGCATGGGGAAAAGTCATGTACATGGCAGGCCCTGAGCATCTTCAGCACCTGCTGATTCTTCCCTTTCCTGTGTAACATGATCAAAAGCCTCCAGCCTACTGAGACATCAAAATGGGTTTGAGGCCGGGCACAGTGGCTGACTCCTGTAATCTCAGCACTTTGGGAGGCCGAGGAAGGCAGATCACTTGAGGCCAGGTTGTTCAAGACCAGCCTGGCCAATATGGGGAAACCCCATCTCTACCAAAAAAAAAAAAAAAAAAAAAAGAAGAAGTTTTCAAAATGGCAGAATTGGTAAGCCATGAAAACAGAAACTATGGCAGTCACTTTTTACTCTTTCTAAGTCTTAACCAAATGCTCACAATGGGATCGGAGACTGCCTTTGTTAGATCCAGCTCCCTGGCAGGCCAGGCTGTTAGGGAATGTGGGCCTAAGGTCAGCTGGGAAAAGCCACGACCAGAATTTATAGCAGAAAGCTGAAGATTGTGTAGCAAATAGCTTGGCATAGCACTTTACAGTCTACAATGTATTTTCATGTGCATCGTAATATTTAATTCTCATACACATTCTGAGAGTGACACTTACTGCAGTTTGTAAATAGGAAACTGAATCTGCCTGACTCTCCCAAAGCCACATAGCTAGAAAGCAGCAGAGTCTAGCTTGAACTCCAGGTGCCCTGAGTCCTGCATTCCTTTCTCTTTCCAGCGTCACAGCTGCCTCTCTATATCTTGAGATGTTTGCAGGATGAGGCTTAATGTGATAAACTGACATTTTCAAACCTTTACAGCCAGAAATTTATTATGAGAGTGTTGCTCTCATAACAGATAAAAATTGTAAAGTTAATTAGCATTACAAATGATTTTTTATGCATTCTTTTATTTATTTATTTATTTTACTTTAAGTTCTGGGATACACGTGCAGAACGTGCAGGATTGCTACATAGGTATACATGTGCTGTGGTGGTTTGCTGCACATATCAACCCGTCATCTGGTTTTCAAGCCCAGCATGCATTAGGTATTTGTCCTAATGCTCTCCCTCCCCTTGTCCCTCACCCCCCGATAGGCCCCGGTGTGTGATGTTCCCCTCCCTGTGTCCATGTGTTCTCATTGTTCAGCTCCCACTTATGAGTGAGAACATGCAATGTTTGGTTTTCTGTTCCTGTGTTCTTGTGTTAGTTTGCTGAGGATGATGGTTTCTGGCTTCATCCACGTTCCTGCAAAGGACATGAACTCATTCTTTTTTATGTCTGCATATTTTAACTTTAGTGAAGCAAAACCGTGTAGTCAACAGAGCCAATGTTGAAAATCTCCATCAGATTGCACCCTTTGGTGATTTACAGCGCAATCTCTCTGTGACTTCATCTTCTCCACTGTGAAATGAGGAAATAATTCTGACTTTGTAACATTATCATATTATAAAAATCGAGAAAGCATTTAGAATCTTGTCTAGCACACAACAAGTGCTCAATAAATATTTCTTATTGGGTGGGCTTTATATAATTTCTAAAGCATGTAATGTAAATAGAGAGCAACACCATCACCTTTCAACATGATAGACATGAGTTGCTATAAAAAATACCTGCTAATGGCTGGGCATGGTGGCTTATGCCTGTAATTCCAGCACTTTGGGAGGCTGGGGCAGATGGATCACTTGAGGCCGGAATTTTGAGACCAGCCTGGTCAACATGGTGAAACCCTGTCTCTACTAAAAATACAAAAATTAGGCATGCTGGCGCATGCCTGTAGTCTCAGCTGCTCAGATGGCTGAGGCAGGAGAATCTGTTGAACCTGGGAGATGGAGGTTGCAGTGAGCCAAGATCGTGCCATTGCACTCCAGCCTGGGTGACACAGCAAGACTCTAACTCAAAAACAAATAAATAAATAAACATAACCTGCTAAAAAGAAAAACAAGGCTATGTACTGTGAAACAAAATTATAAATCGAATCTGGAATATATTCGAAACATACTGCTTCTGAAGGAATTTTTCTTCCACATCCTTTAAAACTACAAAATTAGAGACTGAGCATGGTATGGAATCAGTATACTATGATATAGAATTAGTAAATCTGCAGGTTAGTGTAGGATCCTATTAACAACTCATATTTGGATATATCTCTCCAGAAAAAATCAGTTATAGGATTTCTATATACTTGGATAACCAATTTTTTCAAAGCACAGTTACAGTATACATATATAAACACTTCCTTCTTTGGAATAAATATAATTTAATATATCACATGGTCCATAAATGCCCAGGTGAGATTGCACATTTTTTACTTTCTAGGTCTGGAGAAATAAAGATTCATGAGGCAATTTTTTCATGCTCTCTTTAAGAACTTTTCTTTATCTTTCTTCTATTTTATTTTCTATTTTGCATCTTAGTTATTTTTACATGTATTTTTCATTTTCTTTCTAAGTTCATACTTCCACAAATTCCCCAGCCATGGCTTGTCCATCTTTGTATCCTCAACATATCTGGTAGAGTACCTTGTACATAGTAGATGTTCAATAAATATTTTATGAACACAGGATTATTGATTTAATGAGCAGAGCTGTAGGGAGAAAAATGGAGAAGTAGAAGAATTAAAGTTTGTGTGTAGATGTGTGTGTGTGCTAGTAATCGAAGACCCAATTCAAACTGGCTCAAATGATACAGGAATTTATTGACTTATACAACTGAAAGTCTACATGCAGAGCAGGCTTGGAACATGAACTGATGGAAAAGTTTGCAATGCCATCAAAGTTATTTTGCTGTTTCTCAATGACTTTGAAGGCTCTGTCTTCCTATCAATTGATTTTATCCCTAGGCTGCTTATTGTAGCAGCCTAGCAGATGAGTACCTGAACTTAAGAGAGCTGGATGCTTCCTGTTTTACATCAGAGTTGGGGAGAATAGGTCTCTTACCACAATTATCCATTGAAATGTACCCTTTTGTGACAGAATTCTTACTGGACAAACTTACATCCATGTCTATCTGTGAACCAATCCCATGGATTAGCAATGCCGTGCAGTGATAGGTGTGGTTCTGAGCCCAATTACAGCAAGAAAAATGGCATGGCCCTAGGAATTGGGTTGAGGATCCAATTCTGTTAGCAATGGAGAGTATCTGAGTCATGCAGCACCTAAGTATGTTACTGTAGGCAGTGAATTCTTATGGGTCTGCAGCAACCTCCATTCTTGCCTTCTCAGAAGAAAGAGTTCCACCGAGGGGCATAAGACAGAGGAGAGACACAGTCAAGTTTTAGAGCAGGAGTGAAAATTTATTAAAAAGCTTTAGAACAGGAATGAAAAGGAGTAAAGTACACTTGGAAGAGGGCCAAGAGGGAAACTCGAGAGATCAAGAGCACATTTTGACGTTTGACTTGGAGTTTTACATGTTGGCATACTTCCAGGGTCTTGCATCCCTTCTCCCCTGATTCTTCCCTTGGGGTGGGCTGTCTGCATGTGTGGGGGCCCACTGATGCTTTGGAGTGGCCGTGCGTGGCGTGTTTGCTGCAGTTGTGCGCATGCTCACTCGAGGCGTTCTTCGCTTACCAGTCCAACATCCCTAGAGGAAGGTCATATACCAGTTAAACTGCCGTTTTGCCTCTTAGTGTGCATGTGTGAGCCCATTTGCTCAACTCCTGAGATCTTATTAGGAAGCTGCTGATCTCCAGTTTCAGGTGTTTCTATCCAATGGGAGACTGCCTTTCCCTTGCTCCGGCTGTGGCCAATTATTATTTTAGAGAGGCAGCTTAACAACTGCCTAACAATCACCTGATGGTCACCTGGCATTTCTGGTGGAGGGTTGCCTTCTCCTGCCCTGTTAATATCTGACTAGCGACCTACTGTGACAATCCCAACCAAATCGTGGAAATGCTATACAATTTGTGGAGGGAAGGGAGTGAGGATGGAAGGCTAAATGAATTTGAAGGCGGTAACCACAGCATGTGCAACATACATTGGGTAATAGTTTAAACTTCCAGAGTTCAAAAAATAGGCTGAAATGCCGCAGTGTTACAGTCACACTTACTAGACACACAAAAGAAGTGGTAAAATGTAGAGCCCCATAAAAGCTCAAAATACATCAGGTCCTCCTGGGATGCTTTTTACTTATGAGTGCTCTTTGAAAAAAAAAAAAATAACGAGTGGATTTTTTTCCCTCCTATTAAGCTTAATTGTTAATTTTATGAGTAAAACTGATTCTAATAATTTCCTATAATAAGATGGCCAAAGTAATTACATCGTATCTAACATTTTTTTTCTTCTTGACGTTAAAACAAACAAGCATTCTAATTTAGACTGATGTGTCTTAGTACAAGTATTATTTAATGTTTATGGTCTTTATGGATCTTTTTGCATTACACAAAGGGCAGAATCATATTTGCATTCAGCCTTGTGTAGTCATGAAATAGCAAGGAGATTACCTGCAAAGGGCTCTTCTAGTCCTTAAGTAATTGTCAAGCTCGTAAGGTGAATCTCATTGTGCTATTCCTTTAAGATCCTTCTTTCTGGACTCAGACAATCGTTCAGCATTTCCCATACCCACCCACCAACCCACTTAGCCACTCGGCTTCCCACAGCTATGCCTAAAATATCCCCACTTGCACTGGTTTTCTCTGGTTGGCATCAGCCTAGCCTAAATCCACTGAATTACCTTCACAGAGCTTATCCACTTTCCTTGTCCTATTTCTCTCTATAGGAGCCTTCACCCTTTACCCCAACCAACTATAAAAATACCCAACACACCACTTAAAAACAAATACTTGCTTTATCCCTTCAGGATTAGACATTTTTTTGTTGTTATACAAATCTTACTGATTTACTATTGAGAAAGTTGGTACAAAAGTAATTTCGCTTTTGGCCATTCCTTTTAGAGACAATGACTGCAATTACTTTTGCACCAATCTAATAAATAGATGAGGAAGATAGCTAAGCTTCCCTACCCAGATTCCATGTGAAAAATAATGGAGAAAATCACTGTAACATTTTCTTTGTAAAACACCTTAATTATTATTATTTTTTATGTTATGTTATGTTATGTTATGTTATGTTATGTTATGTTATGTTATGTTATGTTATGTTATTTTTGGAGAAGGAGTCTCACTCTGTTGCCCAGGCTGGAGTGCAGTGGAGCGATCTCGAGTCACTGCAAACTCCGCCTCCCAGGTTCAAGCAGTTTTCCTGCCTCAGCCTCCCACGTCGCTGGGATTACAGGCACCCGCCACCACACCCAGCTAATTTTTGTATTTTTAGTAGAGAAGGGGTTTCGCCATGTTGGCCAGGCTGGTCTTGGAACTTCTGATCTCAGATGATCTGCCCGCCTTGGCCTCCCAAAGTGCTTGGATTACAGGCATGAGCCACTGTGCCCGGCCTATTATTATTATTATCTGAGACAGGGTCTTGCTCTGTCACCCATGTGACAACAGGTCTTTACAAAGTTCAGAATTGGAGAATATCCTGGGCCTCTAAATGGGTGACGAGGTTTATTTCTCACCAAATCTTTCTGTTATTTTTATTTTTATAGGCAAACTTTTGTCAATAAGAGCAAATTTTCTATCTTTATTTTTTGTTTTATCCCTCATTCTATGTGTATTTTCTGTAAAATTAACATAAGAATTATTTCAGTCTAGTTGAACTCTCCATAGAACTGTCAAAAGGCCACTCAGTACTCTATTTGTTCATCACCAGGTTTTATATATAAATATAAATATATATACATTTAGATAAATAGGCAGTATAGATAATAGATAGATGGATAGAAGATAGAATGAAAGAACAATAGGTAGGTAGATAGATAGATAGTTAGACAGACAGACAGCATTCATATTCTTTCTCCATATGTCTTGGGTTTCTCCATTATTTTTTTTAACTGATAACCTAAGACAGTTTTCCACTAAAATTTATCAATAGGCACATTCAAACGTGTACTATTTGTCTAAGATCATTACTGTAGCCCTGATGCCAGGAAAGTGGCACTTTCAACATTTAAAGGAATTGAATTAACTCAGAGTGAAAATGTGTCCCCATCTCTAGATCATACCAGTGTGTGCACGTGTGAAAGATTGACAAGTAGGATTCACAAGGTCAAATGAGGACTGACAAGGAATGCATCTTAAGGATTGTGAGGGAAAAAAACAAATACCCCAATCTCTCACAATTCTAATTTATTTTAACTTGAATTGCAGAAACGTTAAAACAATGAAATTATCTTCATTTCTACTTTAAAAATAATATTTGCTAAAGAAAGAAAGGCATTCTGATAGGCCTCCATGAACTTCTAAGCTTTTTATATTTAAAGAAGCTGATTGCTTTTGTGAAGGAATTACTTTTGAGCATACAAATTTTCAAATTTAAAAGAGATTAAGTGAAAATTCAATACATTGTACTGAAGAAGCATTGCTTCTAACACTCAGTTTTTATACACTCATATTCAAAAGCTACGCTTTCATCCTATTTTGTAGCATGTACTGTGAAGTTGGCAGGAAATTTGACCAAACCCTTCGAAATTTGTATCCTGTTACTGCTGTTAAACAAATGTGTATACATGAACTTTCAGATACTACCAGAAAAATTTCAATACATTTACTGCTTAGCAATAAACCTTATCCCTTAGAGGCAGAAGGTACTCTTTCATTCTTAACTTTCTCAAGACCATCCGTACCAGTGTTAAAAGTTTCATCATGTACATCTCTAAATAAAACAAAGGTGATGGAACCCTAGTAAGTGTCTGAGAATTTACTAGTACATCAAATGAGATTATTAACCTGTTTCCAAATCTAAACACTTGAAGGATTATCCCTTTGTAATGAGAAATAAATGTGTTCTTTGGTTTGTATTTATGGTAATGTAAAATTTGAATCTGCTCCGTTAGTTTCCTGAAATGACTTGAATCTCTTCACTATAGAAAAATGTGCTGCCTTTTGGATTTGAGGCAAATGATGGATAAAGTAAAGTAATATTGGACACTGGTGAAAAATGAGTCAATTTTTAAAAACAAAGAACGATGTGGAAACCATGTTTCTACCTTATAAAGTCAAGAAGATGAATATTGAAGAAAATTATCTTACACAATGATATGAAAATAATACAATTTAATTTTGGTTTTGCTTTGGCTTGAAGTTTTTGTTTTTTTTATCAAAGTTGTCCATGTTCCTAGTATCTCGTTATTTATTGACATTCATGATTTTATCCCATGCCAGTTGTGTTCAAATATCTTTTCACTTTTCTTTTTTCCAACTGTTTCATTTTATCTCATTTCCAGATGTAGACAAGGCTGGAAAGGAAATCGATGCCATATCAAGTTTAATCCTCCTACTACAGACTTCACATACACTCAGAATAGTAGGTGACATTGTGACTAAACAAATGGCTTGGTTTGGGGTGGTCTGTAATATATTTCACTGCATATTTATCTTTTTCTTTGGTTTAAAATTCCAGATACATGGACTCTCCTGGGTATTGGATTAGCATTCCTGATGACTCACATCACAGTTGCAGTCTTGTGTTTTCTTGCAAACAGAAAGGTACCAATAAGATAAGTGATGCCTTTAGTTGCTAAATGAAATATACCATAGCAGAAAAATTTTCTTCAACATTTCCTTTGCTATTTTTTTCTTTCACTCCATATTACATGCAGGAAACTTTAGTGTTTTGCTGCTTTATGGATTTATTTTTCTGGGCAGAAAAGAGGAGCTACCTAACAAGAATTGCTCTTCGTTTTTTAGTTTAAAGCCTGAAGTTTACTTTTCAGATTATATTAGGGGCTTTTTGAGGGCATATATATATATATATATATATATATATATGAAATTTATGTATATATGAAATTTATATATATATGAAATTTATATATATATGAAATTTTTATATATATGAAATTTCATTTATATAGAAATTTTTATATATATGAAATTTCATATATATAGAAATTTTTATATATATGAAATTATATATATATATATATATATAAAATTTCATCCCTGGGATGCAAGGCTGGTTCAACATACACAAATCAATAAATGTAATCCAGCATATAAACAGAACAAAGACAAAAACCACATGATTATCTCAATAGATGCAGAAAAGGCCTTTGACAAAATTCAACAGCCCTTCATGCTAAAAACTCTCAATAAATTAAGTATGGATGGGACATATCTCAAAATTATAAGAGCTATTTCTGTCAACCCACAGCCAATATCATACTGAATGGGCAAAAGCTGGAAGCATTCCCTTTGAAAACTGGCACAAGACAGGGATGCCCTCTCTCACCACTCCTATTCAACATAGTGTTGGAAGTTCTGGCCAGGGCAGTCAGGCAGGAGAAAGAAAGAAAGGGTATTCAATTAGGAAAAGAGGAAGTCAAATTGTCCCTGTTTGCAGCTGACATGATTGTATATCTAGAAAACCCCATCGTCTCAGCCCAAAATCTCCTTAAGCTGATAAGCAACTTCAGCAAAGTCTCAGGATACAAAATCAATGTGCAGAAATCACAAGCATTCTTATACACCAATAACAGACAAACAGAGAGCCAAATCATGAGTGAACTCCCATTCACAATTACTTCAAAGAGAATAAAATACCTAGGAATCCAACTTACAAGGGATGTGAAGGACCTCTTCAAGGAGAACTACAAACCACTGCTCAATGAAATAAAAGAGGACACAAACAAATGGAAGAACCTTCCATGCTCATGGATAGGAAAAATCAATATTGTGAAAATGGCCATACTGCCCAAGGTAATTTATAGATTCAGTGCCATCCCTATCAAGCAAGCAATGACTTTCTTCACAGAATTGGAAAAAACTACTTTAAAGTTCATATGGAACCAAAAAAGAGCCCGCATCACCAAGTCAATCCTAAGGCAAAAGAACAAAGCTGGAGGCATCACGCTACCTGACTTCAAACTATACTACAAGGCTATAGTAACCAAAACAGCATGGTACTGGTACCAAAACAGAGATATAGACTAATGGAACAGAACAGAGCCCTCAGAAATAATACCACACATCTACAACCATCTGATCTTTGACAAACCTGACAAAAACAAGAAATGGGGAAAGGATTCCCTATTTAATAAATGGTGCTGGGAAAACTAGCTAGCCATATGTAGAAAGCTGAAACTGGATCCCTTCCTTACACCTTATACAAAAATTAATTCAAGGTGGATTAAAGACGTAAATGTTAGACCTAAAACCATAAAAACCCTAGAAGAAAACCTAGGCAATACCATTCAGGACATAGGCGTGGGCAAGGACTTCATGTCTAAAACACCAAAAGCAATGGCAACAAAAGCCAAAATTGACAAATGGGATCTAATTAAACTAAAGAGCTTCTGCACAGCAAAAGAAACCACCATCAGAGTGAACAGGCAACCTACAGAATGGGAGAAAATTTTTGCAATCTACTCATCGGACAAAGGGCTAATATCCAGGATCTACAATGAACTCAAACAAATTCACAAGAAAAAAACAAACAACCCCATCAACAAGTGGGCAAAGGATATGAACAGACACTTCTCAAAAGAAGACATTTATGCAGCCAACAGACACATGAAAAAATGCTCATCATCACTGGCCATCAGAGAAATGTAAATCAAAACCACAATGAGATATCATCTCACACCAGTTAGAATGGCGATCATTAAAAAGTCAGGAAACAGCAGGTGCTAGAGAGGATGTGGAGAAATAGGAACACTTTTACACTGTTGGTGGGACTGTCAACTAGTTCAACCATTGTGGAAGTCAGTGTGGCGATTCCTGAAGGATCTAGAACTAGAAATACCATTTGACCCAGCCATCCATTACTGGGTATATACCCAAAGGATTATAAATCATGCTGCTATAAAGACACATGCACATGTACGTTTATTGCGGCACTATTCACAATAGCAAAGACTTGGAACCAAGCCAAATGTCCAACAATGATAGACTGGATTAAGCAAATGTGGCACATATACACCATGGAATACTATGCAGCCATAAAAAATGATAAGTTCATGTCCTTTGCAGGGACATGGATGAAGCTGGGAACCATTGTTCTCAGCAAACTATCGCAAGGACAAAAAACCAAACACCGCGTGTTCTCACTCACAGGTGGGAATTGAACAATGAGAATACTTGGACAGAGGAAGGGTGACATCACACACCGGGGCCTGTCTTGGGGTGGGGGTAGTGGGGAGGCATAGCATTAGGAGACATACCCAATGTAAATGATGAGTTAATGGGTGCAGCACACCAACATGGTGCATGTATACATATGTAACAAGACTGCATGTCGTGCACATGTACCCTAGAACTTAAAGTATAATAAAAAATATATAAATATATTTGAAATATTTATATATGACATTATCCACCGACTAAAAAGAGATGAGGGGCTAGATTTGCCATTACTGGTGGTGCCTGGGGAAGATAGCAGAACGGCAAAGGAAATTCTTTCTTTGCTTACACAGTGTGTTAGCCTGTTCTCACACTGCTAATAAAGACATACCAAGACTGCATAATTTCTAAAGGAAAGAAGTTTAATGGACTCACAGTTTCATATGGCTGGGGAGGCCTCACAATCATGGTAGAAGGCAAAAGAGAAGCAAAGGCATGTTTTTCTTTCTTTCTTTTTTTTTTTTTTTGAGATGGAGTCTCACTCTGTTGCCCAGGCTGAAGTGCAGTGGCACAATCTCGGCTCACTGCAACCTCCACCACCTGGGTTCAAATGATTCTTCTGCCTCAGCCTCCCAAGTAGCTGGGATTACAGGTACCTGCCACCATGCCCGGCTAATTTTTTATTTTTTATTTTTAGTAGAGACAGGGTTTCACCATCTTGACCAGGTTGGTCTCAAACTTCTGACCTAGTAATCCACCTGCCTCAGCCTCCCAAAGTGCTGGGATTACAGGCATGAGTCACCGTGCCCGGCCGCCAAAGCCATGTCTTTCATGGCAGCAGGCAAGAGAGCTTGTGTAGGGGAACTCCCCTTTATAAAACCATTGGATCTTGTGAGACGTAATCACTATCATAAGAACAGCATGGGAAAAACTCACTCCCATGATTCAATTGCCTTCCGCCAAGTCACTCCAATGACACATGAGAATTATTACAATTTTAGGTGAGATTTGGGTGGAGACACAGCTGAACCATATCACATACGGAGGCAGGACTCGTGGCACTAATGTTTTAGCCCAAGCATCCCATGTACTGAGCATGTGCAAAACAGGGGCCAAGAGCTGCTGCATCTGCATGAAGGAACTCTGCAGTCTGGGCTCAGACAAGACTCAGAGACCCTGCCAATCAACAGTGCCACTAAGGGTCCTGGATCCTTTCAACCCATTACCCATTTTCTCATTCCTAGTATGGGTTCCAAGTAAACCAAGTAACAAATGTGATTGGCTTTTATGAACTCAGCAAGATAAGGGCTCACTTAAAGATTTAATAACATTTTTAGAAATTAAAGAAATACATCATATCTTGAACACCTGAGTTTGTGGTCAGAAATTCAGATCTACTGCAACACCAAATATGTCACAGAGCAAAGGATAATTCACTGTTTTCCTTGATGTCAAATTGTACAACCGCCTGATGAATTCTCTTCAGATCTTCAGCCTGCAGTCATGTGAATAAGCAGACAGCTATCTTGATAACAGCAATTACAGCAAGGTTATTATAGAATTACGGTGTTCATTAGAAAAAAATGATATTTTTAATCCATTAAGACTATCTTGGTCCAGGCACAGTGGCTCATAACTGTAATCCCAGCACTTTGGGAGGCCAAGATGGGCAGATCACTTGAGGTCAGGAGTTCAAGACCAGCCTGGCCACCATGAGGAAACCCCATCTCTGCCCAAAATTTAAAAAAAAAAAATTAGCCTAGTGTGTTGGCATATGCCTGTAATCCCAGCTGCTTGGGAGAGTGAGACAGGAGAATCATTTGAACCTGGGAGGCAGAGGTTGCAGTGAGCTGAGGTCACGCCACCACACTCCAACCTGGGTGACAAAGTGAGACTCCAGAAAACAAAAAAAGACTATCTTATTCATTAGTAATTCTTTATTTTTTATGAGCCTACAATATGCTAGACAACATGAACACAAACATGAATGAGAAGCAGTCTAGACTTTAAGAAGTTTGTAATCTAGGGAAAGAAGAAGATACATAAACCACTAGGTGAAATACTAGTGTATTTGTCTGGCTTCTCCAGAAAAACACACAAAAAAATAGGATATAGAGATAGAGACAGAGAGACAAAGAGAAAGAGAGAGAGAGATTTAAGCAGTTGTCTCATGCAATTGTGGGGACTGGCAAGCTTGAAACCTGTAAGGCAGACCAGCAGACTAGAAATCCAAGTAAGAGTTGATGGTCCAGTCTTGAGTCTAAAATCTACAGGGCAAACCACCAGGCAGGAAACTCTGACAGAGTTTTGCATCTCAGTCTTGAGGCAGAACCCTTTCTTCATAAGGAAATCCCAGTCTGCGCTTGAGCCCCCGCCCCCGCCCCCATTATGGAGGGCCATGTGCCTTAATTAAAGTCAACTGATTATAAAGGTTAATCATGTCTGAAAACTACCTCCACAGCAACCTCTAGACTAGTGTCTGACCAAACAATCGGGCATCATAGCCTAGCCAAGTTAACACAAAAAGTTTACTTTCGTAATATAGAAGCAACCTGTCATTTTCACACCCCCAGCAAGAGCGTTCCAAAAGAATTCTAAATTTCACAGTTTCTCCAGATTCATGTTGAACAACCTATCATATGGAAGTTATTGAGAGGACCCTCGGGCAAATATTGGTGGCAGTATGCCACAGCCCAACAGAGCCACCTCTCTTGCTCTCTTCTATTTCTCTCATTTTCTTTAATTTTACATGTTCCTTTCTCTTTGCTTCTTACCTTCTTTCTTTGCCAGGCTCTACTCCTATTTACCCTTTCCCTATTTCTTTGTCCATCTTCTCTTAACCTCAATTTTTCTTCTGTCTCCCTGTTTTTAAAAGTATTTTCTTCCAGTAATACTGGGAGAAATACTTATTTAGATGCCCCAGGGTTTGCCTCTCCAACCACTTTTCTTCCTCCTCTACACATTCTCCATAGATGTCATTCATTTCCAAGGTTTTAAGTGACATCTAGATGTAAATGCCTTCAAGTCAGGTCTCTCTGTTACTGAAATATTTTTCCAAGCTCCAGATCCATACCATGCTTTCAACCATTTGTTAGTCTTTCCAGCTGAATATTTCTCTAACTACTTTGACCTTAACATATGAGATATTAGTGCTTATAATTTCTATATCCTGGAATCTACCTTTGAAGCCTGAGGAATAAAGGGTACCATCATCATTTGAGGTGTAAAGCTCAGATATAGCTGTTTTTATTGTCTTACCAAACACATCAGAGCTCTAATAGTATCAATCCCTCATACACAAGTATCACAAGGAATTGAGTAAAAGTGGCTACACCCCTCAAATAAGAGGTCCAAGTAACACATGTTCTATGAACTGCCAAAGACTACTAATAATTGGGGTCAGACACAATCCCTGAGGCTCACAAAAGGATGCAGAACCATCTCTGTTGAACCATCTCTTTCCTCTTCCCAGTCTATACTAGGAGGCAACTGGAAAGAAAGGAGGATGAGAGTTTTTGAAGTTATTGTCTTTTGAATAGTGCGGTATCTTTGGTGAGAAGTTTTTCCTCTTTCCTGGGAGAAGAAATGGGGAAGGAGAGGAAGATACCATCACCAGCACTACCCAAAACCAATGATGGAAAGGCTCCAAAAGGACAATAGTTTAGATTGATGATGCCTAGAAAACAGGTGCAAAATCTACAAAAATCTCCCCGGAGCTGCATCAGAATAGAGAGTAAAGAAAACGTTGCTAGGAGTGTAAAGACAATTTTTGGCTTAATGTTTTGAAAGTAGATGGCCACTGGAGTATTCTGTCCCAGCAAGTCTTAAAAAGACTGTGGTATGGAATACTATGTAGCCATAAAAAATGAATGAGTTCATGCCCTTTGCAGAGACATGGGTGAAGCTGGGAACCACCATTCTTAGCAAACTAACACAGGAACAGAAAACCAAACACCGCATGTTCTCACCATAAGTGAGAGTTGAACAATGAGAACACATGGACACAGGGAGGGGAATATCACACACCGGGGCCTGTTTGGGGGTGAGGGACAAGGGGAGGGAGAGCATTGGGACAAATACCTAATGCCTGCAAGGCTTAAAACCTAGATGACGGGTTGATGGGTGCAGCAAACCACCATGGCACATGTATACCTGTGTAAAAAACCTGCATGTTCTGCAGATGTATCCCAGAACTTAAAGTATAATAATAATAATAATAAAGACCATGGTGTAATATGTACCTGGGAAGGGAGAAAATTGTACTGTGGAGAAAGGAGGGAAAGGAGGGAAAGGAAAGAGGGAGGAAATTGTACTATGTCTCAGTTATGCAGATCCACGGAAGATGTGAAAGCTGGAGTTTACTTTCAGTCCATTTGAGGAAACATGGAAAATAGAGATAAATTGGAACTGTAGGGTTGTTCAGGCAGTGCTCATTCAGGTGAGGTGATGCCCTTCCTGGAGAGGGCAATAGGGGCAGGGTTGAGCTGAAGGTAGACACAGCTACCTTTCCTTTAAAAGGTGTATTGGGCTATTGTTGCATTGCTACAAAGACATACCTGAAACTGGGTCATTTATTTAGAAAGATGTTTAATTGGCTCACAGTTCTGCAGGCTATATAGGAAGCATAGCACCAGCATCTGCTTCTGGGTAGGCTTCAGGAGGCTTTTACTCATGGAAGAAGGCAAGGCAGGAGCTTGCACATCACATGGTGAAAACAGGAGCAGGAGAGAGAGAGTAGGGGGGAAGTGCCACACACTTTTAAACGACCAGATCTGGTGAGACCTCACTCACTACAGTAAGAACAGCACCAAGTCATGAGGGATCTGCTCCCATGACACAAACACCTCCCACCAGGCCCCACCTCCAACACTGGGGATTAAAATTCAACATGAGATTTGGGTGGCAACAAATAACCAAACTATTAATATATCATAGTATATCAAAAGACATCCAATGATAGAAGGGTCCCAAGTGAAATTGATTTAGACACACACACACACACACACACACACACGAAATCATTACACTGTCACCATGAAGGCCACAACAACAGAAAAGTCAAGCCAAAAAGTCAGAACTACATTAACCCACTGCAATAGAAGACACCTCCCTACTGTTGACAAGTAACAAGTTACCGAAGAAGTTTCCACCCTCTGTTTCCATCTCTTCTCTGTGTCTACTACACCTTACACCTAAGCCTTGACAAAAGAGAGGGGCATGCTTCAGAGCCAGAACATAACCTTCCCCCTTTTCTTTGCTCAAGGCAGCAGCCTTGTACAAATCTGCAACCTGCCATGAGGAAAGGGTAGGAGGCAAATAGAGGTTGGAATTTGGTTTTATTTGACAGCTTTAAAGGGGACTGGACTAAGTTTTAATCATTAAAAGTGACCATAAATTTATGAAATTTGCCCAAGATAGATGAACTGGACCAGGAAGGAAGGAGGTTGATAAAATATGAAAGAAGTGAATAATTGCAAAGAATAGGAGCACTTTCATATTTTTAAACTACCTTGTTGTGATACTCGATCTATGGGTGACTCAAGTCTTGGTCTCTGCTACCTAATAGAAGTGGGTTAGGTCCAAGACAATATCTGTCTCTAACCCTCTGATTATCTTCCTGTTGTCATTTTCCCTTTCCTTGATACCTTCTCTTCTGATTTCCGTAATCTCCAAACAAAAGGCTTTTTTCCCTGTGACTGCCAAAAACAATTATCACCCAAGACTTTTGTCAGTCTTAGTGACCTTTTGAGTCATTTGATCCACACCTGCTCTTAGGACCAAGATAATGAAGTTCTTACAAGTTGCACTCAAGAGAGAAGGATTCCCTCAGTCTGGGTGCAGTGGCTCATACCTGTAATCCCAACACTTTGGGAGGCCAAGGTGAGGGATCTTTAGCTCAAGACAACCCTGGGCAACATAGCAAAACCCCACCTCTACAGAAAAATACAAAAATTAGCCAGGCATGGTGGTACGTGCCTGTAGTCCCAGCTATTCCGGAGGCAGAGGTGAGTGGATTGCTTGAGCCTGGGAGGTCAAGGCTGCAATGAGCTGTGATCGAGCCACTGCACTCCAGCCTGGGTGACAAAGCAAGACCCTGTCTCTCTAAAAATAAAATAAAATAAAATAAATTAAAAAGAGAGAGAGAAGGAGTCCCTCAAAGGAAGCAGACCAGCCCAGCAGATGGCTAGGCAGACCCAAAGGTTCACCCTACTGAAGGTCTTCAGATCCTCAGATCCTTACTCTCAGGTCTTCAGATCCTCAGATCCTTACTCTCAGGCCTCAGTGACCTCATAAGTGGATGTGGCCCAGATAGTTCTAGGGAATCATTTTGCAGATGCTCAAATGTCATATATTCTCTTCTGAAAGGGATCTCATTGAGGAAGGTGCACCAGCCTGCTGTGCCTTCTTTGTCATTTCATCTTTCTCAAATGTCCTTTTCCTTATCTCAAAACTGGGTTGGGGTGACGGAGGAATATGCCCTGGACGAAGGGAGCAGAGGGACAGTCAGGGACTGAAGCACCCAAAAAAGAAACTTAAGTAGCAAAAGATGAGATTTGAGACAAGCAATATGGAAAAAGGAGTAGGAGATAAACCTTTACCAAGTTTCTGTATTTCCCTTCCCTTCCCTTTCCTCCCCTCCCCTTCCCCTTCCCCTCCCCTCCCCTCCCCCTCCCTTTCCCCTTCCCCTCTCCTCCCTTCCTCTCCCTTCCCCTTCTCTTCTTCTCCTTCCCCCTTTTCCTCCTTCTTCTTTTCTCTTTCTCTTCTCCATCCCTCACCTTCTCCCTTCTCCCTCCTCCCTTCTCTCTCTTCTTCCTTTCTCTTCTCACCCCTTAGAATTAGAAATCGCAATCAATAGAGATGATTGTGCTAGGACGTATTTTAACATTTCTAATTGAATTGGACAATAAACTTAAACTTCTCAAAAGAAAATTCTGATTTCATTGACTGGACAGACAGCCCGACTGGCTTTGTCCTTTAGATTAAATGAAAGACAATCCATCTAGTTTTAAGGAGCTCAACTTACATCTTCAGAATTTCGTGCTATTATATTTAAAGCACGTCTACAACATAGAATATGTTAGAAATGTAAATGTATAGTAAAAGTCTTAGATATGAACTTAAAGATGCAAAAGGAGATGCATAGCTTTTCAAAATTATTTTAGGAAGTATTCAAGTGATAATGTTCAAAAACCACTACAGCAAGTTTAATTTTTCACTGTTCCCATTCTTCCACACCCTACTCTTGGGAAAAGTCTCACTATTCCCAAAAAGCATATGACTATTCGTGCCCTCTGCCTGGCAGAGCTATTCAACCGCACATATATTTGATACCAGGCAAATATTTCCTGCCATCCTGTCAGGGTGAGTCACTCAGTAATGCTGTCCTCAGCAACAATGTTATAGCAATGATGACATCATGTTGTAACAGCTATTTCCATATTAATCCTTATTTTTATATTTCTGATATCTGGGATTGTATGCATAATTTGTATCCAATATATGATTGCCGAAGATTATGTAGACTTTATTTAAGATTATCTACTTGAAAGCATCACCAAAACCATTGCTTATATCCATTGATTACATCCACATAATGATATTACAAGTTAAACCTCAAAATCAGTCTTTTTGCATGAAATCATTTAAGCCCTAAAGTAAGTTAAAATGTTTGGGCAAGAGATGGCTAAATGAAATAACGTGGCTCACCTTGAAAATAATGCCAAAACCTTGAGATACACAGAACTTCATGTAAGCAGAAAACCATCACCCTCTCGAAATTAACCCTAACCTTAATATTTTTCATTAGATTTTGTACAAAGAATCTGTGGCGTAAGAGGACTTCAATAACTTGAAGTAAAATTTTTGTATTGCTTTTTAAAAACATGGAATGGAGCATGGTGTGCTCAGACAAAGCTAAGCACAGGAACAGGCCTCTTAAAGTTGTTGTTAGAGATTTGATTTCCTGGATTTTATTATACATTCTGTGACTCTTCTGTTAGCTACTTGCCACCTAATCTGTTAGTGTGGACACTTTGATTACACGGGAAAAAAAGCAACTCAAGATGATTTGATCAAAATAAAGAATTTAGGGTAAGGACACAGGATGTCTCACAGAGCTCAAGGGTGGGAATGAATGAGTGGGGCCTCAGAAAGGCCTGAGCCAGAGGAATTCTTCATCTGCCTCTCATCTCTGTTTCTTTTTGCTCGTCTGTTTTGATTCTCTCTCTGCAGGTATATTTCCTCTGCTTCCTGTCCCTGTAACAAAATAGTGTTACCTAAAGGATGATTGTATATGGGGCGAGGGCCACAGCACACCATAGCTACAGGGAAACATACCAAGGCACTCTCGTGGCGGGGATGGGCCAAAAAAGAAGTCATCATGAAAGATCTCTGAAAGCTGTCTTCTACATCTATCCTCATGGTTTAAAATACTCCAGATTCTCATTCATGACACCTTCAAGGAAGCAGGAAATACAGCAGCCTTCAAGAGTTCATAGTAAAAGAAGAGAGATGTAATCATCAAATCTATATCTGTAAATCAAGATTAAAGGGCACAAATAAGTCTTGTGCAGTGGCTCACATCAGTAATCCCAGCACTTTGGGAGGTCAAGGCGGGTGGATCACTTGAGGTCAGGAGTTCAAAACCAGCCTGGCCAACATGGCAAAACCCTATCTCTACTAAAAATACAAAAATTAGCCAGGGGTGGTGGCAGGTCCCTATAATCCCAGCTACTCAGAGGGCTGAGGCTGGAGAACCACTTGAACCCAGGAAGCGGAGGTTGCAGTGAGCTGAGATTGTGCCACTGCATTCCAGTCTAGGTGGCAGAGCAAGTCTCTGACTCAAAAACAAATAAATAAATAAAATAAAAATTACAAAATAAAGGGTAAAAATAAACAGGAAGCCATTTATTCTTACCTTACCAGCAGCCTGACTATGCCCATTGCTTTCCTTTTTAGACTGTATCATCTTTGACTGGGGAAACATTTGCAATAAATGTTTACTATTCAGCATTGGGGCATATCCTCTTGAAGCATTGTACTAATTTAGTAAATAAACTAACTAAGGTTAAAAATCAGAATTTTTTTTTTTAGCTATGCTGAGAAATAACATATTCATGTGAAAAGTTGTTTGAAAAGTTTAGATCTGGAAGTATTCTAAGTAATTTCATAGAATCTTAAGTCAGTTTGGGCTATTACAACAAAATACCATAAACTCGGTGGTATAAACAAGAGCATTTAATTCTCACAGTTCTGGAGGCTAAAAAGTCTAAGATCCAGGAACTGGCAGATTCAGTTTCTGGTGAGGACCCTCTCTCTGGCTTGCAGGCAGCCACCTTCCTTTGTATTATTACATGGCAAAGAGAGAAAGATCTGGAGCCTCTTTGCCTTCTTATAAGGGCATGAGGGTGCCATCATCGTGGCCTCATGTAAGCCAAATTACTTCCAAGGGCCCCACCTCCTAATGCCATCGCTTTAATAGGGCTTCAAGATATAAATTTGGGGGGACACAAACGTTCAGTTCATCACAGTAAGTATGCAATAGTAGAAAGATTGTTGAGTAGGAAATTATAAGATGTGAAAGTGATCTGGAGCAAGTCTCATAATTCCCTTCCACAAACGTTTATTAAGACTTCCTTTGTGTCAGCAAATAATACCCTCACTTTCTGGTTCATCTGAATATGTTCAGTTATAATATATGTTTGACTCTGATGAATGCTATGATAGAAATGTAAACCAAAATACTTTGGGGGTAAAATGGAAGGAAAGAATGATCAAGAGAATGATGCTTGTTTATATTTCTGATAAGGAAAGTAAGAGGCCAGGAGTGGGTGCTCATGCCTGTAATCCCAGCACTTTGGGAGAACGAGGCAGGCAGATGACTTGAACCCAGGAGTTCAAGACTAGCTACAGCAACATGACAAAACCCTGTCTCTACAAAAAAAGAAAGAGAGGTGATTAGGATCCCAAATCTTGGACTAGCTAACCCCGTGAGAGGTACAGAATATTGTTTGAGATTCTTGAATGTTTGGCCCTGGCCCCAAATGAAATATCTGTTCCTGTAATATTATATTCTCTCTATCAGACCCTTTCTCACTGCAAACATTTCTATGATAATGTGAATCCTTGAAGGCAGAAGTTTAGCTGCTATCCAAGCCTGACATCCCTAGATAGGCCTAGTCTGCGCCCACCGATGAATATTTATCCTTAGCAAAAATCAAAATCTTGCTTACTCTATACCTCAAGGCATACAGCTGCTTTTGCAGCTAGAGTGTCACGAGTCAGCATGTCCTGGTCCCAGAAATACTTATCCTTAGCAAACTGGAATTTCACTAGCACAGTGACCGAGGTCATCTCATAATGCTGGCAAAACCGTTACTCTCTCCACGTGTCCACATGTGCCTTCGCCTACAAGAAGTAAAGCTGTTCTCACAGTTTGAGATCCACAAACCTCACTCCCAAATCCCAGTCCCTTGTGCATGTATTGGCCACGCTCTGACAATCCTGCTAAATGTTAACTTTGAGCAAGAAAAGGGAAATTGAGTACAGGGTTTTGAAATCTTACCCTTAAAAACAGGGTTAGGCCACCAGCATGATTCCTCCTCCTCCTCCTCCTCCTCTTTCTATTCCTCCTGCGCCACCTATTCCTCCTCCTCCTCCTCCTTTTTTCTTCTTTTCTATTTTAAAAGAGAAGCCTAAACAGCCTGATCTCTGATTATTTCCTTAATCCCTAACCTTGTTCTCATGTCCTGCAATAGTAAAAAAAAAAAAAAAAAAAAAAGCCCACAAGAGAGGCTTCAAAGGAAAGAAAGCATTTTTTTCAAGCCAGTCATTATTTATTCCACCCAGAAAACATTCTACCCCTTACCCTTTTTCCAGAGATTTCATGAAGTTAGACCTCCTTGTTCAGAGTCAAATGAGAGGTGCACCTTGATATATGACTCGAAGGTCATACTGGATACTGAAGAGCCAGCAGTATTGAAGAGCTTCCAGTATTGAAAGATACTGGAGAGCCAGCAATTTGGATGGATGAATTCACAGGGCTATAAAAGGAGATAGCATTTGGATTGAGATCTGAAGGATGGAGAAATCTGGTAGAGATGCGGAAAGGGAGTTCAAGAAAATAAAAGAAAATGCAGAAACTTGTGGTTTCAAAAACGATGAACACAGCTAGAGACTCTGGGAAAGGAAACAGATTACACTTAGAAAAGTCTGCTGTAGAGATGTGGTTAAGGTCTTTGAAAGCTAACAAAAGAGATTTTCATTTATTTTCATTTATTTTATTTTATTTGAGATGGACTTTTGCTCTTTCGCCCAGGCTAGAGGCTGGAGTGAAGTGAAGTGGTGTGATCTCAGCTCACTGCAACCTCTGCCCCCGCCCCCCTTGGCCCCGGGTTCAAGTGATTCTCCTGCCTCAGTCTCCCCAGCCTCCCTTGTAGGTGGGATTACAGGTGCCTGCCACCACGCCTGGCTAATTTTTGTATTTTTAGTAGAGACAGGATTTTTGCCACATGGGCCAGGCTAGTCTCAAACTCCTGACCTCAGGTGATTTGCCCACCTTGGCCTCCTAAAGTGCTAGGATTACAGGTATGAGCCACCGCCTGTAATTTATGTTTAAAAAGGAAAAAAAGGGCCGAGTGTTGTCTCCTGTCTCCCTCTCAGATCCACCCTCCACCCATTGTCCACCAACTAGACAGAGAAGGATAGCAGTTGGATCTAGGAGCTGGCTCTTATGGATTTCATTAATGGGCTCCCTGTCATCTGAATTTGCATTATGTTTGACCACACTGGAGCACCTTGAGACAGGAAAAATAGGGAGAACTGGATATTCATAATCCTGGATTCCTTCCTGCAACCTAATTCCACCTGGCTACTTGGAGTGACAGGTCTGTCAGCATACCTTTACACTGACAACTTCCAGTAACCCTTCCTCCTTCTCCTCTTCCTCCTCCTCCTTCTCCTCCTCCTCCTCCTCTTCCTCCTTCTCTTCCTTTCTTCTTCTTCCTCCTCCTCCTTTCTTCTACTTCTCCCTTCTCCTCCTCCTCTTCCTCCCTTCTTCTTCCTTCTCCTCCTCCTTTCTTCTTCTTCCTTCTCCTCCTCATCCTCCTTTCTTCGTCTTCTTCGTCCTCCTCCTCTGCCTCCTCCTCCTTCTCTTCCTCCTTCTCCTCCTTCTTCTTCTCCTTCTCCTCCTTCTCCTTCTCCTTCTTCTTTCCTCCAGCTTAAGGTGGTAACAGGCCTTATATTTTTAGCCCAGCCCAATGCACATCACTTATGATTTCACTTTATTCTGGCCACACCTTCATAAATTGCCCCTTTATCAAAAACTCAAATTTTCCAATTTAAGTATGTCAGCTGGTTCCTGCTAGGGCCCTAACTGATACGAACAAGGCAAGTGCTCTAAACAGAAGAAGACAAGAGCATGTCTGTGTTTAAGAGAAGAATGCAGAGTGTGAGAATAGATTTTAAAAGATTGAGAAAGAGATTTTCAGTCTAGAGGGCATAAGCCTGTTCAGATGAGTTAGATGAGAGATGATGAGGACTTGAACCTGAGCAGCAGTGATTGCTTAATACAAGTCATGGGTTTGAAGTCATGGGTTTGATGTGCCATTTAAAAATATTTCCATTATGACTGGGTGCTGTGGCTCATGCCTGTAATCCCAGTGCTTTGGGAGGCCAAGGTGGGAAGACCACTTTAGGCCAGGAGTTCAAGACCAGCCTGGCTAACATGGTGAAACCCCGTCTGTACTAAAAAAAAAAAAAAAAAAAAATACAAAAATTAGCCAGGCATGCTGGCATGCACCAGCTACTTGGGGGCCTGAGGCAGGAGAATCGCTTGAACCCAGGAGGCAAAGGTTGTAGTGAGCTAAGATTGGAGATTGGCCACTGCACTCTAGCCTGGGTGTTAGAGCAAGATTCTGTCTAAATATGTATTATTTTTCATTATACCTTTAATATAAAATTTAATTATAAAATTAAATTTTTATATTTTCTCATTTAATACAGAAAGTGAGAAAATAAAAAAAAAAAGCAAGCATCAAAGATGATCCCAGAGTATTATACTTAGGTGACTGCACAGTTGATAATGCTGAGATCTGAAAACTTAAGAGGAAAGCTTATTTGGGCAGTAGGGAAGGAAATTATGTTGATAATGTATATTTTCTTATGTATAAAATGAGGAAGTTGGCATCAATCAGTTTTATCCAAACTTCTATCATTTATAGGCTACCCCCACAATTTAGACCATGACTACATATGATGTTATGTGTTTTTTTTTTTTAACCTTCTTTTTCTTTTTTTTTTCTTTTTTTTTTTTTTTTTTTTGAGACAGGGTCTTGTTCTGCTGCCCATGCTAAAGTGCAAGGGCACAATCATGGTTCACTGCAGCCTCAAGCTCCCAGGCTCAAGTAATCCTCCCATCTTAGCCTCCTTAATAGCTGGAACCAGAGACATGTACCCAACACTCCCAGCTTTTTTTTTTTTTTTTTTTTTTTTTGTACAGACATGGTCTTGCTGTATTGTTGAGACTGGATTCAAACTCCTGGGCTCAAGTGATTCTCCTTCCGGGGCCTCCCAAAGTACTGGAATCATGTGCCTGAGCCGCTGTGCCTGGCCACAATTATTTTTTATTTTTATTTATTTATTTTTTGAGACAGAGCCTCGCCTTGTCACCCAGGCTGGAGTGCAGAGGCACGATCTCGGCTCACCACAACCTCCGCCTCCCAGGTTCAAGCGATTCTCCTGCCTCAGCCTCCCGAATAACTGGGACTCCAGGTGCACGCCACCACACCCAGCTAATTTTTGTGTTTTTAGTAGAGATGGGGTTTAACCATGTTGGCCAAGATGGTCTTGGAACTCCCGACTTCAGGTGATCTGCCTGCCTCAGCCTCCCAAAGTGCTGGGATTACAGGCATGAGCCACCACACCTGGCGGGCCACATTTATTTTGAAATGGAAACAGTGTATCACAGAAACATGGATAAGCCTTTTTTTTTTTCATTTTTTGAAATTGTCTTTTTACTTTGCTCTTTCCTAAGCAAAAATATTCATGAAGTCATGGGTTTGATGTGCCATTTAATAATATTTCCATTATGACTGGGTGCTGTGGCTCATGCCTGTAATCCCAGTGCTTTGGGAGGCCAAGGTGGGAAGACCACTTTAGGCCAGGAGTTCAAGACCAGCTTGGCTAACATGGTGAAACCCCGTCTGTACTAAAAAAAAAAAAAAAAAAAAAAATACACAAATTAGCCAGGCGTGGTGGCATGCACCAGCTACTTGGGGGCCTGAGGCAGGGGAATCGCTTGAACCCAGGAGGCAAGGGTTGTAGTGAGCTGAGATTGGAGATTGGCCACTGCACTCTAGCCTGGGTGATAGAGCAAGATTCTGTCTAAATACGTATTATTTTTCATTATACCTTTAATATGAAATTTAACTATGAAATTATAATCTTTGTGTTGCCCAAAGTTAATCTCTTTTATGAGCCATTCACACCCACAACATAATGGGAAATAATAAATTATTTTAAGGTTCTTTCCCAGGTCTGAAATTCTATGATTTAAATAGAATATTGAGCTTAGTTCTTTTGGGTCCTAAGTATTCCCTAGTTGCAATGTAACTTGGCATTAAATCTTTCAGTTCTTAGGGTGTCTCTAATTTGACTGAATAGTGCTCTACACTTATCTTTGCATTACAACTCCCTGAAAGAGTTAATGCTCATTTTAAAAATTGAAAAGGCGCCTAATTTACAATTCATGATTAGATGAGACACTCGGCAACTTTATCTGTGTGCTGGTCTTAACTACACAACTGACTGATGGTTAAAACAACAAAGTCTGGGGCTCATTTGTTGTAATTCTATTTGCTGAAAAACCTCTGGAAAGTAGGGACAGCATTGTGTGTCTTGCATCTTCCCTAACACATTGTGGGAATTTTATAAATAACGTGTTGGGCAGGTGCAAAATCAGAACCTGAGGGAGAAGATCGCTTGAGCCCAGGAGTTGGAGACTGTAGTGAGCCATGATCACACCACTGCACTCCAGCCTGGGCAACAAAGCAAAACCCTATCTGAATAACAAAACAAAACCAAACAAAACAAGCAGAGGGACTGTGCTCAGTCATTCCAATATTGCCCTCACTTTAGACTATTTAATTTGGATGTCTATATTTGTGACAGATTCTGCCCCTAAGTTCCTGAAAAGCAGTGCCTGGCAGCTGAAAACGTATTTACCAATGTTACTAATAAGGATATCACTCTTGCATTTTTTTTTTAGAGAAATGAGTGCATGATGAACCCTTTTTAAAAAAGTAATAATCATATTTATTGATGGAACATGATTTAAAATTTCGCGTGTATTTCAAAATGATTTCCTATTGTAACTAATATCTCATATTTCTTTAATCAATTCCTTGATCATTTAAGATATTATTTGACCATACAAAATCAGTTTACATGCAACATATCAGGAACACATTTATTGAATAATGCACGCTTCTTTGGTGTGTATATACGTTTGTGCGTTGTTATTACTAAGTATCCCAGGTTGTTCTAAATCCATTTTCATTGGACACAAACTCCAAGCAACCTATAGAACAATACAAACTGTATAAAGTATATGAAGACTACTTTACTGTATTACGGCTCCATATTCTAATTATTTGGTCTGACAGCTATTTCACCATTATCATTTCGTCAGTATAATGTCTCTGTTTGGCAGAGATAGTCCCTGGAGCAATGGTTGTAGCATTTTTCCACATCCTCCCTCTATTCACAGTAAATCTTACACAGCAAGAAGACAACCTTTCAGTCTCTGACATTTCTGGGTTGCATTGTTTTCTTCTACAAGCAATCAGTGTAGATGAATGTGTTGTAGGCAAATCAAAGATGCCTCTTAAAAGAGGTGACTTGGGTAAATGAAGAAAGACAGTAAAAAGAAGTGAGGTGTTTTATTAGTAGTAAGTTATGTAGTTTTCCAATGGCATGTATCAAATTATTCAGCACTTTTGGCTAGTGTGAATCAGTAATGTTACCAAGGGGTAGAAACTTGGGAGGGCGATCGGCTTCTTAATTTTTGTTTAATAATTGCTTTCTTATCTTCCTGATAGATTCTTTTTTGCTTTCAAATCTTCTGTCACATCATTTCTCCTTAAATGCATCCTTAGGGATACTCCTTCCACTTCCACTATCTGTTTATTGTGTTGGGTTTTCAAGCTCACTAATGAATCAAAGTTCTTCAAAGACCAGTTTATTTTCATCTTTTCAAAGAAAGAAACACGTAAGTCAGAAACTCTTAGCAATTCATTCTTATATTTTTTGACAAACATCTGTTAAGCACCTATTATTTGCTAGTCACTGTGTTAGGGGCTAGGAATATAAGAATAAATAATAGTTTATGCTCTAATGGAGGAGGTATATATAAAAGCAAATAATCTCAATACTGCAATAAGCATATATCAAACATATGCAGTCACTTCATAGAAAGCACTGGAAAAGGAGAGACAGTCTTTGGTTTGAAGGTAATGATAATATGGAAGGTTGAGAAAGGGTTGGTGCAGAGGTGCTGTATCACTCCAACCTAGACTCATGGATTGAAATCCACCAAGTGTCAAAGAAGAGCACCCCAAAAAATAGAACAGCCTGTGTATATGTGTGTGGCACAGACTGTGACAGGGAATTGTTTGTGAAACACCAGGGGTTTGGTCTAGGCCCTGCTACTTGCCACACAGAAAGCCAATCACTGAGACAACAAGTATTGCCAGGGAAGAAGGTTTTAATGGGGTTCTGTAGCCAAGGAGATGGGAGATCAGTCTCAATCCATCTCCCTGACCAATTAAAATCAGGGAGTAGCAGGGAAGAAATATAACCATCTGTGGGAAAACAGGAATTAGAGAGGGGTAAGGAAGAGGAGCTGGTCAAAAGGGGGCAGGTGGTCAGTTGGAAAATCGTAATGGGTGAGGGGTCTGACATCTCATTTTCCAGATCCAGTGGTCTGATGAGTTTCAGGTCCTTGATACTATCTGGGAGTCCTGATGGTTGGTTTCCCAAGAAAGGAACTCAGATAAGACAAATATCAATTTCTATGTTTAGTCAAAGAAACTATAAACATCAGCTCTATGGAACACTTGGGTCAGCTTCAGAATTGCATGGTTACTATGAATAGAACACAGGTCAGGGATGAAAAAATGGTGAGCAATTGACTAGGAATTTAATAGAGAAAGATCACTTTTAAGAAATCGAATAAAATCCTAATTGTATCTTTGTATGCCTATAATTTGTTTTTAAATAGGTTATTTTAAAATAACTACAAGAAAATGCAGTTTTGTTGCTTTTTGCAATGTTTCCATTGTCCTAAAAGCTGAAATTGTTCATAGATTCAGAACAGTTTAACTAAATGTATTAATAAACCCAAAATGAGATATATGTAAAGGAATTTGTGGATATGCAGGAGTCATAATGAAATAAGACCATTTTTCTAGACAGATTCTTAACATAAGGCTATTAAGTTTAAATTGTCTAAAAAATAGGAAAAAGGAAGCTGCTAGGTGATTGCTAAGGGAAATCATGAAAGCTGATAATTAACTTCAACATTGAATTAGTTTTCAATCAAACAGATCATGTGTCTAAAAGAACCCAATAAAAAATTATGGTGAGTTTTCATATAGAGCCATTTGTAGGGAAAAAATATTTCCTTATGACCAGAGAAGGTTAGACAGTACCTGGACCTTTCCAACTGTGGAAACTTGGAGATATCACATTCATAAGGGGAAAGGAAGAGAAAAGACTATCTTTAGAAGAGATAGCCAGCAAAAGCATGTTGAATGAAAAATAGAAGTCAACCATGTAAGTCAATATTTACTCATATCCCTGTCAATAGAACAGAGCCACTCAAATGCTGTGTGTTGAAGGAATATCTCTGTTTTTGTTTTTTTGTTTTTTTTGTTTTGTTTCCAATCCATTATATGCCAATGTTTTGTAAAATATAATAAAAATAATTCTTAGAAACCAGAAATGAAGGGGGTGTTCCTCTTTCAGCTTTGGAGGAGACCCCCTCCTTCTGTCTCTGTACAGGGGAGCTTCATTCTTCTACCTTCTTCCTTCTTTCTTGCCTATTAAACTCTCCACTCCTTAAAGCCACACATAAAAAAAGAAACAGGAAATAAAAAGACACATAAAATACTAGTCCAACTTTCTTATTCTTATCATCAACAGACAAAATTACTCTGTCAGATTGCTATGAATGTTTCTAAACATTTATTCTCTGTTCTTATACTTATCTGATCCTGGAACCATATCCAGTTAAGACCAAAACCATACATAAACCACACTCTGAGTAGCTCTGTGGTAGGGGATAAGGCATATAGTTGGAGCTCAAATAATGTTTCCTAAGCAAGTTGGAAAATAAAGACTTTGGCTCTGCCCACAGGAAGTTAATCTTCAAGAGACATGAATGTAAATAAATAGATGCCACTAAGTCCATTTTTCTGGACAGATTCTTACATAGGTTGTCAACTTTTAATTGTCTGAAAAATATTTAAGAAGCAAGTTGCTAGGTGGTTGCTAAGGGCAATCACAAAGACAGCAGTATTGCAATTCATTTTCAACCCAAGAGATTATATGTCTAAGAGAATTTAATAAGGAAAGTAGAGTGAGTTTGCATATAGAGCAATCTAGTGGGAAAAATATTTTATTGCAAGGAGAGAAAGTACTAGACATCTTCATGGTAAAATGCACAATGCACAGTGACGTGCAGAGAAGTGGTCATTCTGGTTCCGGAGTTAGCAAAGGTTCTGGCCAATGAGAAAGGGATTCAAAAGCAAATCCAAGAGTTAAGAAAAATGTTGAAATGGGAAAAGTCCCTTTATCGCTCTTGCAGAGCATGCAGTGGGTGTGTGGGGCTTGCTCCGTCCATGCCCCGCTGCCCAAACCTCTAGGGGGAGAATGCAGAAAGGCAAGTTGTGGGGATCCGACCCCATGGCAGTGTCTAGGGTTGAGTTTTTACAGCGTCTCAGTGGGCGTGTGTTATAGTGTGCTCTTTCAGTTTAGCTGTCTGTAGGCAGCTTGTGTTATTCAGCTCCATTAGACCCTCTGCCTTATGGCAAAGACAGAGGGCTTTCTTTTTCCTGGATTCTTGCCTTGGTGTACTGGAAAAATCGGATCACACTTGGGCTTGGAGGATGGCTGCAAGGGTTTTTATTGAGTGGTGGTAGCTCTCAGAAGACGGGGGAGCCAGAAGGGAATGTATTGGGAAAGTGGTTTTCCTCCGGAGTAGGGCTGCCCAGTGGCCGGGCTCCCCTCCAACCACCCCGGCCAAACTCCGCATCGTTCTGCTGGTCAGCCTGCCAGCGTCTACCGGCTTCTGCTGATGTCCGTTTGGGTGTTCTTCCACCAGAGTGTTCCTCTCGACGTCCAGCTGCCTGCATGTCTGTCTGCTAGGGTCTCGGGGTTTTTATACGCACAGGATGGGGGCTTGACAGGCCAGGATGGTCTGGGAAATGCAACATTTGGGCAAGAAAACAGAAATGCTTGTCCTCACCTAGGTCCGTGGGCACAGTCCTGGGGGTACAGCCCTCACCAGGGACCTGCCTTTTCTACCCAGCACTTCCCTGTCCCCCTCCCCGTATCAATGTGACACATCCATAAAAGTGTTGAGTAGTGCTGCAGGGCTAGGAGAAGAGATGATAAAAGACGGGAATCAGCAAAACAGGGAACGTGAAGATCATGAGGCATGCGGATCGCATCTTTTATTTAGGCAAATGGCCTACAAGGTGTGTGGGCAGGGTGGAGGTGGGGAGCTCAAGTTGGGGACACAGCTTGTGATCTTTCCAAATTGTGAAACTATCACCCCTACCCTGAGATTCCAGTGCACAAGAGACCCATAAATAGAACTTGGGAAATACAACTACATGGGTTTAAAATAATTTAAAATGTTAGTTAATCTCATCACCCAGAGTTACATACTGTTAACATTTTGATGTATCTTCTTTTGAACTTTTATCAGTATATAAATATGTACATGCACTCTTTCCTCTTAAAATTGAAATTGCTACGAAATTTATTGCTCCTTATTTCCCTATACTGACCATTCTTAAAATTGAAATTGCTACGAAATTTATTGCTCCTTATTTCCCTATACTGACCATTCTTAAAATTGAAATTGCTACGAAATTTATTGCTCCTTATTTCCCTATACTGACCATTCTCAAACATTTTGGTCTCAACATACCATCACACCTTTAAAACTTATTGAAGACCCCAAAGACTTTTCTTAAGGTGGTTTATACCTATCAAGACTTACCATATAAGAAAGTAAACTAAGAGATATTTACAATTATATTTATTAATATATTTTAAAATGACAAGATATCCATTATAACTTATTATGAAAACATATTTGTATATTTAAAGTATATATATATAATATTTATCTATATATAAAATGTAACATTCTGTTTAAAAATGACCTTTACCAACTGTGGGGCTTTGAGGTATCACATTTGTTGAAGAAAGTGAGTGAAAAAATATTTCCACAATAGGTGACTAGCAAAAATTTATTGGAGAAAAGTATATGTTAGCCAAGTAAATAAGTATTTACTCATATTTGAACCCCCAGTGCTTAGTAGAACAAAGCTACTTGTATTACTCCATTTGGACTGTTATAAAGAAATACCTGAGGGTGGGTAATTTATAAAGAAAAGAGATTTGTTTGGCTGACGGTTCTGCAGGCTGTACAAACAGCATGATGTCGGCATCTGCTTATGGTGAGGCCTCAGGCAACTTACAGTCATGGCGGAAGGCAAAGGGGAAACTGGTGCATCACATGACAAGAGTGATTGAGAGAGAGAGGGAGGAGGTGCCATGCTCTTGTAAACAACTAGACCTCTCATGGATTCATAGAGTGAGAACTCACTCATTACTGCAAGGGCAGCACTAAGCCCTTCATGGGGGATCTGCCCCCATGGCCCAAACACCTCCCAGTAGGCCCACTTTCCAACATTGGAGGTCACATTTCAACAGTAGCCCACTTTCCAACATTGGAGGTCACATTTCAACATGAGACTTGAAGGGGACAAAACATCCAAATCATATCACTACTCAAACTAAAACAAACCTTTAGTGAGGGCTAGTGTGGGATTCTTATATCTACTTCTTCATTAAAGCCATTATCTTGATTTGTTGAAATATATTAAACACATTCAACCTCACACAGATATGTATTTTTTAAAAGGAGGTGATATGGTTTGGATCTGTGTCCCCACCAAACTTCAGCTCAAATTGTAATCCCCATTGTTGGAGGTGGAGCCTGCTGGGAGGTGATTGAATCATGGGGGTGGAGTTTTCATTAATGGATTAGCACCATCCCCCCCAGTGCTGTTCTACTGATAGTGAGTGAGTTATTGTGAGATCTGGTTGTTTAAAATTGTGTGTCACCTGCCCCAACTCTCTCTTGCTCCTGCCCCAGCCATGGAAGACATGCCTGCTTCCACCTGACTGTATGTTTCCTCAGGCATCCCCAGAAACAGAAGCCACTATGCTTCCTGTATAGCCTGCGGAACTGTGAGCCAATCAAACCTCTTTTCTTTATAAATTACCCAGTCTCAGGTATTTCATCATAGCAATGCAAGAACGGAAAAATACAGAAGCTGTGTTTTACTAGCTTTTGAGATAATTATTGATACTTTTCTTTTACACCAAAACTTTACATGAGGTAGTTTCTTAAAATGCAGTTGTAATGCAGAATCTGAAACCACATCCATAGAATTTTTGAACTGTTACATTAAAAATTCACTGGTCTATTTTTCACTTTGAATGGATCACTTACCTGTGTGTGATTTTGTAGCATCATGCATGTTACATTTAGAAAACATTGGTTCAGTGATTTATGCAGTATGTCAGATGCTGACCCGTTTCATTCTGCAATATAGCAAAAAAACAAAAAACGAAACAAAAAAGAAACCCCTCATCAATCAAGTATTTAAAGTATGGGGAACTTGTCATACTCATGGTGGACAATACTGATTTTTCAAAATTCTCATTTTTCTTTGGATGTTTCAAGTTTCTCATCAGCAATAGATACTATCAGGTGTTTTATTTGATTTAAGAGCCTTGCTTCACTTGTTTTTATGAAAATGTCTGCCAAATGCCCTAGTGTAAAGAACCATAGTTTTTCTGTCAGTAATTCTTTCAAATACAAGTTCTGCTCCGAGATGAAAAAGTGGCTCATTTAGCATGCAACTCAATCTCAGTGCTTTTCCATAAGACAACACGTGCTTCAGTATTCCACAAAGATGCTTTATATGCATATTTCACAGAATATAAAAATGACTTGTACTAATGACTTGAAAGTTAATATGATTAATAATTTTTGAGGATTTATCAAAGTCATTTTGAGGTATAACTGACTTTACTGGCAGCAGATGGTGATGAAGAACACAGTGTATAATTTGGCACCATGGCTTTAACTGGTGCTAAGAACTAGTGCTAAGATAGCAGCAGTTTTCCCCTCCATCACATCTGGGCCATCAGTGTAAATGTCATCCCAGTAAAAAGTCTGTTATAATAAAAATTCATTAATTTAGCTTGAAATTTCAGTGAATATTTTACCCATGTGTTTTATTATTAATGCAAAAATTAGTTTTGAATTTGTAGATCCTTGGAAGGTGTCTTAGGACCTCCAGAAGTCCAGAGCCCACACTTTGAAAACCACAGCCTGTGTTAGGCCATTTTTGGGTTGCTATAAAGAAATACCTGAGGCTGGGGCTGGGTGCAGTGGCTCACACCTATAATCTCAGCACTTTGGTAGGCCAAGACTGGTGAAACGCTTGAGGTCAGGAGTTTAAGACCAGCCTGGCCTACATGGCAAAACCCTGTTTCTACTAAAAATACAAAAATTAGGCATGGTGGTGCACACTTGTAATTTCAGCTACTTGGGAGGCTGAGACATGAGAATCACTTGAACCCAGGAGGTGGAGGCTGCAGTGAGCCAATATTGTGCCACTGCACTCCAGAGAGATTCTATCTGAAAAATAAATAAATAAATAAAAAAGAGGAAGAAGAAGAGGAAGAAGAAGGAGGAGAGGAGGAAGTAGAGGAAGAAGAAGAGGAAGAAGAAGAAGGAGAGGAAGAAGTAGAAGAAGAAGAGGAAGAAGAGGAAGAGGAAGAAGATGAAGAGGAAGAAGAGGAAGAGGAAGAAGATGAAGAGGAAGAAGAGGAAGAAGAGGAAGAGGAAGAAAGGAAAAAGAAGAAGACGAAGAAGAAGAGGAAGAAGAAGAAGAAGCAACAGCAGCAGCAGCAGCAGCAATACCTGAGGCTGAGGCTGGATAATTTATAAAGAAAAGGGGCTTAGTTGGCTCACAATTCTGCAAGCTACATAAGAATCTTGGTGCCAGCATCTACTCAGCTCCTGTGGAGGAATCAGGGAGCTTTTACTAATGGCAGAAGGCAAAGCAGGAGCAAGCACATCACGTAGCAAGAGCAAGAGCAAAAGAGACCGGAAGGAGGTCCCACACACTTTTAAACAACCAAATCACATGAACTCAACGCAAGAACTCACTCATCACCTAGGCGATGTGGCGCTAAGCCTTTCCTGGGGATCTGCCCCCATGATCCAGTCAGGTCCCACCAGGCTCTACCTCCAATATTAGGGATCGCATTTCATCATGAGATTTGAAGGGGACAGACATCCAAACCATATCACAGCCCTGTACCACTAAACATTCTTTAAAGCATGACTTGAAAAGGTTGAATAATGCTGTGTCAAGTACATGCATCGTCATTTAACCATTCTCCTACTATTAGACATTGAGCTTGCATCTAATTTTTCTAATTTGTGATGAACCTTTTTCTATATATATTTTTGTCTTTCTCTCTAATTATTACCTAAAGACTGACTCCAGTAATTTTACTAGGCCAAGATGGGTTTTTAAAATGTGCTGTTAGGCCAGGCATGGTGGCTCATGCCTTTAATCCCAGTGCTTTGTGAGGCCGAGGCAGGAGGATTGCTTGAGTCTGGGAGCTCGAGGCAACACAGCAAGAGCTCATCTCGGCAGAACAATTTAAAAAAAAAAATTAGCTGGTCATGGCGGTATTTGGCTGTAGGGCTAGCTACCCAAGAGGCTGAGTAGGGAGGATTGCGTGAGTCCAGGAGGTCAAACTATGATCCCACGACTGCACTCCAACCTGGGCAGCAGAGCAAGACACTGTCCAAATTATATATATATATATATATATATATATATATGTATATATGCTATCAAATATATTTCTAAAGGGACTTTCCTGCTAGGCATCTGGTTTCTATTAGGTGGTTGTGAATTTGCTAACACTGCACTTGTGAAGTGGAGTGAAGACGGAGCTCCCATTGGCAGCCTGGGTTTTCTTTAAGATTAAGTTACAGAAACCTGGGTCAGTTTTATTCCTACTAATTGCCTCCATATTCCTGGGCATGTTCCCATTAAAATGCTCTGCCACAGCAAGAGTGCTTAAACAGTGACGGCTTTTGTGGTCAGCATATTTACTTCCTGCCTGAAAAGAGTGGAAGAAAAATAAAGCAGCTGCTGTATCATGTGAATGAGTTTGGCAAAATTTGGTGTTCCAATTGTTTGGTTTTGTGACCCTGGGTGATGAATCTTTTCCTCTGCCTTTTGTGGCATTTCTGGTTGTGTTTGCAAACGCAGTTCTTTCTGAACTTTTTCACCCAAACATTTGGTTCAGTTTGTTCCTTAAGGACTTGGAAATGAAAATGTGAGTTCATGGACATTTCTCGTTAATGTATCCTTGCTTTTTCAAATTGCCTTCTTTTCTTTCTTCCTTTTTCTCCAGATTGTTTATTAAAAAAAAAAAAATCATCTTGACAGGAATAGAGCCATTAGATAGTTTACTATTTACATTCTCTTATAATTTCTCTCTCTCTCTCTCTTTTTATTAGCAGTAGTCAGATAACATGGTATTTTATGGGAGTGTACACTCAATGAGAATAGGTTGACTTCATAGACTCAACTTATTTCTTCTATTACCTTATGACTCTGTGCAATTTTTTTTCTACCTGTAGACTTTTATAACAGATCTAATGTGTTACACTGCAATGATGTAAATTATAACCTTGGTGTTGACTATAAATTATAAGCTTGGTGTTGACTTTTTTATGATAAACATGAACATATGAAAATGCCCCCAAAATCAAATTCGCTAAGGCGTTGTTGTGCTTCAAGATCTCCATAAAATCTCTCCTCCCTCCTTGCCAACACTTTCTGGGTAGCTTTTACTGAAGCACATCTTGGCATCGTTTCAGCCTGGTGTTTGAAAAGTATTAGTTGAAACAACCTAGTGTAACCCTTTGCTGATTTTCCTAAAATAATGTGGTTAGGGACTTGTTACTTTGTTACATTAGATTACAGTAACAGGATCCACAAAATAAATGCTGTATCTCTTGAGTTAGAGAAGTGCTTCTAAGCATCTGGTTTGTTTGTTTCTTTTTGAAATTATAGCCTGTGTAATTGATTGTCCTGCTTAAATTTGATTTCTAGAATCTTAAAGTCTAAGTTCCATCCTGCCTCTAATAAATATACATACTCCAATGATATCCATTTCATGAACTCTCCATCTTGTTACCTTTGCCTCAATTCTATTTTCCTGCTCTCAGATTCCCCTTCTCCAACTTCCTACTTCGTATTTGTTTTATGTTCTTTTACTGTGCTATTTTTTTTGTAAAATGCTATAAATCTGTCTTTATTACAAAAAGGACAAAATAGTGCCTAAAATTAAAATTTATGATTACTTTCCTTGAAAAAACAGTCTGTTCAAACAGGCTAAAAAATGGACTGTAAATGATCAGAGACCAGGTATAAAATAATACTTTAAGGTTTTGAGAAAAGAAAGATGATACATGTGAATCATTTGAGACTGTGAGTTACATAGGAAACACAGGGCACCAATCTCTCATGATTACTGCAAGTTAAAAATGAACAAGTAAACATACCACAAAACCTATTTCCTTAGGTTATAAAGCCAGGGAAGAAAAAAAAATAAAAGAACATTGCTCATTGATTTTTAGGATGAGACGAAGTTAAAAAAAAGAAAACAGTACACTGGTTAAGAAACAAACATTTCTAAAAAGATCTCTTCTTGGCAGAGGGAAATATATTTAATGAACATTAAAAATTGGTATAATCAAAAATGGAAACCCAAGAATATTTTATTTTTATTGGAATGCTATATTATATTTTCCTTTTATCTGGAAGATTGGATCTTTGGGAAAGGCTTCAAATTCCGTAAATCTTAAGACTGGAAACTTTTGGGAAAAACTAATTGAAGACTTTAAAATGAGAGAGGTGGAAGTAGGGAGAGGAGAATTAAGGTTTACTTCTGTGGGACAACTCAGATTCACCATTAATTATGCTAAACAAAATGTAATGTAATAGGCATGACTCAGAATAAGTGAATTCTATTCCCACCAGTGAAATGATTGTCTTTTATAATTTAGATGCATCCTTTAAAAAAAAAGTCACTTTCATTTTTATGGTTAGGAAACATCTCTCCCTAGTAGTAACAAATCACATACTTCACAACCTGAAAATTCACTTGAAGACCTTGATGTTTATGCATAGATGTTCCATACCCCTCATTGTTTAAAAAGAAATACATAGGAAGACCACAGGTCTTTATTGTCAAATATTGTAAAATAGCAAATTAGTACCAAGGTGATTTTTTTTCCAGCCATATAGCTTTTTCAGTTTCTCCATTGTAGAAATAGATAGAAAGGCCATGCCTAATCTACTGCACTCTGCTCATCTTCAGGGAAGCCACCAAGCTACTCTGGGCTGCCACTTGAGCAGGTGACAAAGGAATGGAAAAAAACAGAGGGCAGAGTTTACTCCTGACCCACTTAATGTCTTGGGCTAAGCGGAACAGGAAGCTACATACAAACATGGCTCTATTAAACAATAGTAAAAAATGAATTGTCTTTCCTCTGTGGGGTTTGAGGAAATATATTATTGAGGGTGGAAATAAGCAGAGAGAAGTTAGTGGACTTCATTTCATCACTAAACCTTTAGACTATAGGTAATTATCGTTATTCTTTCTACAAACATTCAGTTGATTCTTACTGTCTTCTAGGCATTCACAGGGTGCTGTGACAGACAGATGAGGAAACCAGACATGTTCCTTATCCCTCAGAGAACTTATAGTCTAGTTGGGGAAGAATCTCAGTTGCTCCATCTGTAATAGAAGACAGAGACAAGATGATTGCAAGGGTTCCTGCTAGGCTCTAAATTAATCTATTTTTTTAAATTAAAAGTAATGCTAGGCATGGTGGCTCATACCTGTAATTCCAGCACGTTCAGAGGCTGAGGTGGGAGGATTGCTTGAGGCTAGAAGTTCAAGACCAGCCTGGGCAATATAGTGAGATGTCATCTCTACAAAAAATTAAAAAATTAGCTGGGTGTGGTAGCACATTCCTGTAGTCCCAGCTAGTCAGAAGGCTGAGGCAGGAGGATCTCTTGAGCCCAGGAGTTGGAGGCTGCTGTGAGCTAGGATCACGCCACTGTATTACAGCCTAGGTGACAGAGCAAGACCATGTCTCTAAAAAAAAAAAAAAAAGGTGGAAAAAATTTAAAGTACTACAGTGATTATTAATTTTGACACCTCCTTATTGTTCTTTATACCAATGTCCTTTCATTTCACAAATTTGGGGGTCAGGAGAAAGAAGCAGGAAGTTTAAAAGAAGATGTAAATGACAAAAGGAGGAAAGCATAAGGAAAGAAGGTGAAGAGAATAGCACTCAACTATCGGTGGGCACCTACTTTTGATAAGCATTTTTATAAACATGTCATTTCATCTAAGAGACAGAAACCAACAGTTGCCACCCTCTGAAAAGTTCTAGAGGTAGGAGCCATATACTAATCAACTTAGTAAGTCTAGGACCCAGTGCAATGTTTAGTATGTAGTATGTGTCCTAGACATGTTGGGTGAATGTCAATAAGTAAGAAAAATGATAAGTAACATTTAAAAATTCTCTTTCCACCATCTTAAGGAGTGAGTTACCACATTGGAGAGCATCAGTTCCTTTCAGGCACTTAACTCATGACGACTGTGTCTCGGATTTTAGGATATTGTCTGACATCTTAGAAACAGTGTTTAGAAATCATTTCACTCATGGAAGCATGAGAACCAATGCCTCCACACACGAAATACAGGGAAAATATCTTTTGATAGATAAATTATTATGTTTATCCATTAACATCATTTGACAGCTGCATTGTAATTATCCTAATTTCAGACAGTATGATTCTTCATACTTTCAAGTGGACAGGTTTTGACACTGAAGTTTTATAACACAATCCACCAAGATACGACAGAAATAATCATCCATGACCCTCATAAATGGTATTCCCTTTCACTTAAAAAAATCTGTGCTAAAGTTTTGAGCTCAGGTCAGGCAAAGTGGCTCACACCCATAATCCCAGTGCTTTAGGAGACCAAGATGAAAGGATTGCTTGAGGTCAGGAGTTTTGAGTTCAAGACCAGACTGGACAATATAGCAAGACCCCATCTCTACAAAAAATTTAAAAAATTAGCCAGGTGTGTTGACATGCACCTATAGTCCCAGCAACTCAGGAAGCCAAGGCAGGAGGATCGCTTGGGCCCAGGAGTTCAAGGCTGCAGTGAGCTATGGTCACACCACTGTAAACCAGCCTAGGCAACAGAGTGAGAATGTGTCTCTAAAAATAAAAAATAAAAAAATTTGAACTTTTGAGCTAAGTTTTCTTTGAGTATTTTCTAAGTCTACTTTTAAATATGAACATATTGCAAGAGTGTTACTCCCGTGAGATAGTAGTAGAAACTAGGTGTTTGGTGAATTTCACTAAGCAGCTTGAGCAGTTTTAAAATTAGCCAGGTGTGTTGGCATGCACCTATAGTCCCAGCAACTCAGGGGGCTGAGGCAGGAGGATCGCTTGGGCCCAGGAGTTCAAGGCTGCACTGAGCTATGATCACACCACTGTATACAAGCCTGGACAACAGAGTGAGACTCTGTCTCTAAAATTAAAAAATAAAAAAATTTAAGCTTTTGAGCTCATTTTTCTTTGAATATTTTCTAAACCTAATTTTAAATATGAACTATTGTAACAGGGTTACTCCCATGAGATGGTAATGCAAACTAGGTGTCTGGTGAGTTTCACTAAGCAGCCTGAGCAGTTTTACAGACACACCAAGTGACTTACTGGTAAATTGGTAGCGGGGGAAGCACACGTCTGTAGTTAACATAAAGAAATTAAATCACCCGTTTATCACCAAAAATGGCAATCAATTTAGTAAATAAAGTTAATAGAAAACACTCACTGAAACAAATTATAAAAGTGTATTTTAAAAATAAACTTGCAATGTGTGTAAAAAGATGTTCATTTTGAAGGACAGGCCTCTCAGCAGGAACATTGTGCTGTCACTCTGTCCTAGACACTTCAGCATTCGGAGTGACAGCTAGTCTCACTGTCACCTTTGTTTCCTTTCAACCCAGATAAAGGTTTATTCACTTATCTAGTCCAAAGATGTTCACTTTAAGTGGCAATGAGACTATACCCTGAAACTGTCCAACATTGCCATCATAATTTTCCTATACACTAGCTTTAAATTGTTTACATTAAGGAAGTTTTATAGCCCCACTAAGCTAGGGATAAATGTGGTTATCAAAAATAAACTTTTGCCAGAGGAATTGGGAAAAAAGGAAGTAAAAGGCATTCAAACTGGAAAAGAAGACGTAAAATTCAGTATTCATAAATGGCATGATACTATATATAAGAAATCCCAAAGAATCCACAAGAAAGCTACTAGAGCAAATAAACAAATTCAGAGAAGTTACAAGGTATAAGAGCAACACTTAAAAATCAGTTGTATTGCTACATACCAGCAATGAACAATCAGAAAAGGAATCTTGAAGGCAATTCTATTGACAATAGCATCTAAAAGAATAAAATACCTGGGAATAAATTTAACCAATGAGGTGAAAGATTTATACACTTAAAATCACAAAGCATTATTGAAAGAAATTAAATAAGACCTAACTAAATGGAATGACACACTAAGTTCATGGAAAGGAAGACAATATTGTCGAGACGTTAATACTAACTAAAGCAACTGATATGGTTTGGCTCCATGTCCCCACCCAAATCTCATCTTGAATTCTAGTTTCCATAATCCCCACAAGCCATGGGAGGGACCTAGTGGGAGGTAATCTAAGCATGGGGGTGGTTACCCTCATGCTGCTGTTCTCAGGATAGTGAGTAAGTTCTCACAAGATCTGATGGCTTTAGACGGGGCTTTTCCGGCTTTTGCTCTGCACTTCTGGCTGCCACTGTGTGAAGAAGGGCATGTTTGCTTCCCCTTCTGCCATGATTGTAAGTTACCTGAGGCCTCCCCAGGCCTGTGGAACTGTGAGTCAATTAAACCTCTTTCCTTTATAAATTACCCAGGCTCAGGTATTTCTTCACAGCAGCATGAGAACAGACTAATACAGCAACCTGCAGATTCAAGGCAATCTCTATCGAAAATTCCAACAGCCATTTTTGCAAAAATGAAAAACCTCTTCTCAAATTTATAAATCGCAAGGGTACCAAATAGCCAAAACAATGTTGGAGAACTCAAACTTCCAAATTTCAAAATTTACTACAAAAGTACAGTAAACAAAACAGTGTGGTATTGGCATGAGGCATGAGAACAGACATATAGATCAATTGAATTGAACTGAATTGAAAATTCAAATATAATCCTATACATCTGTCATGAATTGATGCTTAACAAAGATGCCAAGTCCATCCAATGGGGATCAAATAGTCTCTTCAATAGATGATATTTGGACAACTGGATTTTGCAATGCAAAAGAATGCAGATGGACCCCCTACTTCACACCACATACAGAAATTAGCTCAAAATGGATCAAGGAGCTACATGTAAGAGCAAAAGCCATAATGCATTTAAAAGAAAACATAGTGGTAAATCTTCATGATCTTGGATTTGGAAATTGATTCTTTCTTAAATATGATACCAAAAACACAAGCAACAACAAAAAATAAATAAGTAAATTGGACTTTATCAAAATCAAAAACTTTTGTGCAACAAAAGACATTATCAAGAAAGTGAAAAGACAATCTACAAAATGATAGAAAATATTCAAAAGTACGTATCTGATAAAAGTTTAATATCCAGAATATATAAAAATCCATACAACTTAAGAACAAAAAGACAACCCAATTTCAAAATGGGCAAAGGACTAGAATAGTCATTTCTTCAAAGAAGATTACATATAGTTGAACATAAAAAGATGTTCAACATCACTAGTCATTAGGGAAATGAAAATCAGTACCACAATTAGATACCAATTCACATCCACTGAGATAGCAATAATAATAATAATTTAAAAACTGAAAATAACAAGTGTTGATGAGGATGAGGAGAAATAGAAACCCTCACACATTGTTGGTGGGAATGTAAAATGGTGCAGCACTATCAAAAACAGTTTGGCAGTTCCTCAAAAGTTAAAAAAGAATTACCGTGTGTTCTATCAATTCAACTCCTAGTTATATACCTCGAAGAATCAAAATAGAGACTTAAACAGATATTCATGCAGCAATGTTCCCCATAGCAGTATTCACAATAGTGAAAAGATGGAAACTACCCAAATTTCCATCAACAGGTGAATGAATAAACAAAATGTGACATATACATGCAAGGGAATATTATTCAGCAATAAAAATGATTAAAGTTCTGATACATACTACAATATGGATGAATCTTGAAAACATTATGCTAAGTGAAATAAGCCAAACACAAAAGGACAAATACTGTATGATTCCACTTAGGTGAGGTACCTCAAGTCTCATAAAGACAGAAGGTAAATCAGAATTTACCTGGGATTGGTTGGAGGGGAATGGGGTGTTAATGCTTACTGGCCATGGAGCTTCAGTTCAGAGTTATAAAAACATTTTGGAAATAGTGGTAATGGTAGCACAACACTGTGAGTGGAATTAATGGCATTGAATTGTATACTTGAAATGGTTAAAATGGCAAATTTTATGTGATATATACCACTGTTTTAAAAATTAAAAATTAATAAAAATAACATTACTGAAAACTATTGAATTGTGTACTTTAAGTTTGTGAATTGTATGGCATGTGATTTATAGCTCCATAAAGCTGTTAAAAATAAAAATACAAAATATTCACCTCAAAGTCATGTTTATTGGATGTAACATAGATTGGTTTTTGTTTTATTCTTTTTTTCTCCCTTCCCATTTGTAATAATTTCAGACTATTATAAACACTTCCATGCTTTTATCAACACTAAAACAATGTTGTCAGTTAATAAGTGAATTCCATTAGAAGTATAAATATGCTTACTAAATTAAAATTGGAAACTGCCATCAGAATTATCTTAGTTCTGCATTGATCTAGGTCTCTTGTCGCACATTCAGAATGCCACTTCGCACAGTATCTGCGCGTAATGGATGTAAGATAAACAATAATAATTTATGTGAATGCATGATAAGGGAGAAAAACTTATATGATCCATGCAACTTCCTTTCCTCTACTCAAAATTTCTAAGTCAGTTCCTTTATCATCATTATTCCTAGAGGTGGTTATATTATTTAGAACCTCAATTCTTACAACTCACTTATTCATTGGAGGAAAAAAAATCAACTGCTTAAGAGCTACCGGCATATTGACAAATACAGTAAGTCAAACATTGCCTTTTTTTTTTTTTTTGGCCTGATGAAGACTTATCATTACACCATTGAGTTTCAGAACTGGCAGGAAACTTTGTAATGAAACAAACATTTTATTTCCCTCATGTAAGGATCCACCATTTTAAGTAAAATTGCCTGTGTTTGAATATCAAATTGACATAGTTGATGAAAATGGAAAATCATAATATTGAACTTGAAATACTAAATGTATAGAGTGACACTAGCAATTTCCTTCATGGAAGAATCTGTGGACGGTGTAATAGTTTGCCTTATAAATAAATAAGAAAGACATTAAAATTTAAGTCTAATAATCCAGGGATTTTCAAGAATGGGAGATATATCTTTAATCTAGGAAAAATAAAAGCAATTTGAGACTACTAAAAAACAAAAGTTGAAGTAGAAAGGATTTGCCATTCCTCACCTTCCAATACTCACACTGAAACCCTTTCTTCTTTTATTACAACTCCACATCCTTACTCTTAAATATCATCTTCCTTCTTTGTAGTTACCCAAATCTTGAAGGCCAGACACCTTCAAATGTTTTTTCATTTTAATAGAAAATTATTTCAGACTTAAAACCCTTTCAGAAGACAAGTAGCTTCAATAATTGAATTAACAGAGCTGAGAATTATATAAATTTACCTGGCTTCTGCCTGCTGACCATGGTCTGGGTCATCTGGAGTCCCAGCAGTTTAAGACCAAAAATAATTGCTTCATATCAAGATCTTTTGTGTTGCTTCTGCCTCACATCCTTGCAACTGACGGCCAAGCTGGTCCCTTCAGCTCCTGGTTGTATGCTCAGGCTTTGACCATCTGTCCTGTCTAGCCCTGTGGTTTGGGTTTCCTCCTGCTTCCTGATTTCATGCCTGATTTCAGCCTCTTAATTTTTCTGAGCTCTTGGTGTCAGTGTCTGTCTTATCTTTACTTAGTTCCTAATTTCTATTATGTTTTGATCATCCCTACTTCCATGTCCAATTTTTCCTGCTTTGGTATTTTGATGCATTTCAAAACTACACTTCACTCCCTACCCAATCTCAACTCCAGGATCATCCCTGGCTCAGTTCATGCACTAACCATGCTATGTACTGAGATTACTACTCCGAGAATTTAACGTAGACTAGTCTTGAATAAAGTAAAGGCAAAGAGTCAAACACAACTTACTCAAATTAATCAGAGCAACTAATAAGCATTCAATTAGTGCTTAAGGAATTAACAGATATTTGTTGACTCAATTCAGACTTTTTTCAGTAATAACCCACAAAATAGATGCATATGGCCCTATTCATCAATAAGCAAAATGTACCCGCAGTGAGGGTGAAACATTTAATCTATTGTATATTTAAGCCAGTGGAGATCAGGAAGCTTAAAAGACACTGAATCTACAGGGACAATGTATTGCCAGCCAAACATAATTAGCCAGATTAGACTGTTAGGCTCACTGATGCTGCAGTTTCTTTGAAAAGGACCATGTGGTTTGGTAGATGACAATAGGCAGTTATGCCTATGGCAATTTGTTTTCAGAAATCAAATCAGTAAGAGCCCCCTTTTTGCTACATTTTATTTTGGGATTTAGAATTATATTACTGACAAACATTAATTTTCACTATATCCTGAATAGGCAAAAAATATACATTATACATACATTATACATTGTATTATACAATTATCATACATTATATATTTGTTACTCGTGTCATTAAGCTCTTAAAACAATCATCCTGGGATTGGTCTTCCATTCTCCATTGTGTGTGTGTGTGTACACATGCATGTATAGGATCCTTTCTTGTGTGTGTGTGTGTACACATGTGTGTATAGGATCCTTTCGTGTGTGTGTGTGTGTGTATTTAGTTTTTGGTTACTTTTTTTTGTTCCTATGATGGACATTTTTTCTTCATCAATTGTCACCAAGTAGTCCAGGGCTGTGTGTCTTCTAATAAGTCTATTAATTCTTAAGTAAAGTATAAAAGGAAAATAATCATATGGAGCCCAGTTAGTTATAGTGAATTATGCACATGTAGTCCAATATGTGATATTACCAAGGGCTTGCTGTTTTTGATTTTCATGAAACACTACCCTAAAGAACTTTTCAAAACACTTGTATTTAAATGTGCTGATTAAAATGTTAAAGACTATGACTCATGTGCTACAGATATTTATGACAGATACTGTCATGGAAAACAGTCTTCAGGATGTAGTGGTTTGGCACTTTGCAGTGTAAAGGACTTCAAGATGGCCTTTCTTTATCACTAGTACAGCTTCATATTACATTGTTCTTTCTAATGTTGGACACTTTGCACTGAGTAATATTTTAAGAAGTCAACATTAAGACTAACTTTTGCAATTTCTTTTATTTGCCTGAGTTTATTTGGATCTAAACACTCAGAGTTCAAATTACATTTGCTTTCATGAATGTGGTTGCCTTGGTGTCCTGCAAAAGATAAAAAATAAAAAACAAACTTTACTTATGGTAATACATTCATGAAAATAAGTGTGCTGGCTAGACAACATGTCTCTCAAAAGTTTCTAAGAAACAATAACCTGAAAATGTACTATGGTAAATGTCAATAGTTTTTTATTTTTGATGGCCCTGTGTGCTTTAAGGAAAATCGAGAGAAGTGGTAACTGTGCCTTTGTCAATCCAGTTTACGGGAACTGGAGCAACCCAGAGAAAACAGAGGTAGTGGCAAGGGTGAACTGTATCATTTCACACATATGCACACACATACAAACACACACACACACACACACATACACACGCTGAACCAGTGTTGCTTGATCATGTTTCTACATCATAACTAAAAGAAATGTTTTAGTGGAGTTATTTCAACTGGGGGTAGAAAGGAGTTTCCATCTCTATAAATATGCTGTGAGAATTGTCCATTTCAGGACAGTTTCAGTCTGCTTGTAAGATCACTTCACTGTTAAATGGTGTTGTGGTCACTGTTTATACTCAAAAAGAGCTGAAAAATCTGGGGAATATCAGTTTAACCCACAGAGTATTAGTCAGCTGCTTACAGTAACTATTCATTGAATGTCTTTCATATTTTATTTTCAAAAACAAAAGAGAGGATAGCATTCTATGTTCTGTTTAAATTTAGGGTGACTAGTGAGGGCCATTACCTGATAACTTAGAAGAGAAAAAACAAATGAGAATGTATTACATCTTCCTTGGCCCTTTTTGGGGCTACCCCTTATTTTTATAAGTGGGGAGAAAATGGCAAGGAAAACCTTTCTTGTTCCTTTTTTAGATTTTTTAAAATTTTAAGTCATTTTTAGTTATAGTTGACAAATAAAACTTTTATATGTTTAAGGTATACATTATATTTTACTGTAGGTATACATTGTGAAGTGATTACTACAATGAAACTATTTAAAATATCTGTCACCTCACATAGTTTACTTTGTGTGTGTGTGTGTGTGTGTGTGTGCTGAAAACATTTAGGATCTCTCAGCAAATTTTGAGTATATCACACATTATTATAGTCACATGCTATACATTAGATCCCCAGAATTTATTCATCCTGCACAAAAACTTTGCACTCTTTGATCAATATCTCATTCCTTTCTTTTTATTTTCCCATTCCTTTCTTAAGTAAGTGTTATGAGAATTCATCTGGATATAAAGTAAGTTTAGTTATGACACACCACTTCCGAACTGTAAAAGTTTTATTACATCTGAGTTTAGAGCTATATAAAATTCAGTCCTTATAAAATGAGTATTATAGAAAGCTAAAGTTTTAATTATTCTCTTTCTTTATGAAAATAGGTCATAGTTTTTTATCTTGTTCCTGGTTATGAAAATGAGTAGCGAGGTATCAGGTCAGGTGGTTTCTAGTAGTTTAAGAGCCTTGAGTGCTGTGGCCGAAGCCTAACCAAACACTTGACTTTTTAATTTTTGTGTTTTAATCAATAATGATATGATACACACTTTTAGTATTGTTTTGGTAGGAATGAAAACAGGAAGTAAATGATTTCCTAAAGCACAGAGAAAATGAATTTAGATGATTCGACAAGTAAATCAAGACAGAGTAAAAATGAAAAGGTAGACCTACTTCATGGATAAAAAAACACATACACATTTAAGAAAACAAATGTAATATATCCTTTTGACAAAATAGGATGGTGTAATATAAGTATATTTTCATTTTTACTAGAGAAAGAAAATCTATTATTTATTTATTTTTTGAGATGGAGTTTCACTCTTGCCACCCAGGCTGGAGTGCAATGGCGTGATCTCGACTCACTGCAACCTCCACCTCCTGGGTTCAAGTGATTCTCCTGCCTCAGCCTCCTGAGTAGCTGGGATTAGAGGCGTCTGCCACCATGCCCAGCTAATTTTTGTATTTTTAGTAGAGACAGGGTTTCATCATGTTGGCCAGGCTGATCTCAAACTCCTGACCTTAGGTGATCCGCCTTCCTTGGCCTCCCAAAGTGCTGGGATTACAGGCGTGAGCCACTGTACCTGGCCAGAACATTTAATATTTTTTATCCTCAGCTTAGTTTAACTTTTAGGGTCTGAAAGGTACACATGAGATAAGGAATTAAAGTGAGATCTTTTCAATTTTAAATATAAAATTTTGTATTAGTGCCTCATAAACTTGTAGTAACTAAAAAGTGGCTCGATAGGTATTATGGATTCTTTACTTTCTACTGAGATGGGTTCTGTTGCATTCAGATTTGTACTTCTCAGCAAGTACAGGAAGGGGCCTCCATCAAAGACCCACCTTTCAACCTGCTTTCAAGATGGTTTCCACTGTGTGTGAGTGTGGTGGCGTAATGGATGACTTGAGAGCACCTCAGAAGTGATTTATGTTTATTTTCTATTTCGATAAAAGAAAAATTCCTTTTTCATTTTCTGTTTTCCTTTCATTATGAATGGCTAAAGAAGAAATCCTGGCACATCTCCTGACCTTTGTGGCTATTTTGATTTCTATTGTTTCAGAAACAAATGACTCTGTATTGATTAAACTAGGTCTACTTTCCCCATCATCAGAAAGATAGACTTCTCTATCTTTCAAACTATGTTTTAAATTATTGGAGAAAACTCTCACATTCTGATACAGAAATGGAGAGAATATTCATGGCAACATTCGTTGGCAATTCATGCCAATATTCATGGCAATGTTCATTGTAAGCAACTGCCACGTGCCCATCAGCCAGCTTCAAGGACTATCAACCCATGGTCTTTGTTGTTTCACCTCTACTGCCCTCCATTTCCTCACCCTCCAGAAGGTTTTCAAACAAATTTCAAATATCATTTAATTTCAACTGTAAAGACTTCAGTTGTGTTTTTAACGGACAAGGACTTTTAAAAATATACTGCAGGATCATCCCTAAACATTTAACAAGAATGTCTTGAGGCCATCAAACATTCAGTATTCATCCTACCCCAAGTGTCTCATTAAAACCTAAAAGGTTTTCTTTTGGGGTTTTGTGTTGTTGCTATATTTTAAAAATCAGAAATTTTAGAAGGTATATGCATCCAAATGGGTAGATATGGCTCTTAAATCTCTTTTCATCTCTAGGCTCTATTCTCTCTTATTTTTTTTTCTTGCACATTATTTGTTGAAGAAACCAGATTGTCCTATAGAATTTCACACATTTTAGATTTTCCTGTAAACTATCTAATTATAGTTTACAGGAAACTTAAATGAAATGGCATTTAAACTTATATAAAATGCCTTTATTTACTTAAAGGCATTGGTTTTGTTTTGTTTTGTCTAACCTAACTATATTCAATACAGAAGGCTTAGTGAAACCAGCACCAGAGAAAGCAGTAGTCAAAATATTGGTCATTGCATTTCCCCACCCCACCAGAGGTGAGGCAGTGGTGCCTAAGTCCTGAGGACCCCAGGATACATGGAATCTAGGCTTGTGTCAGAAACTCAAGCAGTGTGGGCTGTAGGTGCTGGAACAAGAGTCAGGGATGTTCTAGTTATTACTCCAGTGAAAATCCATTGGGACCTTTGCTGCATTCTGCGTGATCTTTAAAGAGTTTTCTTATCTTAATGCCTAAAATTCTACCCTTTCAAATGTGTTTTTCTTCGTCAGAGTTCTGTCTATTCCTTCTCAAACCCGTTATATGGCACAACATCAGGAAGCCTGGAGACCCTGTCACATCATCTCAAACAGCAGCATCGAGACCAAGTCTGATCCAACATGTGTAGTTTCTAGAAAATTGAAGTCTCCACAATCTGATAGAAACTCATCTTCTACAATGGTAAAAAGAGAAAGGATTGTAAATGCGACTGTAATTATAACATTTATGAATGAATTTTCTTACAGAATATAGAGAATGTTTATATGGAATCAGAATCAGTACCTTATCTTCACTGAACATCTGAATATTTTAATAAAATTTCTATTTAATCTAGTTTCTTGTTTTTCTTTGATTTTATCTTTTTTTAAATGATGAATGAATTTGTTTCAGATTCTGAATATAAAGAAGTTTTAAAATGCTCTTTCTTTGCTGTATAGCTTAGAAACACAGGTGAACTGACTTAGTGTACACACAGGCAGAAATGAACAAATCAAAGAAATCCAAGGCAACATAATCATAAGTTGTTTCAGCACTTTGTAAAAAAATGTGATAAATTATCCTCCTATTCTTGCCTTTTTCAAATAATTACTTAATACTTTTCTATAGACGTAAAAATAATGCTAAACCTATGAGTTAAGAAGCTTGTAGCTACAAGAAACTGAAAACTCCCCAAGCGAATGTCTTGAATCATGTGGCAATAATTATCCCCCAAACCAGGAAATTAGGAGATGGAGCCCCTCTTAACGATGGTCGTTGCAACACTTCCATGACCCCAGTAAGGACCTCATCGGTTGATGAGTTTCACTTCCCAGCCTGTGCTCTCAGGTTAGCTCCCCTGCAGGTTAGATGAGGGCTCCATGAGCTGCAGCATCGTTGTGTTCGCAGTAAAGTTCAGAGGCAGAGAAAGGCCCATTTCTTTCTGCTTTTCATGTTTTACCAGCAAAAAAATCCCTTCCCCCACGCACTTCCCTCCACAGCATTCTTCTTATTGGCCAGCATAAACGTGGAGCTCAGGCTAAGCCAATCTCTTCAAAGGCAATGAGGCCACCATGATTGGCTGGAACTCTTCACTTATACCCCCTGCCGCTGAGAGTAGCTGTGAAGCACCTTGTGAAGCAGATGACGGTAGGTTCTTAAACGAAGATGAAGTTAGGAAAGTTGAAGGGGATTATATCTATTAGGCAGCAATCAGCATCTAAAGGAAAGAAATGTTCCTCTCTCTAGTAATGTGCCCTGCAATCATTTCAGTGGATTTAGATAGAATGGATTAACAATCTGCCCAGCCTTTGCCCTGAAGGCGTTGAAGAGGAGAAAAAGCCGGGAGTCACTACCACGTGATAATCTGGGATATTTCTAAGCCGAATAGAAAGTCAGTTGTACACCATGTAAGTTTCATTATTCTATTAGTGTCTTTTGTAAAAGTACAGTCTGGCAGGGAAATATTATTTCTCATCAATGTTGCAGTAAATTGATCTCAAATTTTATCTAAATTAATTTTTTGAATGCATTATTCTTTTGCTCTGTATTATCTTTTTCTAATTGCTGCTTTCATATTGACACCAACGTTTTTGATTTGAGAAATATTAACACAAGGAAAGATCAGTAGTAGTAGCAGGTGTTGTTCCTGTCCTTGACTCAGTCTGAATCTTGGCATTGTGGGACATATGCACTTTTGAAAGCTGCATTTGTTTTAGCTTAAAACTACTAATGTTATCCACATAGATTCAGAATCTTTGCTTAAGCATACAGTATTCTTTTAAAAAGAATAGAATTAAAATTCAGCTGTGGTCTCAGTAAAGAACTTGAGGCTACTACATGAAAAATGTAGGAAAATGCAATTCCTTACACAAAAGATAATAAAGACTATTGTACAACGTCAACTGGCCTGCTTCACAGGGATATTGAGAGAATTCATGACATACAAGGAGCCCCAAATACAGGTTAGTGACAGAAAATCAACAAAGAACAGAAATGAGAGCACTCTTTTTTTTTTTTTTTTTTAAATCTACTTTAAGTTCTGGGCTACATGTGCAGAACGTGCAGGTTTGTTACATAGGTATACATGTGCCATGGTGATTTGCTGCACCCATCAACCACTCATTTACATTAAGTATTTGCTCTAATGCTCTCCTTCCCCTAGCCGCTCGCCCCCCAACAGGCCCCGGTGTGTGATGTTCTCTCCCTGTGCTCGTGTGTTCTTATTGTTCAACATCCACTTATCAGTGAGAACATGTGGTGTTTGGTTTTCTGTTCCTGTGTTAGTTTGCTGAGAATGATGATTTCCAGCTTCATCCATGTCCCTGCAAAGGGCATGAACTCATTTTTTTTTATGGCTGCATAGTATACCATGGTGTATATGTGCCTTATTTTCTTTATCCAGTCTGTCAATTATGGGCATTTGGGTTGGTTCCAAGTCTTTGTTATTGTGAATAGTGCTGCAATAAACATATGTGTGCATGTGTCTTTATAGTAGAATGGTTTACTGCCCAAAGTAATTTATAGATTAAATGCTATCCCCATCCAGCTACCATTGACTTTCTTCACATAATAAGAAAAAAACTACTTTAAATTTCATATGGAACCAAAAAAAGAGTCTGTGTAGCCAAGACAATCCTAAGCAAAAAGAATAAAGCTAGAGGCATCATGCTACCTGACTTCAAACTATGCTACAAGGCTATAGTAACCAAAACATCATGGTACTTACACCAAAACAGACATATAGACCAATGGAACAGAACAGAGGCCTCAGAAATAACGCCACACATCTACAACCATCTGATCTTTGAGAAACCTGACAAAAACAAGCAATATGGGAAGGATTCCCTATTTAATAAATGCTGTTGGGAAAATGGGCTAGCAATATGCAGAAAACTGAAATGGGACCCTTTCCTTACACCTTATACAAAAATTAACTCAAGATAGATTAAAAACTTACATGTTAGACCTAAAACCATAAAAACCCTAGAAGAAAACCTAGGCAATACCATTCAGGACATAGGCATGGGCAAAGACTTCATGACTAAAATACCAAAAGCAATGGCAACAAAAGCCATAATTGACAAATGGGATCTAATTAAACTAAAGACCTTCTGCACAGCAAAAGAAACTATCATCAGAGTGAACAGACAGCCTACAGAGTGGGAGAAAAGTTTTGCAATCTATCCATCTGACAAAGGGCTAATATCCAGAATCTACAAGGAACTTAAACAAATTTACAAGAAAAAAAAAACCCATCAAAAAGTGGGCAAAGGATACGAACAGACACTTCTCAAAAGAAGACATTTATGCAGCCAACAAACATATGAAAAAAAAGCTCATCATCACTGGTCATCAGAGAAATGCAAATTAAAACCACAATGAGATACCATCTCACGCCAGTTGGAATGGTGATCATTAAAAATTCAGGAAACAGCAGATCCTGGGGAGGATGTGGAGAAATAGGAATGCTTTTACCCTGTTGTTGGGAGTGCAAATTAGTTCAACCATTGTGGAAGACAGTGTGGCATTTCCTCAAAGATCTATAACCAGAAATACCATTTGACCCAGCAATCCCATTACTGGGTATACACCCAAAGGAGAGTACTCTTAAGGGTATTTAAATTTTTCTTCAGGTGCAAGTTATATGTGCCCTAAACTGCTTAAAGCAAGTAGTTAGTAAGGTGTTATAAATACAGATTGCAATTCTGTGAACCAAAAAAGTAAAACTGATTTTTCTTATTCAATATGTAAAATAGTTTCAGTGCCCTTGTTCAGTTTTCTTTATTTGATATGAGATTCAGAAATGAAGAATGTAGTTTTCTTTGCATCATTTTTCTTTGGAAAACATTTTGGCATAAGTCCAAATTTGCACCATTGTGATTGTAAAAATAGGCAAAGGTGTAAGGAGGGAAAACCAGCAGTGTACAGTGCCCACGATTATACAACCTATTTTTCAAAACATACTTTAAGCATACAATTATATAACAATAGCAACAAGAAACACAAGTAAGTATGGATTATCTGCCAAATACTGTTCTAAGTATTTTATGTATTTTTACTCATGTAAATGTAAATAACATACCATATACTACTCTAGTAACTAGCCATATGTGGCTATTTAATTTGGAATTTAAATTAATTAAAATTACATATATATCTTTAAACTTTTATGTTTGGGGGTACATGTGCAGGGTTGTTATGTAGGTAAACTTGTGTCATGGGAGTTTGTTGTACAGATTATTTTGTCACCCAGGTATTAAGCCTAGGACCCATTTTTCTTGATCCTCTGCCTCCCCCTGTCCTCTACCCTTCAATAGGCCCCAGTGTCTGTTGTTCCCCACTATGTGTTCTCATCATTTAGCTCCCACTTGCAAGTGATAATATGCATACCCTTAAGCATATTCTGTTTTCTGTTCCCATGTTAGTTTGCTAAGGTTAATGGCTTCTGGCTCCACCCATGTTCCTGTAAAGGACATGATCTCATTCTTTTTTAGGGCTGCATACTATTCTATGGTGTATATGTACCACATTTTCTTTATCCAGTCTACCATTGACAAGCCTTTAGGTTGATTCTATGTCTTTGCTATTGTGAAAAGTGCTGCAATGAACATATGTGTGCATGTGTTTTCATAATAGAACAATTTATATTCCTTTGGGTATATCTCTCATAATGGGATTTCTGGGGCAAGTGGTTGTTCTGTTTTTAGTTCTTTGAGGAATCACCACACTGCTTTCCACAATGGTTGAACTGATTTACACTTCTATGAAGAGTGCATAAGCATTCCTTTTTCTCTGCAACCTCGTCAACATCTTGCCAGTTATTTTCTGACTTTTCGATAGTGGCCATTCTGACTGTTGTGAGATAGTATCTTACTGTGGTTTTGATTTGCGTCTCTCTAATGATCAGTAATGTTGAGCTTTTTTTTTCATATGCTTGTTGGCTGCATGTATGTCTTCTTTTGAGAAGAGTCTGTTCATGTCCTTCACCTACATTTTAATGGGGTTTGTTTTTCTCTTATAAATTTGTTTAAGTTTCTTATAGATTCTGGATAATAGACCTTTGTCAGATGCATAGTTTAGAAAAATTTTCTCCATTTGCAGGTTGTCTTTTTACTCTGTTGATAGTTTCTTTTGCTGTGCAGAAGGTCTTTAGTTTAATTAGATTCCATCTGTCAATAAAGTTAAATGAAATCTAAAATGTAGTTCCTCAGACGCACTAGCTACATTCCAAGTGCTCAGTAGCTAAATGTGCCAGTAGCTACTATATTGGGCAACTAGAGAATGTTGTCATCATCCCAATAAGTTATTTTGGTGAGCATTAGCTTAGAACAATGTTGAAATAATGTACTATAAATAGTACAGTAGGCCAGGTGCAGTGGCTCACGCTTGTAATCTCAACACTTTGGGAGGCCGAGACGGGCAGATCACAAGGTCAGGAGATCGAGACCATCCTTGCTAACACCGTGAAACCCCATCTCTACCACAAATACAAAAAAATTCGCCGGGCGTGGTGGCGGGCACCTGTAGTCCCAGCTACTCAGGAGGCTGAGGCAGGAGAATGACGTGAACCCGGGAGGCGGAGCTTGCAGTGAGCTTAGATCGCGCCACTGCACTCCAGCCTGGGTAACAGAGTAAGACTCCATCTCAAAAAAAAAAAAAAAAAAAAAAAAAAAAAAAATAGTAGAGTAGTCTTTATTCACCTAATTGGTGCTCTCATTATTTCCCAGTATGTGTATTTTAACCAGAAACAGCCAGTTTTCACATGATAATAAATTAAAAATAATACAAAGGATATTGAGCTGAAAGCAAATGTATGTGAAGTTCATTTTAATGTTTTCTCACAATATAAATATGTTATATCATTCTATTATATCCATATCATCTTTGAATATTCCTTTTTATATTTAGATGGAACATTGAAAAAACTATGTAAGAGTTTGCTTTTCCCTTTTTAGCTTCCTGTTCTTCAATCATTTTTCATATTTATCACACAAAGAACTGAAGATTCACGTTCTCCTTGAAATACTAACTGCATTGTGTTTGGCTTTTAAGGGTATACCTTTAGATAAACCAATTACTATATCCAGGGGAATGTTTTTTGCTATAAGTAGTCTTAAATTTCATTCCTATAAATAAAAACCAGGGAAAATTCATCATGAAACATAAAAAGACTGGACTTTTTTTTCCCCTAATGGCCTTTAAAAAAAAAAAATCAAACATAAGTGTATGTTTCAATGTCAAACCAATGACAGCTTTGCAATTCTTAATGTTATTTTGCTTTTCTTTGTGTCAACTTGCAAAATGCTTTGCATTTCATTGTTAATATGTCTATAAAACCAATGCAAGGGTTAGTACCTAAAGCAAGTAATCATCAAACTCAAGAACCTACTCTTTAAATAATTAATTACGAGTGGAAAGGCACCACTTTCTACAAGCATCCACTTGTGAAATTTTAATGAAACTAGGTACAAGCTATATCTTGAATTAAAGGACTCTATATCTGTGAATCAATTTGAGTATGCATGAACAAAAAATAAATGATTATAATATTTAAGGACCTACTTAAAAGTTCACAGTGATACATGTCATTAAACATTCTGAGAAAGTAAAGTGCTCTAAAAAGCACGTTTTCTTCTCTAGAATGGAGAAGCAATAATAAAGAGTTTTTTGTTTTTCTAATTATTTAAATTTTTGCTTATTTATTTAGGTGTGGTCTGGCTTTTTTAGAGGTAGCTTCCTTGAAACTTCATAATATCTATCCAGAGTTTTGTTGCTGAGAAATCTGCTCAGTAAATTAGCATAATTATCTGCAGTCAGTGTAATATAATTTAGGGCTAATAAAAGAAATGCCATCCTAATAGATCAGCAATGACAAATCTAGTTTTTTTATCCAGTTTCTTACTAAAACTATTACATAAACATTTAATCTATTAATAACCATAAACTAATGGTTAAAGAAAAGATTTAGTCACTGTGACAAAACTTGACTTGCTATTAATTTGTTCGACAAATCTTTTTAAAGAATTTTTATAGTGAAAGAAGTAAGAGAAGGCAATAAGGAAGTGAGATGACAGCTGAGTAACAAACAATGTGTATAATGTGGCCATTGCCCATCTATCCTCCTAGGACATCTACCTTCTAGATGCCAGCCTCATAATTATTCTTTCATCAGTACTGGAGTTTTTTCAAGCATACAAGGTAAGAAATTAATGAAATAGAAACACATATAAAATAAAGTCGGTAAACAAAACTAAATATTGCTTTTATGAAAACAGTGATAAATCCTTGATGAGACAAAAATTGATAAGCCTCTGGCAAAAACAAATTACAAAATGAATAATAAACACTTAAAAATCAGAGAAAAAAGACAATGCACAAATAGCCAATGTCAGAAATAAAAATGATATAATCACCCCAGATCTTACAAACATTAAGAGGATAAGTAAAATGTTTATTGAAAAGCTTTATGACAAAAATAATCAAAATTCAGTGGAAATAAATTTCTGAAAAATGCAAGTTTTCTAAAACATAAGAAATATAAGAGCTAAGTAGTCCTATAACGAAGTAATTGATTCATGTTAAATAATCTTCCTTCAACAAATTCTAAGTTCGTAAGTTTCACTGCAGCAGCATAATTAAGGAATCAGAGAGACCGAGGGGTTGAGGAGGAATTATTTAATTATTTAGGTGCACCCACCCAGTCGGATTAACATCCAAAGGACTGAGCCCCGAACAGAGTCCGGTTACCTTTTAAGCATTTTGTGGGGCAGGGGGAGATCTGTGCAGGGGGAAGCATATTACAGAAGTGAGAAACAAAGACAGTTATTCAATTAAGACATGCATTACATCATTTCTTACTTTTCAAGGAACAACATGTTTTACGACTTGAGTTTATCTGCCTAATTGACCTTGCAGCTGCACAGCTAGAGAAACAGGGTCTTCACAATGCCTGGGAAAGGGAGAGATAAGGCTCACTAGCCACAGAAAAACAGGCAGTTAATTTTAAAGGACTCCAGCTCTTTCTCTTCTTCAGGAGGAATTGGATTTTCTTACATACAACTGAGTTTTTGCTTACACATTCTTTAATTTCTTTTAATTCCTGTTCTGTCACTAGCAACTTTTAAGAATTAATCACATTTGGCCAGGCACAGTGGCTCACACCTGTAATCCCAGCACTTTGGGAGGCCGAGATGGGTGGATCATGAGGTCAGGAGATCGAGACCATCCTGGCTAACATGGTGAAACCCCGCCTCTATTAAAAATACAAAAAAATTAGCCAGGCATGGTGGCGGGAGCCTGTAGTCCCAGCTACTTGGGAGGCTGAGGCAGGAGAATGGCGTGAACCTGGGAGGCGGAGCTTGGAGTGAGCTGAGATCACGCCACTGCCCTCCAGCCTGGGTGACAGAGTGAGACTCCATCTCAAAAAAAAAAAAAAAAAAATTAATCACATTTAATTAATTTAATTTCATTTCATTTAAGAATTGACCAACTTCTACGAGTATTTTCAAAGAACAGGAAAAGATGTAATACTTCCCAATACATGTCATGAGCACAGCATAGTTTTGATACAAACCCTGACAAAGACATTGTAAGAAAGAAAAATTTTAGACCAATGTTACATATAAACACAAATGTGAAGCATTGTATGCATATAATATATATTATGTAATATATGATGTGAAGTAATAAATATGTTATATATAATATAAATGTGTGATATAATATAAATACATGATATATGTGAATAACCAAATATATATGTGTATGTGTGTATATATGTATAATATATATTATATATTATATATATATCTGTTTTTATAGTTACTCTATGAATGCAAGTTTGGTTTAACTTAAAACCTCAGTGTAACGCAACACATTAGCGGAATGAGAAAAAAGTACATGATAATTATAATAGGTGCATAGAAAACATTTGGTAAAATACATCTGTTCATAATAAAAATTTTTAGAAAACTAGGAAATGAAGGAAAGTTAACATTATTAATATAATAAAGGCATCTGCAAAAAAATCTCATAGCATATTTAATGGTAAAATGTTGAAAACTTTCACCTTGATATGAGGAATAAGCCAAGTATACCCACTATTGCCACTTCTTTCAAGATATTTTAACTGCTTACTGGGTATCTTAGTGAGAAAATAAGACATGAAAAAGAAATATAAGTTATAACGACTGAAAAGGAAAAAAATGCTGTAATTATTTACAGCTAGTATGATTGGTTACACAGAAAGTTTAGAACAATTTCAAGGTTAATAAATTAATTATTGACTTTAGTAGGTTTGTTAGTTATACAGTTAATATATAATGTTTAATTGAATTTCTATAGATCTTGAAACAAATATAAAATAAGTAAAATCATAAGTTAAAAATAAATACATTAGAATAAATTTTACAAAAGACACATATAACAAAAATTTTAATGAGCAATATTAAAGAAGACGTATAAATAGAGACACATACTATGTATTTTTTTCAAATTGATCTTTAAAGATTCAATTAAATTCTTACCAAATTTCTGCCAGATATTAAAGACCTGAGGAACTGATTCTAAAATGTATAAGGAAATGCAGTGACCTAAAATTAGCCAAGAAAGTCTTGAAGAATGTGGTGTGAGGAATTCTTTATTGAAGTTCATATATAAAGTTAGCATAATTTTCGCGTTGTGATATTGTCTATAAAGATAGACAAACCAAAGGGAAAGAGTAGATATCCCAGAAATAGACACCCACACAGAGGGATATCTGATTTCCAACAAATGGGGCACTGCAACATAGTGCAGAAAGGGCATTTTCAATGATGGGCTAAAGCTTTGTTTCCATGCAGAAAAATTAGTGAAACCTGACATCCCCCACCTACTTTATGTGAATATCAGTTCCAGGTGGGTTTTATTGAACAAATGTTCCCCAATTTATGATGGTTTCATTTAGGATTTTTTGACTTTACAATGCTATGAAAGGAATATTCAGTAGAAACTGTACTTTGAGTACCCACACAACCATTGTTTTTCACTTTCTGTATGGTGTTCAATAAATTACATGAAATATTCAACAATTTATTATAAAACAAGCTTTTTGTTACATGCTTTTGTCCAACTGTAGGCTAATGTAAGTGTTCTGAGCATGTCTAGAGTAGACTAGGCCAAGCTATGAAGTTTGGTAAGTTGAATGTGTTGAATGCGTTTTTGGCTTATGATATTTTCAATTTGCAATGTGTTTATCAGGATGTAACCCCATCATAAGTGGAGGAGCATCTGTCCATCTAAATGTGAAAGACATAACACTAAACCTCCTAGAATGACCTAGAATATAATCTATACAAAAATATGATTGTTATCTCCATAAGAGGAAGACTTCTTAAATGAGCACAAAATTAACCATGAAAGATTAATAAATTGGATGATATTAAATTTAGACACTTCTGTTCAACAAAAGATGCCATTAAGAGATGAAAAAGAGTGAACTACATACAACTAATAAGATACATATACAAAGAATATATTTTTATTACTCTGTCACCCAGGCTTGAGGGCAACGGTGCAATCATGGCTTACTGCAGCCTCAATCTCCTGGGATTAAACAATCCTCCTGCCTCAGCCTCCAGAGTAGCTGGGACTACTGGTGTGTGCTTTTTATTTTTTTATTTTATTTATTTGGAGAGACAGTACTTCAGTACGTAGTTCAGGCTGGTCTCAAACTCCTGGTCTCAAGTGATTCTCCTGCCTTGGCCTCTCAAAGTGCTAGGATTACAGGCATGACCCACCATGCCTGGCCAGAACATATTTTTTTTAAACTCTAAATCCATAAGAAAAAAGCAACAGAAAAATTAGCAAGATACTTGAACATGAAATTCACAAAACAAAATGAGGAAATAATCATATGAATACATCCTAACCTTGTAAATTATCTGGCAAATCCAAATTAAATGTACAACTAGATAGCACTAGATAATTGGTTCATACATACTACTACTTGCCAAGCAGAATGGCTAAAATTTGAGAAGACTGACAATACTAAATGTTAGTGTTATAGACTGACTGTGTCTCCCCATATTCATATGTTAAGTCCTAACCCCCAATGTGATAGCATTTGGAAATGGGGCGTTTGTGAGGTAACTAATGTTAGCTGAGGTCATGAGAATGGGACCACCATGATGGGATTAGTGGCCTTATGAAAGACACCCAGAGAAACCTCTCTCTGTGTCCCTCTCTGTCTCTTTCTCTCTTTCTCTTTCTCCCTGCCTCTGCCTTTCTGTCTCTTTCTCTGTCTCTCTCTGTTTCTCTGTCTCGCTCTCCATTATGCCTTGCATGCGAAAAAAATAGATCATGTGAGCACACAATGAGATGGCAGCTGCCTAAGGCCAAGAGGAGTTTTCAAAATGAAACCTACCCTGTCAGCACGTTGACCTTAGACGTCCCAGCTTCCATAACTGTGAGAAATATGTTTCTGTTGTCTAAGCCACCAGACTATGGTGTTTTGTTACAGTAGCCCAAGTTCACTAAGACAACTGGCAAATACCAAGGATGCTGCCAAGAAACTGTTGACAATGCCTAGGAAATGAAGCAAGTAGACTTTCATACCTGCTGCTAAGAGTGTAAATGTGTCATTATCTTCTAAAGCTGAGCATATGGTTACCTCATAACCCACCATTCACCCCCTTCAGGAATTCCATATATATGTCAATCCAGGAATTATATATATATATATATATATGTCTCCATTAAAATGTGCAACCAGTATACAAAATTGCATACATATGTGGATTGAGAGACATATATAAGAATAAGGATCACCACATTATGATAAATAGGAAAAAATCCAAATATCTGTCAATTGTGTGTGTGTGTCTGTATAATACATTAAGTAAAGTATAGCATAGTAATAAAATAGAACAATAGAATGAACAAACTACAGTACATGCAACAGTGTCGAATCTCACGAACACAAGGTTCAGGAAAGAGGGTAGATGCAAAAACATATATATTAGGAATATAGTATTTAGGTGTGCAAGTCTAGGTGGTGAAATTATGAAAGAAAATATGAAAAGGAGGTCTTGACAATTACCTACTTTTTGACTTAGAAGCTATCACACAACCATGATTTATGTGATAATTCATGAAACTATGTATTTTGATTTTTTAAGTTGAGATAATTCATATACCATAACATTTACCATTTAGCCTATTATACAGGTATCACGAAGACATTCTCCATTGCATAAGCTTACATCAGACCAGAATAACCCACTGATAGTTAACAGCCTAATATTAATAAACAATATAATAAGCACCCTGTTATTTACACTGTTAACCCAACACAGCCATGCTCTGAGGAAAGATTACAAAAAGTAAAAGGAATTCAGCCAATCTTACCCCGCCTGTTTACCAAAAACATCACCTGTAGCATTACCAGTATTAAAGGCACTGCCTTCCCAGTGATATATGTTCAATGGCCGTGGTATCCTGGCTGTGCAAAGGTAGCATAATCACTTGTTCCCTAGATAGGGACTTGTATGAATGGCCACACAAGGGTTCAGCTGTCTCTTACTTTTAATCAGTGAAATTGACCTATCCATGAAGAAGCGGATATAAACAAATAAGACAAGAAGACCCTATGGAGCTTTAATTCATTAATGCAAATAAAAACTCAAACAAGCCTCGAGGCCCTAGCCTACTATCCCTGCATTAAAAAATGTGGTTGGGGTGACCTCGGAGCATAATTCAACCTCCGTAGGGAGGGGACTTTGTAAGAGGAGAGCGATAGAAAGGGCCAGGGTTGGAGCAATAATATAAAGGGTAATAGTAGATATTGAGAGCGGTAAAGGTTCTTTGGTGAAAAGTTTTATTGCGTCAATGAATGGTTGAAGCAGGCCATAGGGACCTACAATGTTGGGTCCTTTGTGTGGTTGTATATAGCCTAAAATTTTTCATTTGGTGAGTGCAAGGAACGCTATAATGGTAAGAATGGGGATAAGGAGAAGGTTAATTATAGGCATATTGTTAAGAAGAGGAGTTGAAATTCTGATTATAAAGTTTTAGGTTTTATGCAATTGCTGGGCTCTGCCATCTTAACAAACTTAGCACTTACACTAGCATTTTTGCATATGACATATCTCAATGCCTGTCTTAATTTCCAGCATCCCACCCCAAACATATGAAATATGTCTGACAAAAGAATTACTTTGATAGAGTAAACAATAGAGGTTAAAATGCTCTTATTTCTAGGATTTGAAATAATTCCTAGGTTCTATAGGAATTGAACCTATCCCTGAGAATCCAGAATTCTCTGTGCTACCTATTACACCACGTCCTAGAGCAAGGTCAGCTAAATAAGCTATCGGGCCCATACCTCACAAATGTAGGTTACACCCTTCCCATACTAATTAATCCCTTAGCTCAACTTAGTATTTCTCTTACTATTTTCACAGGAACTCTTATCACAATGCTAGGCTCACACTGATTTCTCACCTGAACAGGCCTAGAAATAAACAAACTAGCCTTACTCCAATCTTAATTTAAAAAATAAATCCCTGCTCTACAGAAGCAGCCACCAAATATTTCCTTACACAAGCAAGCACATCTATAATTCTCATAATAGACATCCCTCCCAATAACCTGGCTTCCAGACAATGAACAATTATAAACTCTATCAATCAATTCTCATTCTTAATAATAAATAGTGGCCCTAGTAATAAAACTAGGAATAGCCCCCTTTCACTTCTGAGTCTCAGAGGTAACCCAAGGAATCTCTCTAATGTCTGGTATACTTCTCCTGATATGACAAAAACTAGCCCCTATCTCGATTATGTTTCAAATTTTCCCATCCACAAACATGAACATCCCCTTATCTATCAGAATCCTATCCATTAGAGTGGGCAGTTGAGGGAGACTTAATGAAACACAACTGTGTAAAATCCTGGCCTACTCCTCAATCACTCGCAGAGGTTGAATAACAGCAGTACTAATTTATAACCCAAATATTACCACCCTAAACCTGATTATTTACCTTATCTTAACAACAACCGCATTTCTAGCACTCAACCTGAGTGTAAGCACCACAACCCTGTCACTATCTCACACCTGAAACAAATGAGCATGGTTGACACCTATAATTCCACTAATTCTACTATCCCTAGGAGGTTTACCCCCATTAACAGGGTTCCTGCCTAAATGAATCATCATCCAAGAACTTACAAAAAACAATAGCCTTATTACCCCTATATAAATTACAAAATTCAGTGATTTTTATATATATTCTCATCTTGTGCATCTATTACCACAGTCTAATCCCAGAATGTTTCTGTCACCTCAAAAACAAATTCCATATCTGTGAGCCCTTATTCCCAATTCTCCCTTTCCCACATTACCTGACAATCAGTAATGCGCTTTCTGTCTTTGTAGATTTCCCTATTCTAGATATTTAATAGAGACGAAATTATCTACTTCTCTGCAGAATTCACAGAAAAATAAGGAACTTATATAATATGTAACTTTTTATGTCTGGCTTCTTTCACTTAGCTAATGTTTTCAAGATTGTCAATGTTGTAGGGTGTTCTAGTACTTTAATACTATGTATTGTTGAATAATATATAGATATATGGATATATTTATATGGTATAGATATGTCATATTTTGTTTGTACATTCATCAGTTGATAAAATGAACTATTTCCACTTTTCAGCTATTATGAATAGGTCTGCTGTGCACATTCATGTATAAGTTTTTGTGTGACAAATAGTTTCAATTATCTTGTGTAGGTATCAAGGAGTAAGATTACTGGGTTATATTTTTTAACTTCTTCAGATATCACCAAACTATTTTCCACACTGATTGCATCATTTACATTCTTACCAGCAATGCATGAGGTTTCCAGTTTCTCCATATTGTCACAAAGATTTGTTAATATCCATATTTTTTATTGTAGCCACCCTAGTGGTGATAAAGTGGTGTTTTGTGGTTTTAAGTTGGATTTCTCTAATGACTAATAATGTTGGGAATCTTTTCATGTGCTTGTTAGCCATTTGTATATCTTCTTCGGAGATCTGTGTAATGAATTCTTAAAATTTTATGTTGCACCTGTGTCCATTTTCAATACAAGTTTAACTTTCTCACACCAGAAGCAGCACTCATTTACCCTTGACACAGTGTCCAGTCTAGAGCACACCCAGATTACTCAAGCTGGTGGCCAGAGATGAGAACTTAGGGACGCCTTTTCTGTCTAGGAGACTGGGATTCCCTCTTTCCTGCCACTTCCTTTAAATGCACTATTCAAACATTTGCCCAAAAACTTAAAGTGATCCACACCCTATTTCCTTATATATACCTTCATGAGCTCATTCTCTTTCTGCCTGACTCTTCATTCCTGCCTACATGATACAGGGATAAAGGACCACCCTTCTGACTCATTGCACCCTCCTTGACCAGGATCTGTAAGTAAAAACCTTTGAACTTGTTCCCTATTGTGGTGGTGTATTAAATTTGCGCTTTCTACCTAAAGCACCAAGGGTTGCTCCATGTTGAGCTTTCCCTGGGACACCAGAAGAGAACACAAGGTCAGGTTCCTAGCCCCAGAGCCTTAGTCAGAGAATCATAAACTTGATACATTGCAGAAGAGCCACAAGGGCATCTGCCAGTATAAACACGTTTCCCATGTGAGAGACAATCCCCTAGTCACAGGTTGGACAACAAGGCTTCAGGTCACCTGCCCGGTAAAAGAAGTATCACATGAAAAGCACAGAGTAAACACCCACATCTAGTTCTTCATTGTATTGTGTTAGGGGCGGGTTGCTAGCTTCTCTAGTACTAGAACCTCAGTTTAGCTGGGAGCTCCAAAAACAAACTGTCTACTCAAATACTTTGGCCATTTTTCATGGACTTATTTTTAAATTGTTGAGTTGTAAGTGTTCTTTATATATTGTGGATACTAGACCCTTATCAGACAGATGATTTGCAAACACTTTCTGCCATTCTGTGGGTTGTCTTTTCGCTTCCTTAATCGTGTCCTTTGATGTACAATTTGTTTTTATTTTTATGATGTATGATTTCTTTATGTTTTGCCCTTGGTTATATCTAAGAAACTCTTGCCAATTGCAAGGTCAAGAAGATTTATACTGTTCTCTTCTAGAGTTTTTCTTGAGATTCTTGCATGTGTATAGTTTTTTGAAATCAAATTTGAGAAATATTTGCCCATATTTCTTCATATGTTCTTTCTGGCCATTTTACTTTTCCTCCTTCTTCTGGGCCTCCCATGAGTGGTTGTTGGTGTACTTCATAGTTCCCACAGATCTCTGAAGTCTGTTCATTTTCCTTCATTTATTTTTCTTTCTGTTTCTCATACTAGAGAATTGTATGATCTTTAAATGTATTGCTTCTTTCTTCTGCATGCTGGAATCTGCTTTTGAGACCCTCTAGTAATCTTTTTAAAATTTCAGTTATTGTATTTTTCATCTGCATAATTTCAGTTTAGTTCTTTTTTATAATTTCAATATCTTTGTTGATATTCTGTATTTGGTGAGATCTAATTTTTATGCTTTCTAAATTTTTATGCTTTCAGCTCTTAAAAATGACAGTAAAGGAAACAAAATTTATAAATACCATAGATATTTTAGTAAAAGCAAAAAGAATATTTATTGGTTAAAAACACAAAAACACTTACTGTATACAAAACATACACCTAATGTAAAATGAAGTTGAAAGTAGAGTGGTGAACTAAGTCATATTTTTTTAAATGTCAGCAAAATCAAATTCTGATTAAGAAAATTAATATTTGAAAAAGCTGAAGCCAAGGAAATATCATTAAGTGTTACTGGGAGCTCTTATTATGCTTATAAAGAATATGATAAGAATATGGTAGCATAACTGCCACGAATCCTCTTTACCAAATCACATAATATTTAAATATATAAAGAAAAAATTCCTCTGAGTAGAAAACAATACTAGGGAGAGATTTAAACATAATTGTCCCTGTCATTAGCCAATCAAATACATCAAAAACTTAAGTGTATAAGGTATAAATAATAAGGCTAGTCTAGAAACACATAAAAATCTATACCCTATCAAAAACATCTTTCCAAGCTCCATGAAATATTTATAAAAATTGATCATTAAAAGAATCCTAAAAAAATCAATACATTAACATCACCTGAATTGATTATGTTCTCTTTTCAAAAAGCAATGGAAATCATTATGGCCTAAGTAGAAACCAAACTGAAACTTATTTACCTGAAGGAAAATTAAAATCTGTCTCAGATGCAACTGTTAATAAGAAGAGATAAAAGAACGGTTTGATTGTGTAATATATTTGAGGATTGGTGACAAAGAGTTATCTCTTATGAGATGTCACCAAAGATGTATGCACGTGAAGATTTGTCACTTTACTTATTTTGCCAGTAGATATAAGGATAATTTAATTATGTATTTAATTCAATTAAAAATGGCAAAAGAATAACAAACCTATGGACTACATTAAAAACTGACTAATAAAGATCAAATGGGAAATTTGACAAATTATAGCGCACGGGCATATATTAAAACTGATTATGAGACCCATGCACTTCAACGGTAATAAAAGAGATAAGCTACCAGCTAGTTCAATAAAGTAAAGAAAATATGAAAATCACGAAGAGAAACGAGATAAGGAAAAGCTTTACAACTACTGGCCAGATTTTGAAACTATAAAAAGTTATTTGTACTAATGAAGGCTAATCAATTTGAAAACCTAGGTAAAATTAATGATTTTCTAGGGAAATGTCAATAAAAAATTGAGGCAACAGATAACAGAAATCATGGAGTAATAACTATAGCAGACATTCAGAAATCCAAAAGCAAAGATGATTTCAAAGGAAATTATTTCAGATCTTCTAGAAAAATATTTACATGTGATTTGGCCAGGCAAGGTGGCTCATGCCTGTTATCCCAGCACTTTGGGAGGCCGAGGTGGGTGGATCACTTGAGGCCAGCAGTTCAAGACCAGCCTGGCCAATATGGTGAAACCCAGTCTCTACTAAAAATACAAAAATTAGTTGGGCGTGTTGGTATGCACCTGTAGTCCCAGCTACTTGGGAGGCTGAGGCATGAGAATCACTTGAACCCAGGAGGTGGAGGTTGCAGTGAACCCAGATTGTGCCACTGCACTCCAGCCTGGGGAAGAGGGTGAGACTCTGTCTCAAAAAAAAAAAAAAAAGGATATTTACATGCGATTTAAGCAATTCTATACCATTGTTCTCCTTTTTCAATTGTGATACCTGCCTTACTATGTCAAAAAACTGGAATACAGCAAAGAAAATATAATTTTGACAGATGTTACTTATACAGATTGATATAAAATTATGAAATAAATGTTACCAATCCCAGGTACGTCAATGAAGTTCACTCTAGTGGGAATTTGCGTCTTAAACAAAGACATAGAATGGAAAGTGGTTATGAAGTGAACATGGCTGAAGCAACTGAGAGAAATGCCTGGAAACATGATGACCTTACTCCTGATATGGCCATTCACAAAGCAAACCTACATCATATTCTTCACGGATTCTGGTTGTTCTGCTTTTCTCTTTAATTCTGAGAGCTCCCTGGTATCCTTCCAGTGTGTCTTTTTTTTTCTTGCTTAGGTTATTAAGGTTAGTTTCTGTTGCTAAACAACCAAAGAATACCAACTTAAGCAACATAAGTTGGTGCTTTTCTTAGTTCTGGCTGCTATAACAATGTATCCTCAACTGGGTTGCTTAAAAAACAGACATTTATTTCTCAAACGTCTCGAGGCTGGGAAGTCCAAAATCAAGGGGCCAACAAGGCAAGTTTCTTTCTGAGGCCTCCTGGCTTGGAGGTGGATGCAACCTCCATTTGTCCTTACATGACCTCTTTTTTGTGTGCACTCAAGCAACCTCGCTGGTGTCTCTTCTTTATTTATTTATTTTTGAGATGGAGTCTTGCTCTGCTGCCCAGGCTGGAGTGCAGTGGCGCAATCTCGGCTCACTGCAACCTCTGCCTCCTGGGTTCAAGAGACTCTCCTGCCTCAGCCTCCCAAATAGCTGGGATTACAGGCGTGCACTACCACACCCAGCTCATTTTTGTATTTTTAGTAGAGATGGGGTTTCATCATGTTGACAAGGCTGGTCTCGAACTCCCGACCTCAGACGATCCACCCACCTTGGCCTCCCAAAGTTCTGGGATTACAGACTAGCCACCGTGCCTGGTCTGGTTTCTCTTCTTATAAGTGCACTAATCCCATCATGAGGGTTCGACCTTCATAACCTCATTTAATATTAATTAATCTCCTAAAGGCCTCATATCAAATACCATCCCATTGAGGTTAGGGCCTCAACATTTGAATTTTGGGTATACACAAACTTTCGGTTCATAATACTACCGTTACAAGAACCTACCATTTTTGCCATTATTAGTTCATAGATAATATGCGTGGGAAATATATTATGAATTGGCTGAGAATACAAGAGAATAAGAATGCAACTTCATATGCAGATGGGGACCTGGGAATGCAGACAAGGAATGTGTTAGAAAAATGTATCCCTTCAGGTTTCCAATAATTCTTCCACGTCTTGTTTACAGATACTTTTGCATATTGCCTGTTATTCAGGATTAATCATAATCAATCACAAGTTAAGTTTTTCAGAAAAAAAATTATTAAAATAACAAAAAAAATTTTTGATTTTTTTTCTATTTTTTGAGATGGTCTCACTCTTTCACCCAGGCCGAAGTGCGGTGGCATCATCACGGGTCACTGCAACCTTAACCTCGTAGGCTCAAGTGATCCTCCCACCTCAGTTTCCCAAGAGTCTGGGACTTCAGGCATATGCCACCACACCCAGCTATTTTAAAAATTCTTTTGTAGATACAACGTCTCACTACATTGTGCAGGGTGGTCTCAAATTCCTGAGCTCAAGTGATTCTCCAGCCTCAGCCTCCCAAAGTGCTGGGATTATAGGTATGAGCTACCATGCCCAGTCAAAATATTATATTGATAGATTTTCAGAAGGTGTAATGGTTAATATTGAGTGTCAACTTGATTGGATTGAAGGATACAAAGTATTGTTCCTGGATATGTCTGTGAAGATATTGCCAAAGGAGATTATCATTTGAGTCATTGGACTGGGAGAGGCAGATCCACCCTCAATCTGGGTGGGCACCATCTTATCAGCTATCAGTATGGCTAGAATAAAGCAGGCAGAAGAAAGTGGAATGAGGGAGACTTATTGAGTCTTCATCTTTCTCCTGTGCTGTGTGCTTCCTGCCCTCGAACATCAGACCCAAGTTCTTCAGCTTTTGGACTCTTGAACTTACACCAGTGGTTTGCCAGGGGCTCTCAGGCCTTTGGCCACAGACTAAAGCCTGCACTGTTGGCTTTCTTACTTTTGAAGTTTTGGAACTTGTACTGACCCACAACTTCCTTGCTTCTCAACTTGCAGATGGCCTCTTGTGAGACTTTACCTTGTGATCCTGTGAGTTAATTCTCCTTAATAAATGCCCTTTCATGCATACATATATACTACTAGTTCCATTCCTCTAGAAAACCCCTAATACAGAAGGCATTACGTGCTTTGAGAACAGACTGTAAGAGCAGAACAATAAAAATACCTTAAAAATAAAACTCATGAAAGGTTATCACTGAATTAGCAAAGTTATTAAAATTGCTTTTAAAATAAATCAGGAAGGATCACAGTAAATATTTACTTGGCAAATTTTGCATTCATTTGGTCTAGTAGACTCCAATAAGCACAATTCCACTTTACTTTGACTTTCCTAGTGAACATTCTATGGTGAGACATTCTGAGGAGGTGATATGTTATTCCTCACAAATCAATGTATAGGACCTTACTTTTGCTGCAGATGCAAATGTGTAAAGTACTGAACTGTACAAATCTCGAAACACATTAAAATACATGTCACAATACTGTTCATTATTAATCTGCTCATGGAAACAAATTTCAGGAAGTAGAGGGTATTTAATGTCAAATTAAAGCAGACTTGTGATAGAACTCGACACTATAATCACATTAATATCAAAAATGATAATAATTGATGTCAGTGTGCCTGAAAAATAGTAATGATTTCTCAGCTAAAGAAAGAAGGAAATCTATTCATTTAAATGGCATTAAATCTGTCCAGGTATATAAGTAGCACATTCAAACCCATATATAATTCTATCCCATGTCTGTACACCAGTGTTACATTACAGGCCGCAAAAGGAAAACTCTTTTTGTCCAGAAAATGTGCAGTTTAACAGAGAACTTTGTAGTGATGGTAGAACGAAGTACTGATAAAAGCATAGCATTCTCAAGAACAATATAGAGAGATAGAAATAGAGATAGAGACACATGTCTATGTGTATGTATATATATATAGCGAGAGGAGCGAGAGAGAGAGAGAGAGGGAGATTGGTTCCGGTCTGTGTCAAATCATGAAATTGAGGCTTAAGTCCTTTCTTTTGCTACCCTCTTTAGTCTACTCCAGTCTAATTGTGGCCATGATGGAAAGAAGTCACGTCTCTGCACCTGCCCAGGCAAGCCAAGTGTCTCAGTGCGCCTGGTAGGAAATTCTTAGGTCACGCCCTCTCTATGCCTGCACAGTTCTTGGGTCCCGGGAGCTCTGTTTCTTGGGAAGAATCCCATGTGATAATCTGGAGGCAGATCTTTCCCTTACATGTAAAAAATAGTAAGGAACTTATAGATTCCTTAATCTGTAAGTTAAGATCAACTTCTCACATGAGACTTTTTTTTCTTTTTAGTCACCTTTTAAGTTGCTAAAATTGGTCAGTTTTCATTCTAATAATGTGCCTATTAGAAAATGTATTTTTTGGTAGTATCAGAAAGCTACAAAAATCCACCAGTTTTTCTTAAATTTGTACATTTTTCTACAAAATAAATTCCTCTAGAAAATTTTGATTACAAAAGGATCTTGGAATTTCACTTTTTGAAGAACATTTGATGGAGTATATCAGATTCAGAGATACTGTATCATATAATAAATAGAATAAAATATGGAACATTTTATTCAAAATTGTAAATGTTAACAGAGGAAAACCATGTAGAGTCACCTGTGCCCTACATATAGAGACAAGGCACATTATGCATGTGCCAAACAGGATTTCTGTGATCTAGAAATTTCTGAAAGCAAATTTTAAAATTTTTGAGAGCACTAGAAATTTTTCTCCTAATGGATACCTATTTGGCAGATGCCCACTTGCAGTCTCCCGAAACATTTGCATTTTTCCACACTTAAGATGCTTGCAAGACACAAATATGAAAATAGACTATTTCTGATTCAAAAGACTGCCAACCAGTGCTTGGTATTATACATTTCAATGCTTGGTCATTTCATGTTGCCAAAGTAATTAAAACCAATTCTTTGAAATTGAATTGCTCATTTGATGTGTCTTACATTAATTGCAGAACCACCTACCGCACTGAAAATGCTCGTCCAACAGAGGCTATCTTCCCCCAAAAAATCCTAGTTCAAAATGATTATTTCCATCTGAGGTTACAGAAAAAGCTTCTACAATAGGCACATATCAATTCTGCACAGTTCAGCTCGCCCTTCTATGATTGATGCATAATAGATACTATTGTAGCTGTTCCAAATATTCTTGTTCCTCTTCATCACTCTCTATCATACCATGACTCAAAAGACAATGAGCACATTGCTGCTTTTGAGATGCTTTGATCTACTGCAGCATCTAGAGGCAGAACTGAAAAGAAAGGAAGAATGATGGAAAAGGATTTCTGAAAACCAGCCTGGCCAGTATTTATTTCTACGCAAAGCATAAAACCACTACCAAGCCAAAGATCAGAATGAATGTAGATCAATTAGTGCAAGAAAGGAGCCAGTGTTTGATGGGCTTCTATGAATCATATTACAGCAATATCTGTAATTTGGAAGTTGAAGAATTATCAAAGCTGATATTACAATTAAAAGCTCAACTTTTATGTTTTATTGGAACTAAATGTGTTTGATGGGAACTAAAAAGATAAATATTATATTTTATTGATGTCTTTTGGATCTAAAATATCAGTATGAATTAAAGTGGAGTAAAACGCATTAGGACCAAATAAACCATGTCCTTTCTTCCCATTAAAAGCTCCACAAATATAATTCCTCTTTGTGCTGAAGCTTTTTACACTGTCTATGTATTTGCAATGGTATATTTAGAAATATAATGCCTTGGAAAGTGATTTTATAATGCATGTTCATTATTTTTTCTACCATGGTAAGGAGTGGAAAGGAGAAGATTTCATCTTATTACTTGCTAACAAAATATTGTTCACTTGCTCCACGAGATTCTTTACTATATAAATATTAGGGGATTTTTATGTTTGTTTATGTGGTTTTTGTTTGTTTGTTTTTGAGACAGCCTCTTGCTAAGTTTCCTAGGCTGAACTTACTCCTGGGCTGGGCTCCAGTGATCCTCCTGCCTCAGCCTCCTAAGTAGCTGAGACTACAGGCATGACCACCATGCCCAGCTAATCTTAGTTATTTTATGTTTGAATTTGCAGAAAGACTACAGCATGTAAAAAGATAAATGTATTGATTTTAGAATTAAAGACATATTAAAACATATTTGCATTTTCAACTGATAGCAAAGGTTTTATGAGAGCATCAGATCACTAATTATTATCAAGATTGGTTTAAAGTGTTATATTTTTATTTTAAGGATTTCTTATACTCCACTATAGGTAAAATGTTATATTATTTTTAAGTGATTGATGTAGATGTTTATACCATACATCAGTAACTTATCACAGTAAACTTTCAAATGTCATTTCACGTATAGTGTAAGGGCCTTACAACAGTATTTTTCTGTCTTCTCCCTCTTTTCCTATATGCTGTTTTTTGTATACTTTTGCATCTGTGTATGTCAAAACTCCACAATACATTGCTCATATTTCTACATTATTATCTTTTAAAGCAATTCAAAAGATGGAAACACGTCTTTTATATTTTACCATTATTTTTACCCTTCCAGGCACAATGTTTCTTTGGATAGTTTCTAATTTTCAATCTGATGTCATATTCCTCTGTCTAAAGAATAAAGAGCTTCTTTAATAAACAAAGGGCTAATGCCAATAAATCCTCTAAGCCTTTATTTATTTGCCTAATCAACTTTTTATTTCATATTAACTTTTTAAAGATTTTTTTGCTTAGTATAAAAGTCATGTTGAAAGATTTCTTGCATTACTTTAAAGATATCACTAATTTTTGGAGGAGTTACAGAGTTTCTAAGAAGTCTAATGAAATTATTATCTTTGTTTCTCTCTTTGTAATATTTATATTTTTTCTGGTTGCTTTCTATATTTTTCTGTTTATCATTCGTTTTTAGCTGGTAGATGATGATGTGTATAGGTGTGTTTTCAGAAATTTACCCTGCTTAGGGCTCTTTGAGCTTCATAGATCTATGGCTTATATTTTTTCCATTAATTTTGAAAAATTTCAAAAAACAATCTTTGCCTTTTCCGGTGTCTAGAAAAAAAAGAAAAAATTGTCTGGCTGTTTTCTCTGCATATTTTTATTCTGTTCCATTCTCTGTCTTCTTCTTCTTTTGGGACTCCAGTTTCGTATATGTTAGACCATTTGATATTGTCCTGAAGCTCCTGGGAGCTCAGTCTGTTTTGGGTTTGTTTTTACAGTTTTTATCTTTGAGCTTCAGTCTGGATCATTTCTACTGACCCATGTTCAAGTTTATTTATTATTTTCTCAGCTACGCTTAGCCGGCTGATGAGCCCATTGCAGGACTTTTTCACCTCTGATATCCTACATTTTATTTTTAATGTCTTCATTGGACTTTTTAGAAATGATTTCTTCTTATCTGCTAAAATTCCCGTTCTTCTCATGCGTGTTTACTTTTCCACAAGCTTCTTGTGAATTATAGTTATTTAAAATTCTCTATCAGATAATTTCAACATCTCAGTCACTTCAAAACTGGACCTTTTGATTACTTTATCTCCTCATGATGGATTGTTTTCCTTGTTTTTTAATCTGTCTGATAAATAGCTTTATTTATTTATTTATTTATTCATTCATTCATTCATTCATTCATTCATTCTAAGAGACTGGGTCTCATTCTGTCATCTAGACAGGAGTGCAGTGGCACAATGATGACTTGCTGCAGCCTCCAACTCCTGGGCTCAAGCGATCCTCCCAACTCAGCCTCCCGAAGTGCTTGGATTACAGGTGCATGCCACCATAGCACCTGGCCCTGGTAGATTTTTATTGAATGCTGGATATCATACATAGAACAGCAGAGGCTGAAGTAAATAGTATTTATGTGTACAAATGAGCATATACCTCTTCTTTAGTCATGGTTTTAGTGCGTGGGTTTGAGATATTTTAATCAGAAGCTTACGTGTTTGTTTCTGTTCTCATGCTCTTTAGTTTACCAGACTTCAAATCTTCGAGCAATTGGCTATTGTTATCTTGAGCTTTGAGTACAGACTAAGGTACTAGAGGTTTTTTTCTGTGCTCATGCTCCACCCTCATGTTCAGCAACACCTGCATGTCTAAGCTAAAAAACTAAGTCTCTCTTCACTTTCTATCCCCACAAGGTGCTAGATTTAGGGTGGGAGCAGCAATGGAGGGAGTTCTGTGGTCTCCTTCTTGGCCCTCGGGGCTGGGTCTCCTTCTGGCCTATGTGTGTGACTGGCCCTCGGGGGTAGGTCGGTCTCCTTCTGGCCTGTGTGTGTGACTGGCCCTCGGGGCTGGGTCTCCTTCTGGCCTATGTGTGTGACTGGCCCTCGGGGGTGGTACTTCACCACTCCCAGGTATCCTCACTGTGGCATTGGTCTTAAGGAGGAGAGAGTTCTCTGACCTAACCCAGCATTAATAGATCTCTTCTGGGTATTGATTTACGATCCCAGACAAGACAATTTTCTACTCTTTCTAAGGATTGGGAGTTATAGTTTCTATCCTGTTAAGAATTGAATTTTGTCTTCCTCAAAATTAGTATGTCAAAGCCCTAACCCTCAGTACTTCAGAATGCTGCTGTATTTGCAGACAGAGCCTTTGAAGAGGACATTAACTTAAAATGAGGTTGTTAGGATGGGCCTTAATGCAATCTGACAGGTGTCCTTATAAGGAAATGAAATTTGTACTCATAGAGACCCCAGGGATGTGCACCTGGGCAGATGTGGCCATGTGAGAACACAGAAGGTGGCTGTTTTCAGGCCAAGGAGAGAGACCTCAGAAGAAATCAAACCTGCCAATTGATCTTGGACCTCCTCCAGAGCTCTGAAAGCATAAATTTCTGTCATTTAAGCCACCCAGTCTCTAGTAGTTTGTTACAACCTTAGCAAGCCAGTACATTCCCTTTGTCCCCGCCTTCCCTAGCAGCAATAAACCTTTGTCTGTGTCCTGAGATACAAGAGGTTTACCTACCCTTCTACAGGCAGATGGATTTTGTTTCTACTCTTCCCCAGAGGACATGGATTTTCAGCTGAGCTCCTGGTATATGGACAAGGAGCTGAATTGCTGCCCCTATTCCAGTGATTTAATTAAGTCTTCTACATCGCAGCGGAGACCATCCAAGTGATAGTACTCCAGGCTTGTCCCCCACGACCAGCCAGTTGCCTTCGTTGCCGTCAAAGGGAAATCTCCAGTTTCTTGCTCTGCCTCCAGACTTCTTTGTGAGAAGAAGTGATAGAAGCCTATGGAAAAATAATTGTGAATGCAGCTTTTGCCTGAGGCTTCCACCTTCCACCAATTGACATGCTAGCTCATGCTTGGCCTTTTGAAAAATGTTAAAGTTTTGCCTGATTTCTTCTTTTTTAAAACAACTTTGTTGGCTGGGTGTGGTGGCTCATGCCTGTAATACGGCCACTTTGGGAGGCCGAGGCAGGTAGATCACCTGAGGTCAGGAGTTCCAGACCAGCCTATCCAACGTAGTGAAACCCCATCTCTACTAAAAATACAAAAATTAGCAGGGCGTGGTGGCAGTCGCCTGTAATCACTGCTGCTCTGGAAGCTGAGGCAGGAGAATCGCTTGAACCCGGGAGGCGGAGGTCGCAGTGAGTGAAACTCCGTCTCAAAACAAAACAAAACAAAACAAAAAACCCAAAACTTTATTGAGATATAATTCACATACCATACCAATTCACTTAAGTGTACAATTATTCAGTGGTTTTTAATATATTCACAGATTTGTGTATAATCATCACTATAGTCAATGTTAGAACATTTTTTAATCTCAAAAACCTCATAGTTTTCAAGCTATCATCCTCACCCAAGCTGTCACCCCAGCCCAAGGCATCTACCAATCTACTTTGTCTCTGCAGATTTCCTTGTTTTGGACTTTCATATAAATACAATTGTATAATAGGTGGTATGTTGTGACTGGCTTCTGGCACTTAGCGTGCTATTTTTACGGTTCATCTGTGTTGTAGAACATATCAGTACTATATTCCTTTTTATGGCTGAGTAGTATTTCATTGTATTGCTATACAACCTTTTGTTTATCTGTTCATCAGTTGATGCACATTTAGTTTGTTTCCACCTTTTGGCTGTTACAAATAGTGTTTCTATAAATATCCTTATACAAGTTGCTATGTAGACATATGTTTTCATTTATTTGGGGTGAAATCTAGCAGTGGAATTGCTGAGTTATTTGATAACACCATATTTAATTATTTGAGAAACTGCTAGACTGTTTTCCAAAGCAGCTGCATGATCATACATTCTTACCAGTAGTGTATGAAGGTACTGATTTATCCAGTGTTGGTGTTTCTCACCAACATGTGATAGTATCAGACGTAGGATTCTAGCCATCCTAGTGGTTAGGAAGTGGTAACTTGCGATATTTATTTGCATTTTCCTGATGACTAATTATGTCAAGAATCTTTTCATGTGCTTGTTAGGCACTTGTATGCCTTCCTTACAAAAGTGTCTATTCAGATCCTTTGTCCATTTTTAATTTTTTTAAAATTTTTGAATTGTAAGAGTTTTTATGTAGTCTGGATGGAAGTCCTTTATCAGATATATGATTTGCAAATATTTTCTGCCATTCTGAGGGTTGTCTTTTTACTTTTTAGATGGTGTCCTTGGAAGCGCAAAAGTTTTTTTTTTAACTTTGTTGAAGTCTAATTTATCTATTTTTTGTTTTGTTGTTCATGTTTTTGGTACCATGCCTAAGAATCCATTGCCAAATGCAAGGTCATAAAGATTTATTCTTATGTTTTCTTGGTTAAGGAAATTTGTGCCTATCTTTATAAGATATATTAAGCTGTACTTTTCTTATGATGTCTTTGTCTAATTTTGGTATCAACATAATAGAAGTCTCATAAAAAGAGTTGGGAAATATTCCCTTCTCTTCCATTTTTTTGAAAGGGTCCATAAATAATTGGTTTTAATTATTCTTTAAATATAATATTGGGTAAGATTTAGTGGTGAAGCCCTCTAGGCCTGGACTTTTCTTTATGGGTAATTTATTATTATCATTATTACTCCTTCGTTCTAGCCACTTATGACATGTCTAGTCAGATTGTCTATTTTTGTCTGGAGTCAGTTTTAGTCATTTATACATTTTCAGGAATTAGTCCATTTTTTCCCAAGCTGCCTGATTTGTTGGCATACAATTGTATATAGTATTCATTTAAAATCCTTTTTATTCCTGTAGGGTCCATAGTAATGTTCCTTTTTAAATTTCTGATTCAGATGACTTGAGTCCTCTCTCTTTTCTGTGGTAAATCTAGCTAAAGACTTGCTAATTTTGTTATTCTTTTTAAAGAACCAGCTTTTGGTTTCATTGAATTTTCTCTATCATTTTCCTAACCATTAATTCATTAACTTTTTTCTAATATTCATTATATTCTCCATTCTGCTTGCTTTATGTTTAGTTTGCACTTCCTTTTCCAGCATCAAAAGGTAGACGGTTAGGTTATTGATTTAAGATATTTTCTTCCTTTACGTGGTAGACATTTACTGCAAGAAAATGGCCTCTAGGCACTGCTTCAATTGCATCTAATAAGTTTTGATATGGTGTGTGTTCATTTTCATTTATCGCAAAGTATGTCCTGATTTTTCTTTTGATTTCTTCTTTGACCCACTGATGATTCAGGAGTGTGTTTAATTTCCACATATTTATGAGTTACCAGTTTTTTGAATGCTATTGATTTCTAATTTCATTTCATTGTAGTCAGAGAACGTATTTTGCATTATTTCTATCCTTTTAAAGTTATTGAGGCTTGTTTTATGGCTTAGCAATGTTATTGGGGTTCCCTTTTAAATACTGAGTAATTTTTCTCTTACTGCCCACAAGATGTTTTCCTTGTCTTCACCTTTCAACGTTTTTACTATGATTTGTACATTGGTGGTTCTTTCTGAGTTTATCCTATGTAAAATGCATTGAGCTTTCCGGATGGGTACAATACTGTTTTTCAGTAAATTTGGGAAGCTTTCAACTATTGATTTTTTGCCTACTCTTTTTCTGTTCCTTTCTCTCCTTTCCTTTGGTACTCCCATTACACATATATTGTTATGCTTAATGATGTCCCACATTTCTCTGAAGCATTTGTCACTTTTCTTCATACTTTATATTCATTCTTTTTATTTATGTTTTTCAGCTTACATAATTTTTATTGATCTGTCTTCTACTTCCTTATTGTTTCTTCTGTGAGATCAAATCTAATGTTGCGCCCTTCTTTGAGCCCTTCTGATAATTTTTTAAATTTTAGTAATTAGTTAGAATTTTCATTTGTTTTCTAAAATTTCTATCTCTATTGATATTGTATATTTGATTCAATGTTGTTCTTATTCTTTCTTTACTTCTTTATTTTTTGTTGCATTAGCTCTGTGAACATGCTTATAATGGCTACTTCAAAGTCTTTTTCTGAAAAACCTAACATCTGGTCTCTCTCACATGCAGTTTCTATTGCTTTATTTACTTTTTTTTTTAACTGTTCGGGTCATACTTTCCTTTTTTTTGGTATGCCTCACAATTTCTTTGTTGAAAATTTTATATAGTATATATAATTACAAATATATTTAATGTATATCTTAATTAATTTATAAGACTACTCAGAAATTCTGAGTACTAGCCAACCCCAGGGAGAGCTTGTTATTATTTGCCTGAGTGGATTATTTCAGCAAAATCTATTTCTCTTCATCTCTGGTGTTAGCTTTTGATGTTTTTCCTCTGGGAGGTATAGCTTCAGGTGTGCCCATAGTCACCCTAGAATGACAGTGGTACTAGTAGGACTATTTTCATCTCTTTCACTGACCATTCTTAGCTATTAAACTCCACCAGTTGCCGGCAGATTGTTCTATTGTCTTTAACAATGCCCTGTGACATAAACTGTCCCATGAACTAACCCAATCAAATTGTAGCTTCTTTGACGGAATAGTTACTGAAGTGACTGATTTTTGCTCAGACCTCAGGCAGACTCCAGGAAGACTCTTTCCAGATTCCCTGGTTCTCTCCTTCAAACTTGCTGACCTACAGTTCAGACTGTATCTTTTTTATTTATTTATTTATTTTAGAGCCAGGATCTCACTCTGTCACCTAATCTGGAGCACAAGGGCACAATCACAACTCACTGCAACCTCAAAATCTTGAGCTCAAGCAATCCTCCTGCCTCAGAATCCTGAGTAGCTCAGCCTATGGGTGTGCACCATCACACCTGGTTAATTTTCTAAAATTGTTTTTTGTAGAGATGGGGTCTCACTGGCTTTGAACTTCTGGACTCAAGCAGTCCTCCTGCCTGGGCCTCTCAAAGTGCCGGGATTACAGTACAGGCATGAGCCTAGCCTAGCCTTACTTTATAAGGAGATCTTGAATCTCTGAATCTCCTTTCAATTGCCTTTCACTCCAACTGCCATTATTCTTTTTTTTTTTTGAGACAGAGTCTTGCTCTGTTGCCCAGGCTGGAGTGCAGTGGCGTGATCTCGGCTCACTGCGACCTCTGCCTCCCGGGTTCAAGCAATTCTCCTGCCTCAGCCTCTTGAGTAGCTGGGATTACAGGTGCCCGCCACCATGTTCAGGTAATTTTTTGTATTTTTAGTAGAGATGGGGTTTCGTCATGTTGGGCAGGCTGGTCTCAGACTCCTGACCTCGGGTGATCTGCCCGCCTCGGCCTCCCAAAGGGCTGAGATTACAGGTGTGAGCCACCGCGCCCAGCCACAACTGCCATTATTCTTGACAGTGCCTCTAGAATTGAATTTCTTCTCTGTTGCAAATGAAGTCAGTTCCTTAAAAATAAATCAGGTGGACCGAGCACGGTGGCTCACACCTGTAATCCCAGCACTTTGGGAGGCTGAGGAGGGTGGATCACCTGAGGTAAGGAGTTCGAGACCAGCCTGGCCAACATGGTGAAACCCCGTCTCTCCTAAAAATTCAATAATTAGCACGGCATGGTGGCACGCACCTATAATCCCAGTTAGTCTACTCCGGAGGCTGAAGCAGGAGAATCATTGGAATCTGGGAGGCGATGAGCCCAGAACATACCACTGCATTCCACCCTGGGCGACAGAGCAAGACTCTGTCTCAATCAGTCAATCAGGTGTTAACTATTTTTTGGCCTGTTTTCACTCAGGCAAAATCTCTGAACTAAGGTTCTGGAATTATGGGCGGAGATGATGGCAGTCTCTGTGAGTGACATCCCTGCTCTAGGACCCCAGTACTCAGTGAGTGAGAGCAAGAGTGAGCATGGCCCCAGTATTTCAGCAGAACACACCCATGGTAGAGTCTCTGACCAAGGAGTGATGGTTAGGCAGAAGGGTATCCCCACTCCTCCACTGCACTCAGGCAGAACTTTGCCTCAGTAGCAGGTGGTTGAGATCAGGAATGGAAAGCAAGGATGCCCTGCTCCTCCTGGGAGGAAAGCCCTCCAACTGCGAACTGGGAGGAAAGGCAGCCCTGTGTTCTTGGAGGCAGCAGCGTGGAGTCTGCCTCACTGAGATGACAGGGAGTCGGGAGGAACTGGTCTTGGCTCAAGTACTATAAATTCTTGCCTTTATTACTGAATTTTCAGAGGTGTTCTTGAATAGATGTTTGTTCATTTGCTCTCTGTCCTTGGGATGATCTCTAGAGGTTTTACACGGTTGTTATTTCTTGTAGTTTTCAGCCATTTCAGTAGGAACAGGGCAGCATGGTTCTTCATGCTGCCACGCTGGAAGTCTATCACCTACTTTCTTACCTACTTTTGTTACAGACCACAGGCTCTTGGGGCCTTATGTAATGGAAATTTACATGGGCCAAGCGGATTTCTCAGATAAGGCTTTATTTCAGGGCTTGTGCTTCAGTGCAAGGGAAACAGCAGAGATACAAGGATCCTCTGGTTGGCTCCTTAAAAAGCCAGTAGGGGCCGGGCACAGTGGCTCACATCTGTAATCCCAGCACTTTGGGCGGCTGAGGCGGGCGGATCATGAGGTCAGAAGATTGAGACCAGCCCAATATGGGGAAACCCTGTCTCTACTAAACATACAAAAATTAGCTGGGCATGGTGGCGTGTGCCTGTAATCCCATCTGCTCAGGAGGCTGAGGCAGGAGAATCGCTTGAACCTGGGAGGCAGAGGTTGCAGTCAGCGGAGATCATGCCACTGCGCTACAGCCTGGTGATAGAGCGAGACTCTGTCAAGGAAAAAAAAAAAAAGCCACTAGGGATTTTTTTAATTAGGCAAAGTGAGGAATTGACTTTGCTAGGAAAACGGGAGCATAGGAGAGCCAGAGTGACATCTTTCTTTTTTTTTGAGATGGAATCTAGCTCTGTCGCCCAGGCTGGAGTGTGGAGTTCAGTGGCGTGATCTCAGCTCACTGCAACATCCACTTCCCGGGTTCAAGCGTTTCTCCTGCCTCAGCCTCCCGAGTAGCTGGGACTACAGGCACGCGCCACCATGCCCAGATAATTTTTTGTATTTTTAGTAGAGACGGGGTTTCATCGTATTAGCCCGGATAGTTTCTATCTCTGGACCTCGTGATCCACCTGCCTTGGCCTGCCGAAGTGCTGGGATTACAGGCATGGGCCACCGCAGTGTCACGGCCGAGTGACACCTTTTTAAAAATCAACTCCATCTTAAAACTAGTAAGGCACATTCCTTGCCAGTCATGACCCACGGTCATATGATGTTTAAGACTGAGGAAGCAGCTTAATAATGCCTGCAAGGATAAACACCTGGGACAACTAAACACCCAGATGTCCCAATATTATTTAACAATATGCATTTTTTAAGTGATAATACTTATGCTTTGTGCTTATGCACTAAAATGCCAAGGATAACCTTCTTTAAATCAACAAAGTAATAAATTCTGTCATTCTGTGAGCCCACCCACATGCAGACATAATTTAGCTTAGCTTTTACATAGATAAGACCCCTATATAAGAAAAACTTAAAAACACAGATGTTGCATTCCTCCTCTTGCTTTCTGAGAACACCCTACTCTGTAACTGAGTAGCTTTCAATAAACTCTCTCTTCTCACTGCACTCTATAACTCGCCTTGCATTCCTTCCTGCAGAAGATCCAAACATCCTATCTTGGAGTCTGGATCAGGACCTCTTTTTCTGGTGACAACAACAGGGATAGGGTATGCAGGCTCTGCTAGGCAAAGCGGGTGAGGGGTAGGGCCTGCAGGTCGCTTATCTGGTTGTGATGGTTATCTTGAGTAATGGGCCACCTGGTGGTCTGGCCAATGGCAACAAGACTTTCAACCAGCGTTCCTTTCCTGGTTGGGGCATTACTCATTATTTCAGTCACGTTCCACTCCACATCTCCCACACTCATGCCAGGGCAATTGTTAAAGGGCATTTTGTTCCTGACTAGCTGCCTCCTCAATTACCTTCATGTTCCTGGAATTTGTGACGCAAAAAACAATCTACAGCCAATCAAGAGCTTATGTTATTTTAAGGTAAATTATTGGAAAACAACTTAGGAATGGCTTCTTTTTTCTTTAAAAATCTACTTGGAACTGCTGCTAATTGGAGTATATATTTAGGGAAACTGGAATCTGTGTTACTAGGTGGCTATCTCAAGCTTTGAGCTGGAATATACTCTATAACTAATTATATTTTCTGAATCTCATTATTTAAGGTTAACATTTTCTATGTCTATACAATATTACTGAGTATAAATATGTCCAGACCTTATTAAAGTAAAATATGGTTTTGATAACCTTTTGAATTTCTTGTGTATTCAGATGTAGACTATTAATTCAATCATTTATTTCACAAAAAAATTATTAAGCACTTCTATATATGATAATACGGTAGTTTTCAGGGATAGGGGACTAAATCCTGAGTCTTACCTTCCAGGAGATGTCAGTTTACTAGGAGACACATGCATGCAGACAGATAACTAAAGAAAGACTTAATAAAGGAGCTAGGAAAAGCTAAGTCTGAAGAATGGAAGAGAGTTTTAAAGGCAAGAAATATTGGGGAAGTCCACTGAAGTAGAAGCTAGAATAAACACTTTCTAGACAAGTTTCGTGTGTCCAAGGATTGGATACAAAGTATGCCGAAAATGAAACCAGAAATATAGGTCAAGGCACGTTAATAAAGGATGCTGTGTCTTGATAAGGAGTTACAACATGATAGGTGCTTTTGGATAGAGAATAATTGGTAACAAGGAGACCAATGTACAGGCTATCATATCAACCAACAATTATTTGAATTTGGACTAAAAATGTGGCTGTGTGGGTAGAAGATGGTGAAACCTACTTTTATAGTAGAAGTGGCTATTTTTTTGACTATTTGGCCATGGTGGTTTAGAGAAAGAGAACGTAAAACCAATGCAGGTTTCTGGCTTGCAAACCTAAGTAGATATTGTTATAATGAACTAAATTATTAATGCAAGGCAGAGAATCTCATCTTGGAAGGAAAATAATGAATTCAGAATTAAACATGTTAAATTTGAGTAACCTAGATATTCCAGTGAAGATTGTAATACACTGTAGGTGACATGGATCTGCGGTTCTAGGCCAATGTGAAAGTGTGAAAGTGACAACAGGCAGACCTGGATTTACATTCTGGTTTTCTTTCTTTCTTTCTTTCTTTCTTTCTTTCTTTCTTTCTTTCTTTTCTTTTCCTTCCTTTTCTTTTCTTTCTTTTCTTTCTCTTTCTTGCTTTCTTGCTTGCTTGCTTTCTTGCTTGCTTGCTTTCTTGCTTTATCTTTCTTGCTTGCTTTCTCTTTCTTGCTTGCTTTTTCTTTTCTTTTCTTTCTTTTCTTTCTCTTTCTTGCTTGCTTGCTTTCTTTCTTGCTTGCTTGCTTTCTCTTTCTTGCTTGCTTGCTTTCTTCTTTCTCTTTCTTTCTTTCTTCTTTCTTTTTCTTTCTTCCTTTCTTTTTTTTTTTTTGACAGTCTCACTCTCTCACCCAGGCTGGAATGCAGTGGCATGATCTCAGCTCACTGCAACCTCTGCCTCCTGAGTTCAAGCAATTCTTCTGCCTCAGCCTTCCGAGTAGCTGGAATTACAGGCATGTGCCACCATGCCAGGCTAATTTTTGTATTTTCAGTAAAGACAGAGTTTCACCATGTTGGCCAGGCTGGTCTTGAACTACTGACCTCAGGTGACCTGCCTGCATTGGCCTCCCAAAGTGCTGGAATTACAGGCATGAGCCACTGCACCCGGCCTACATTCTGGTTTTCTTAAACAAGTTCTTTTAATTTCATTTTTAAAGTACAAGTAATATGAGCTACTTCACAGAGCTTTTAGTGGGCGATTAAATTAGAAGTGGACAGTGCTTCAATAAATGACAGCTATGATGCTATTTATTTTGTTTGTAATTGATATCTGATCATTGTTCACGTTTATAGGGTACAGGCTGGTGTTTCAATACATGTGTACAATGTATAGTGATCAAATCAGGGTAGTTAGGATGTCCGCCACTTGAAACCTTTATCATTTCTTTGTGATGATACTTTGAAGATCCTCTTTTCTACCTATCTTGAAACATAACAATACGTTGTTCTTAGCTATAGTCACCATACTATGTAATAGAACAGCAGTACTTATTCTCCCCATCTAAGTATTGATGCTATTTATTAATGAAGTCTGATTTGTATTAACAGAGATGAATTAAATCAACCAAAAAGAGTACATTCAGGTTGAGTATCACTTATTTGAAATGCTGGGTACCAGAAATGTTTCAGATTTCAGGTTTTTTTCTGATTTGGGAATATTTGATTTATACTTACAAGTTGAGCATCTGTAATCTGGATATCAAAGTAAGGTTGAGCATCATGTCAACACTAAAAATGTTTCAGACTTGGGAGCATTTCCAATTTTGGATTTTCAGATCAGGAACACTCAACCTGTAGTGTGTCTGAAGTTAAATCCAAAGAAGTGCTTCTTGGTACAGTTTTGTGGTTTAACAGAATATTTCAACCTTAGGTCAAGCTTGATGCTTTAAGGTAGCAGACCAGGAGAAAATCTAAATAGAGTTTGAGATTTGTTTTGCCTTTTGCGCTTTTTGAGTGATTTTTTATGTATCATCTCATCACATTCTCAAAGCCATTCTTTGAATGAGGTATGTTCACCCCAATTTTATACAATTTATGACTTGCCTGCCTAAAGTCAATCACAAAGTGTAGTTATGGAACTGAACGCTTAAGTCTGGCTTCTGGCTTGTAGCCTACAACTCTGCCATATCAAACCTGCCATTCAGCGGGCTCCACATTCATCGTCCTATTCTGTAACTGATCTTAGACCTCAATAAAAAAGCTCTATGAAAGAGGGCCTTTGCAAGGCAGCTCTGACGTGTAACCTTTTTTGGCTCAAAAGCACATTAGTAGTTTGTTATTCCCATTTGAAAAACGCCTTCAAGAAGGAGACAAGAGATCAAAACCAACAAGTAAATTAAGGTGTTAGGTGCACGATTCAATTAAATAATTTGGAAATATAGGTGATCTTGTTTTTTTCAAAAGTCTGTGTTGGAATTCTAATGCTGTTATGACATTAAACCAATCAAATTGTAAAAAGGTTACTGTTGTCACCAAAAATTCAGCCCCCACACACTCAGTGCTGTCATAAATAATAGTTATCCTTATGGAAAGACTAACACATTTTGTTAGCTATAAGTCAATATGAAAAATAAAATTCAAAATGAAGCAAAAATATATGCTATAGACTTTTCTTCCTTCGACTCTTTCATCTCTTCAACAATCTAAATTTTTTCTTAGGTTTTTCTTGTTAATTGAAGAGTTAAAGCATATGAACAATATTTTGTTACCAAGTCCGTGATGCATTTCTTGAAAACTTACTCCTCTAGTGACAATATTACTATCATGTGAACAATCAGTTTCTGCAAAATGAAATTTGTTTTTTACATGAGTTAATGGTGATATCTGCAGTTTTCCTCCTTTCAGGAACCTCAAAGCATTCGTAACAGTATCACTTTGGCTATGATAAGAACACGTTCTCCTCAAGTTAGTTTCTATTTCTTATATTCCATGAAACAATGTCCCATGACATGAGAAGATGGGAACTTAATTCTGTTCAGGTACATAATTGCTGCAGCCCATGGAAAATAACAGCAGTAGATCTTGAGTTCATCTAAAAAGAGCAATTATGCATTAAATGATCCAGTTTATACTGGACATCTGTAGCATATAGCTGTAATTAAGAACCAGTAAATGTGAAAATATTAAATATGAGGATAAGCATTCTCTGTCCCTTGTTTTTTTCCTATTCACTAAAAGAGAAAATGAATATCTTAGAATTAAGAGTAAATTATGAAAAGGTTTATTTGAAAGAAAATCTTGAATCTTCAAAGTTTTGAGATAAATAACCCTAAAGAAAACTGATTCTTGATAAAAACCTTTATGATAGGTCCAAATTGGAAGGAATGAGGAGAAAACATTTTATAATAATAAAGAGAAGAAATAGAAAAAGTAAATGGGGGAGAGAGGAAATTTCAGTTTAGCCATCATCCTTTGAGTAAAAGTTAAATGATCAAATATGATTCTAATATTCTGTACCTGTGCACTCCTAGGTAAAACAGTAAGGTATGCAAAAGATCCAGGAAAAACCCTCCAATATAATTCTCAAGATTATGTGCATTTTATGATAATATTGGTAAACTCCAAAAAAGTATAATTATATAGGTATAATTTCAGGTGCTCTGGCATCTGAACAGAAATGGAATTTAATCCAGTAAATGACTTTGGGGCACCTACTATCTTACCTGTACTGTTTTTACTGCTGGAAATAAAAAGATGAGTAATACCTGGTCCCTGTTCTGGATAAACTAAAAATCCAGGCAGTATTTTAGAGCACACCCAAAAACAAGCAAACAACAAAAAACACAATAAACGACTGAAGTCATAATACGAATAAATTATCATCACAACACAGAGAAATACATGCTTAACTTTTTAGCCTAGAGGAAACAGAAATGCAGATTAGTAAACAGCCTCTCAGAGGAAGTGAACTTGAGCTGGCATTTGACCAATGTAGAGTTGTCTCCAGGCAGGCCAGGGTAAGAGATGGAGTTCTTTTAAGTCCCTCAGAGCCTCTGACACTCTTTGAAGTACTTAATGACATGAAACATATTTAAAATGTGCCCATTTATGCATAATCATATGAGTTGAATTACATTTGGCAAGATACTACAATGTGCACTTTGTAGACATTAAATGCTCATCAACTCAATTTTGTGATTTAAAAATATATTTATTACAATAGTTTCTCCACTTTCCAACACTTTCTTACACTCTTGGAGAACTCATGTTCTTTCTGCAGTATTCCCACGGTGCCTAATGGAAAACAATGGCTGAGGAGAAGGCATTCCAGCCACAAGGTCCAGCTTGAATCCAAGCTCTGGGAAGATGTATATTTAAGTAGAAAAGTTTTTTGGCCCATTTAGGCTGCTATAATACAATATCTTAGAATGAGTAGCTTATAAACAACAGAAATGTATTTCTCACAGTTCTGGAGGCTGTGAAGTCCAAGATCAAGGCTCTGGCATATTTGGTATATTGAGGGCCTGTTTCTGGTTCACAGATGACCTTCTTCTTGCTGTGTCCTCATATGGTGGAAGGGGTGAGGCAGCTCTTTGGGGTTGCTTTCGTAAAGGCACTAATCCCATTCATGAGGGCTTTACCCTCATTACCTAATCATCTCCCCAAAGCCCCATGTCCAAATATCATTGCATTCAGGGTCAGGTTTAGACATATAAATTTGGGGGGATGCAAGCATACAGTCTGTAGCATAAAGCCTCTCAAATCATAATATCACTGATTAACCCTGTGTAGGCATATAGATTTCCACATTGTCATAGTCATTCTTTCCACCCTGTAGTCAGATGTCATCAGCAAAGTGCCTGAATGAGGATTTCTCTGAGAACATACTTCCCCACTAACTCTGTAATTGTGGATAACTCCTTAGCCTCTTAAGTCTTTGTTGACTTGTGTGTAAAATAAGGATAGTACTGTAGTACTCTAAATGCAATGTATTTGAAGTTGCCTATGGAAGACTTTCTAGAGATGTAAGGCATTAGAGCAGCCACAATCATTCAGTGTTTTTTATTTACCACTCTTTTTAGAACCCAGGAATGGCAAAAGTACTTAAAATGTTTTCTGTACTAGAAAAACAGCATGTAATAAGAAAATGAGTAAAACTCCTCTCTTCTTTACTTTTAGAAAGAATTGAAAGAGAGCTTTTCTTTTAATAGAAAATACTTGAGAAATGTTGGCTTTCTTTGTGAATTATCATATGTAAAATCATACTTGACTAATAGCATGCAATATTTAACCTTAGCTCAAGCTGTGAGGAATTAGACTGATATCCTTCCCACAAATGTAGAGTGACAGTAATATGATCTGAGGCATTTGGGGCTTGGGAAGATAGCTAATGGTGTAAACATGTCAATTAAGTAAATATTTTAAAACATAAGCAGATTTTTTCTTTTTCTTTTTTTTTTTTTTTTTTTTTTTGGCAAGGTCTGGCTCTGTTGCTCAGGCTAGAGTGCAGTGGCATGATCTTTGCTCACTACAACCTTTGCCTCCTGGGTTCAAGCAATTCTTGTGCCTCAGTCTCTTGAGTAGCTGGGATTACAGGTGTGCACCATCATACCCAGCAAATTTTGGTATTTCAGTAGAGATGTGGTATTGTCATGTTGCTCAGGCTGGTCTTGAACTCCTAAACTCAAGCGATCCACCCACCTCGGCCTCCCAAAGTGCTGGAATTACAGGCATGAGCCGCTGCACCCAGCCATTAGAAATATTTAAAATGTTGTGTAGGTTGTATATTTTACAGGAAAAGTTCACAGTTGAAATATCTTACCTAATTTACTTATATATCACTAGCAACTTCTGGTTATTATAATTTAACACTAACAGTCTCCATACATATTGAAGGGTAAATTTTGTTCTTTCCAGATGTGTTATTGTTGCTGGGTGTAGGTATTTGTTTTTTTGTTGTTGTTGTTAGGCATTTACTTGTGTTTTTGTCAAGGGGCTACAATTATGTGCTTCAGATACCAGAAAGCATTAAAATATATACAGTGAGACATCTCTCTCGTGTCTCTGTCCCCTGCTTCCAAGTCTTCACCCCTCTCTTCCATCTTCTTAATCCCATTTTAGCCACACCCCACAAATAATCACCATTGTTAATGCTAACATTAAACACTTTGCTTAAAAAATTAAAATGTGACTGTTTAGTCATTTGTAGGAGGAAACTGATGGGTATTTTGTAGACTCAGAGAAATTACAGAAGCGAAATCTCAGAGAATTGAGGAAGGAAAGGGACTTAGATAACAAGTGAAAAGCCTGTGTCATTGTTCATGTCACTGTCTGAGTCTATCTGCTTTAACAAATTCTTCCTTGAAAAGCAGCTATGCAGTTAACCTTGTGTGTGCCTGCTGCTATAGCTTCTGTTTCTTCAAGGAAAATCCAAAACACTCTGTGTTAGTCTGTTTTCTCGTTGCTATCTAGGAATACTTGAGGCTGGTTAATTTATAAAGAAAAGAGGTTTTATTTTGGTTCATGGTTCTGCAGACTGTACACAAAGTACAGTGCCAGCATCTGCTTCTGATGAGGTACTCTGGAAGCTTACAATCATGGCAGGAGGCAAAGGAGAACCTGCACATCACATGGCAAGAGAGAGAAGCAGGAGGTCCCATACACTTTATTTATTTATTTATTTATTTATTTACTTTTTGAGACGGAGTTTCACTCTTGTTGCCCAGGCTGGAGTGCAATGGCACAATCTCGGCTCACCACAACCTCTGCCTCCGGGATTCAAGTGATTCTCCTGCCTCAGCCTCCCGTGTAGCTGGGATTGCAGGCGTGTGCCACCACGTCTGGCTACTTTTTGTATTTTTAGTAGAGACCGGGTTTCTCCATGTTGGTCAGGCTGGTCTCGAACTCCCGACATCATGTGATCTGACCGCCTCAGCCTCCCAAAGTGCTGGGATTACAGGCGTGAGCCACTGCGCCCGGCCACACTTTTAAACAATCAGATCCTGGGTGAACTCAGAGCATGAGCTCACTCATTACCAGGGGGATGGCACCAAGCCAGTCATAAGGGATCTGCTCCCGTGTTCCAGTGCCTCCCACGAGGCCCCACCTCCAACACTAGGGTCACATTTCTGCCTGAGATTTGGAGTAGACACACATCCAAACCATATTAAGTCTGAAAATTGATAGATAAGGATATGCCCTGCCAAATTCATGGCATTGTAAAATTTTTTTCCAGGAAGTAATGTCATCATTCTGTCACCACCTTTTTATTTTGTAGTTAAGGAAACAGAACTCGTAGGCATTTTTGGGACTTCCAAAGTTTCTATTTCCTTCTTTCTAATAAATGGATATTTTGAAATAATTATATGATAAATTTGGTCACCTCTATAAGCTAAGAATAATCAATCTAATTTAAATATTCTGCAGTGATATTGTAAAAACATATTTGTTGAATGAAATTAGTAGTTATGTATCAGGATCGATCAACGTTAATAAATCAGGCAAAAAATATTTGTCAGGTTTCTTTGGAATAGAGTACATATAAATCAAAATGTTCATTTATTAGAAAGAACTATTTGCATTATATTATTGACTGAGTTTTGTTGGTTTCATAACTTCTTCCTTATTCCATTCACTCTTGGTTTGAAAAATTATTTCTTACTCCAATCAGAGAGCATTTTGATTTGTATCTGTCCCAGCACCTGCCACAGAGCCTGACACATAGCAGGTGCCAAATAAATATTTATTGACATCTAGACCAATTATATATATTACAAAATTATTAAATTATTATTTGTTATTTTTCATGGGATATTTAACATTATTTGTTACTACAAAGGGTTTTTTATACAAATTTATTGTTTATTTGCTTTAAGAAAATAAAAAACTAGAAAATGTTATAAAAGATTATTCTGTTTCATAATTTATTAAATATATAACACTATTAGAAAATTATGAAAATAAGTAATTAATAACATTGCCAGAATAAGTTCATCTCACAAGGCATCATGTTTCTTTGTTTGAGATTTTTCACAGAAAAGTGGGGAATGAGTGAATCATAGACAAGTTGCAGCTTATTTTCCCAAACTTATCTTGTGGTTTTTAATTTTCAACAAAACTTTCTTCTCATGTCATTACCCTCCATCTTTATCACCTACAATCCTACCGCCACATCAACCAAATGAACCTCCCTATCCTGTCTTCACTGTTTATCCATCTCGTACTCTGTCTTGAAGTTTCCAGTGAAGTCCTCCCTTCTCCAGGAAGCCTCTCCTCCACCTCTCAGCCTGCAGTGAACTCTTTGCCCTGGATTCTCACGGTAGCGATAACACTCGTTGCACACTTAACCTCCCTTATGTTTTGACATTATTGCCTACGTTTCTTGTGCATACATTCTAGTCAGATTGATTTCAAGAATTTCAAGAGTAAGAAAAACCACCACATTATCTCAGATCAACCCTGGGACTTGAGAATGTATGGGAAACTGGGGCTCACCAAGAGGGGGTAAACGAATGGCTCACATTCATAGGTTTGCATGGCAGGAATGAATATATCTCTCATTCCCCAGTGTTTTTACTTTTTTTCTGTGTACCTAGAGAGTAGGGTCTTTGCATGTCTTTCTATCCACAACAAGGCTAAGCATGCTGCCTTACATAGAATGCATTTGGGGTTCTTCATTACTGTTGTTTTGTTTTAAACTTGATGTAAAACATATAGTCTACTATAGGTTTTAAGAAATATTGGCTCAGTGCTTTGATAGAGGAGCGTTTGTGCTGGCATGCATTCATATTGTAAAGCAGCACTTGCTTTTTGGAGGCTATTTGGCAACAGTCTATTCCTGTGTTTGACAGGCCTGTCATAACTGACTCATTGGGCAAAACAAATTCTATGTTTAGACAAATAAAAAAGAGGGGAGAAGCTTAGAAAGTTGAATTAATTTACCATTATCAAAAGCATAAGGACACATTATGTTTACTTATGCCTCCCTCACTACCCTACCTAGCAAAAGAAACCAGATATACACACACACATATGCACGCATGCGAGCACACACACACACACACATACATACATACATACATAGAATGGACTAAATGTTTGTTTTGCTTCAAAATTCATATGTTGAAAACCTACTTCCCAATGTGATAATATTTGGAGGTAGAGTTTTTGGAAGGTAATCCTAGCTACTCAGGAAGCTGAGGCAGGAGAATCACTTGAACCCAAGAGGTGGAGGTTGCAGTGAGCTGAGATGGTGCCATTGCACTCCAGCCTGGGTGACAGAGTGAGACTCTGTATCAAAAACAAACACACAATCAAAAAAAAAAAAAAAAGAGCTCCTTAAAGTTGTTGGAGGTATGGCAGACTCAGCAGGAGTCTCATTTTCCCCTCACTGTCCTCACTTGGGTCCTCTGCCCATTGCTCAGTCATTATCATGCATCTCACATCACCTAGCCTCAAGGTCTTATCTCTCAGTCTCACAGTGATTGGTCCAGCAGGTAGTGGGGCTTCCCGTATCTTTTCCCATCATCCATAGGAAGAGCTGTAACTGCCCCAGTGGTAGTGGAAGACTCCCGCTTAGACCAGGAAGTGATGGAGAAAGCAATTTTGGCGACTGATTCTTTCTTCCACACTCTGCTCCCACAGCAGCCCTAGGGGATGCTGTGATTACTTGGATCAATTTAATTATGACTCGTGCATCCCTCTTTCTTAGGACAAAGTTTGTAAGTCTCTGACCTTTCCTATTCTCTGGGTTACAGAATAACAGCAAGAAAAGTGACAATGATGATAATTAACATTTGTTAGAACTTACTAGGTGCTAGATAATAAGCACATGTTTTTACATGTAACTCATTAATCTTCGTAGTTCCATGAGGTAAATAGACAGTCATGTGCTTCCCAACAATGTTTTGGTGGAAGACAGACTGCATAAATAAAAGTGGTCTCATAATATTATAATGCAGCTGAAAACTTCCTATGGCTTAGGGACACTGTAGCTATCCTAATTGTGTCATTGTGAAACACATTACTCACATGTTTGTGGTGATGCTGGTGTAAACAAGCCTATTGTGCTGACAGTAATGTAAAAATACAGCACATATAGCGTATCTATGTATAATACATAATACTTGCTAGTGATAACAAACAATGTTATTACTGGTTTATGCATTTACCATACTATTTATTATTATTATAGAGTGTACTCTTTCTACTTAAAAAACGTTAACTATAAAACAGCCTCAGGCATATATTTCAGGGAGTATTCCAGGAGAAGGCACTGTTTATGCAGGAGATGACATTTCTATACATATTATTACCCCCAAGGACCTTCCAGGTGGGACAGGATGTGGAGGTGGAAGACAGTGAAATTGGTGATTCTCACCCTGTATTGGCCTAGATCAATATGTGTGTTTGTGTCTTAATTTTCAACAAAAGCGATTCAAAAGTAAAAAATTTAAAAATGAAAAATTTTAAAAAGAGAAAAAAAAGCTTGTAGAATAAGGATATAATAAAAGAAAACATTTTTGGACAGTTGTACAATGTATTTGTGTTTTAAAGCTAAGTGTTATTGCAAAGGAGACAAAAATTTAGAAATCAAACTTTTATATAGTAAATCATTACAGTGAGCTAAGGTTAATTTGTTAATGAGGAAAGAAAAATATTTTTGAATAACGTAGTCTGGGTATGCAGTGTTTATAAGGGCTACAGTAGTGTACAGTAATGTCTTAGGCCATTGCTCACCACCCACTCACGGACTCACCCAGTGCAACTTCCAATTCCGCAACCTCCTTTCATGGTCACTGCCCTATATAGGTGTACTATTTCTTATATACTATACTTTTACTGTACCTTTCCTATGTTCAGACACATGAATACTTTCATTGTGTTACAATTGCCTATAGCATTCGGTCCAATAACATGCTGTGCGATATTGTAGCCTAGGAGCAACAGACTATTCATTCCATATAACCTGGATGTGTAGGAGGCTCTACCATAAAGGTTTGTGTAAGTACACCCAAGGATGTTTGTCAGCAACGAAATCACCTATCGATGCATATCTCAGAATGTATTCCCACCAAGAAGTGACATATGACTCTGTTATTCCCATTTCTCAGTTAATGACTTTGAGGCCCTCAGTAGTTGAGCAATTTACCCAAATTCACAGCTTAAAAGTGGTGAAGGCAGCATTCAAACTCTATCTGCCTCTAGAATTTGTATTCTGAACTATGAGTTCCAGTGGCCTCTCATAATGTACATTCCATAGTAATAATAACAAACAATCAATGACACTATAGATACCCATTGGTAAGTCCCATGCTTTGAGTAGTTTTTCAATGAGTTGAATGGGTTGCACTGAATTAAATTATTTGCTCTCTCCCCTGGTTCCTCTAAATAGGAGCACCCTTGCGGGGCTGGCTAAATGGAACTGGAAATGTAATCTGTAGTTAGGAAACATTAGGGGGTTCTTGTTTGTTGTTAAATCTAAGATAACTATTTATTAATAGCCTTTTGGGGATGTTTGAATGTTTATAAAGTATTATTACAATCAGAGTCCACTTCAAAGTATAATCGAGAGTTCAAATGATTTCCTTCTTCCTTAACCTTATAATACAAAAGGGAATTCACTCCTTTTCTGCAAGTAGAAAATCTGAAATTTAGTTATAGGAAAGAAGAACATGAAAGTGCAAATGTGTTTTTTTTTCCTTTCCCTTTGAAATCCATCACCTTCCTTTACCATGGAGACAAAAGATTATTATAATTTTTTTCTAAGATTATTAGAATTTATTTCATGTGCAATACTTCCTGGCTTTAATATCTCATAAATTTGAAATGTTCTGAATTTCTATGGCTTAGTTATTCTTCAGGAAGTATTTATCTTTCTGTTTGTTTGTTTTTCTTAGCACATTTAGAAAAAGAAAATATTTGTACTCTCATTTGTCATGTAACAGTTCCCAAGCATTCCAATTTATTCTTCAGAATCTATTAGTGTGGAGTTGAAAGCCTTATCATTTTAGGGACATTTTTAAGCTTTCCTATTTTTCTCTCCTGGCACTTTCTAAAACTTCTAGAGTTAACTTTAACATTGCATTTCTGAAATTTAATGAAAACCATTTTGTCTTGGATATTACCACAAGAAACACATTTAGTGACCAATGTACATGTTTTCACCCCCACTACCTCATTAATCTAGAATAATCAGGGAAGAAATACTCTGAATAAGAAATTTTCCAGAAATTAGGAATTTGCTAATTTAAATATTCAAAATGTGGAAAATATATATGGTTAACAAATATTTTCTTGCTTTAAAAAGAATATGTGAAGCACAACCTAACCACGTTTGTTATTTTTGTTTCAGTAGGAGTATAAATTATTATGGAGTACTGCAATAATACAACAGCTATTTTCTCACTGGTAAAACTCCTTCTCACCTTAAATTCAACAAGTTTATTCAGCACACATCTTTAATGAATGCCTATTATATTTGACACTCTGCCAAGTGAATGACGACTTATGAAAACAGCACTCATATAAAAACATGGACCATCACCAGTACCCCTAAAACCGCCCCCAATGGCTTCTCCCAATCATCAACCCCACCTCCTTCCCATTGCTATCTACTCTTTGACTTCCTACATCATATGTTAGTTACTGTCCTTTGTAAATGAAATAATATATATTCTTTTGTATCTTGCTTTTTTTAACATTATATTTGTGAAATTCATTCATCTTGTGGCATTTTGCAGCAGTTTTCATTGTGAATGAATATGCCAAAAATTACTTATCCATTCTATTTGTTCATGGGCATTTTGGCCTGTTTCTAATTTGAAGTTATAGAAAGAGTGCTGTTTTAAATATTCTTGGACTTGCCTTGTGGTAAACATATGTATGCATTTTTTGCTAGATATTTATCTAAGAAAAGAAGTGCTATGTTTTCAGATAAACGTATGCTTAGCTTTAATACAAAAGGGTCACATCATGTAGTCTCAAACACCTTTATAGAAATCTCACATGATACTTCTGAGTATGTGTATCTCATTGGCCATAACCCAGCTGAAGGCCACATACCTAGCTTCAAGAAAGGGAAGGCAGCAATGGATTTTGGCTGGATCCATTCCCATTCTTAATAAAATCTGAATTCTGACACCAATAAAGAAAGGGAATATTGGTAATGCGTGAAAAGCACAGGTCTCTGCCACACTAACTCTCCGTCAGCCCTTGCCATCTCAGGAAATAGAACTCTTGTCCACTTTGTGTTCCAGTAAAATATCCCAGGATCATTCTTCTCTCCTCCTACCCCCTTCCAGTCTATCAGCAAGTCTTCTTAGTTCTATTTCCCAAATACATCTTGACTGTATCATCTTCTCTCCTCCTCTGCTATCCCCTTAACATAAGCCACATCATCTCTTAGATAGACGCACTATTGCAGCTGCTTCCTGTTGGAGCTCTTTTGATCCAGTTTTGCTCCCCCACCATCCTTATAGCAATCAGTGTGGTTTGGTTTGGTTTTGCCTTCCTGTTTGGGGGGTTTATTTCCTTCCAATAACGCCACATTAGTTCCCTATCTAAAAGCTTTCAATGGCTTCCTTTTGTACTTAACAGTAAAAATTCAACTTCCTAACACTGGCCCTCGTGAACATCTACATGTTCATTCCATTCTCATCCTCTGCTTCAGCTACAAAAGCTTCACATACATCAAATTCTTTCCCACTTCGTGATCTTTGCCCCAGAACATACTCCTTCCAAGTTTTATGGTTTTGTTTGCTCATTTTGTTTGCAGTTTGTCTCCCACCATGGGAACGTAGGCATTGTGAATGTACGGCTTGTCTGAGCTCTGTACCCAAAGGGACCAGCCTAAACCCCTGTGGTAGTGAACAATGTTGAATGAACAAATGCATCTCTTATTTGTGAACCTATGAACAATTTTGATTTCTTATTATGGCTTATATTCTATTCTAAATATTCTCAATATGCTTTAGCAAACATGGATTGCTCTTGAATGTTAAAAAGGTTTAATTTAGTGACTACATTAAATAATTTGCCGTGTATAATTTTTAAGTCTGAAGTTAATTAATCAGTAATGTCAACTAATATTTTGCAGCAGCACCTAGAATACTTAATATATAGTGTAGGAACATCAGGTAACAAACAAATCAACCCACATTATAACTTCGAGGAACTTGTGATTCTGAAATGAGAACTAAGAAATAAACATAGCTATCTATATTCTAATCCAGACTTTTTAAGTTCTAGAAAAGGTACATAATGTTAAATGTGAGTGATTACTGTATAATTTTTTCTCATTAAATGTTGTTATAATGGGTCTCAAAATTCTGTGGCAGATTTTTGATCAAGTTGTTTCCATTAAAAATTACTCACTTTAAAAGCTATTAACTTAAAACTGCCCCATGCAGAAAAGGCCAAAATAGTCCACAAAACATTCTTCTCTTCTTCTAAAGGTTTTATGATGCGTTGTTATCATTACCCAGTTTTTTACTATTAAACTTAAATGGCCAATGGAAACAAAGAGTTCTGAGAATATTCTTGTACCACTTATTAAGACTGTGATGGCAGGTGTTACGGATAATTTCATTTAGCCACACAATATGGTTTGGATTTGTGTCCCTGCTCAAATCTCCTGTGGAATTGGAGGAGGGGCCTGGTGGGAGGTGACTGGATCATGGAGGTGGATTTCCTCCTTGCCGTTCTTGTGCTAGTGAGTGTCCCTTGTGCAGCTGTTATGTAAAGTAACATAACAATACCATTCAGGTATTGGAATGTTAATACCATTCAGGTATTCAAGGCGATACCATTCAGTACATAGGAATGAGCAAAGATTTCCTGATGAAGATGCCAAAAATTATCTCAGCAAAAGCAAAAATTCAAATTGTTGCTTGATCTTACAGCAAATATTTCTCCATCTTATTTCATGTTTTGTCATTATTTACCCTAAAAGCAAATCTAACATAAAAATAAGAAAAGAATTAAAAAAAACCATAAAAACAAATAACAAAGAAAAACACCACTCTCTGAAGCAAGTTCCCAAGTATGCCTGCAATTGCTGTCTAGATACAAGGAAGGTATTTTCCAGCACTTGGTCTGACTCCGCAATGCTGTTCAGCTTACTTCAGGGAAAATGAGCAGCTTATTTGATATATGCTGGATTAATCTGCCTTTTCTACAGGATAACATCCTCAGGGAAAGGCACCATTCGGAAATCAAAGCTGAAAAACTTTAAGACTTCCAAAGAACACTAGAGATAAGGTATAACTGAAGTTAAAAAGAAACATTTAATAGCCTTAGTTTATCTTAAAAAATAAATGCCTCATGACATTGAAAGATGTTTAGTAAGCTGTTTATTGAAAAGAACCAAGATAAATATTATATAAAGTGTGGCAAAGTCTAGCAATGTTATGGTGCTATTTAAAATTACTTTGATAGGCATCCAAATGGGAAAAGAGGAAGACAAACTATCCGTGTTTGCAGAGGACCTAATTCTATATCTGGAAAACCCCATAGTCTCTGTCTAAAAGCTCCTTTAGCTGATAAACAACTTCAGCAAAGTTTCAGAATACAAAATCAATGTACAAAAATCAATAAAATTCCAATACACCAACATCCAAGCCCAGAGGCAAATCAGGAATGAAATCTCATTCACAGTTGCTACAAAAAGAGTAAAATACCTAGGAATATAGCTAACCAGGGAAGTGAAACATCCCTAAAATGAAAAATATACAGCACTGCTCAAAGAAAACAGAGATGACACAAGCAAATGCTCATGGATAGGAAGAATCAATAATGTTAAAAATGGCCATATTGTCCAAGGGAATGAAGAGATTCAATGCTATTCCCATCAAACTACCAATGGCATTTCTTCGCAAAACAAGAAAAAACTATTTAAAAATTCATATGAAACCAAAAATTCATATGAAAAAACTATTTAAAAATTCATATGAGCCTGAATAGCCAAGACAATACTAAGCAAAATGAACAAAGCTGGAGGCATTACATTACCTGACTTCAAACTGTACTACAGGGCTACAGTAACCAAAACATCATGGTACTGGGAGAAAAGCAGACACATTGACCAACGGAACAGAAGAGACGACCCAGAAATAAAACTGCACACCTACGACCATCTGATCTTTGACAAAACTGACAAAAACAAGCAATGGGAAAATGAATCCCTATTTAACAAATGGTGCTGGGATAATTGGCTAGCCAGATGCAGAAGACTGAAGCTGGACCCCTTTTTTATACCATATACAAAAGTCAACTCAAGATGGATTAAAGACTTAAATGTGAAACCCAAAACTATAAAAACCCCTTGTAGATAGCCTAGGCAATACCATTCAGGATGTAGGAATGAGCAAAGATTTCCTGACGAAGATGCCAAAAACGATTGCAACAAAAGCAAAAAATGACTAATGGAATCTAATTAAACCAAAGAGCTTCCACACAGCAAAAGAAACTACCAACAGAGTAAACAGGAAGCCTACAGAATGGTAAACAAATTTTTGCCAACTATGCTTCTGACAAAGGTCTAATATCGCGAATCTATAACGAACTTACACAAATTTACAAGCAAAAACAACCCCATTAAAATGTGGGCAAAGAACATGAACAGACACTTCTCAAAAGAAGACATACAAATGGCCAATAAGCATATAAAAAGAAAGCTGATTACCACTGATCATTAGAGAAATGCAAATCAAACCACAATGAGATACTATCTTTCATCAGTCAGAGTGGCTATTATTAAAAAGTCAAAGATGCTGGTGAGGTTGTGGAGGAAAGGAAACCCTTATACATTGTTTGTGAACGTATAAATTCATTCAGCCATTGTGGACAGCAGTGTGGAGATTCCTCAAAGAGCTAGAAACAGAATTACCATATTACCCGGCAATTCCATTACTGGGTATATAACCAAAGGAATATAAATTGTTCTACCATAAAGACACATGCACTTGTATGTTCAATGCAGTGCTATTCACAATAGCAAAGACATGGAATAAATCTAAGTTTCCATCAATGGTAGACTGGAAAAAGAAAACATAGTACATATACACCATGGAATGCTATGCAGCGATAAAAAGGAATGAGATCACGTCCTTTGCAGTAACATGGGTGGAGCTGGAGGCCATTATCCTTAGCAAACTAATGCAAGAATAGAAAAGCAAATACTGCACGTCCTCACTTACAAGTGGGAGCTAAATAATGAGAACACATGGACACATAGAGGGGAGCAACACACACTGGGTCCTACTTGAGGGAGGAGGGTAAGAGGAAGGAAAGGACCTGAAAAAAGTAACCATCCAGTACTATGCTTAGTACCTAGGTGACAAAATAATATGTATACCAAACCCCCATGACAGCAATTTACCTATGTTATGCACTGCACATGTACCTCTGAACCTAAAATAAAAGTTAAATAAATACATAAAATAAAATAAAAATATGTTGACTCCTTTTGCTCTTATTTTCCTATTTACTTCTTGAGAAGTATTTGTAGTTATAGTTTTATTAATAAGAGGCATCCTCAGAATTCTACACATGAACTACTTAATAAATGATAGTTACCATTTATTGTGCAAACACAGTAATGTGCAAAGAAATCTACTCACATTTTTCCTATATCCTTTATAAAGCCTGATCCTGCCTCAGTTCACCTTGGGTATTTAGTACATATTTGTTTATTTTACTATGTTGTTGGGAAAACATTGTATTGAGAACTATAAATGAAACACTAATTCTCAATTCAATCACTTATTAACACTTATTAAATGGAATACCTTGGACTGGTTTTTCATAGATTATGTAACTGCTAAAGTTCCCCCTGGCTCTAAGTCCTTTAGTTTTAGTATTGTCTCTCCTTCTCTTTCTTTCCCTTCCCTCCCTCCCTCCCTTCCTTCCTTTCTTCCTTCCTTTTCTTTCCTTTCTTTTTCTTTTTTTCTCTTTCCTTCCTTTCTACGTCTATATAGCATACATTCCCCTTCTTAGACCATATTCATCCACTTAACCATTATTTGTTGAAGGCTTACCACCCAGTCTTCCAGTGTAATTCGGCAATATCAAAAAAGTCTTTGCCTTCTCATGGATTTAGGGTTTGTAGCTCCTTGAGAGAAGACTCAGTCTGATCCATTCTTACATTTTTCCATGGTGTCTGGAAGAGGGCATTTGCCTTTTAGACAAAAAAAAAAAAAAAACAACAACAAAAACCTGAATTAATGAAGTGACCTTTTCACTACTTCAGATTTTAAAATGCAGTCCTGTTTTTGATAAATTATACTTAAAGGAACACCAGATGGCCTCAGAGAGATTGAACCAAGGAGACAAAATGTAGATAATTATAGGCAGTTACCTTTTTCTAAATTTGTTCATCTTCCATAGAAGTTTAATTTTCACAAATTATACATCTATGTCCTTTAAACGACCTTCAGAATTCTGATTTCAGACTTTCATAAGCAGCGGACGCACATTTTAAGCTATCACAAAAAAGAACCCTTCTTTGGCTATTCCCTTTTGATGACATTACCATTTATGTGCACCAGAGTTTTTATACTTATTTTAATCTTATTGCATTTTGTCCTTATTGCTTGACAAAAAATATGAAAACTGAAAAACAAAACATGCTGACTTGGCTGACAGGAACTATGGCTCTCATAAACCTAATACATTTTAAATAGAGGTGGAAAATTTTTAAAGTTTTAAATATATATATATATATATCTTAACCAGATTCTGATTAGATTTAAGTAGGTCTACCCTGTATTTGGTTGTTAAATTAAAATTAAAAAAACAACTTTAATATGTATAAAATGTTGGAATTTTATCATGGAAGATTAAATGTAACAAAAAGAGGTTGCCTTTTTTAAATTTTTTCTTTAAACTCTCTGGGAAGAGAAACTCTTCCCATATTTGACTATTATCTGATTAATGTGCATGAGACTTTCACACACACTTTCAAAAATGCATTTAATATGAAAGTAGATCTATCCAACAGGGGTCTGTGGTAGCCAATTGGTGGTGGTATCCTCTGTTTTATTTCTCTCTTTGTTTTTCTTTTCTTCTATCTCCTTGTTTTTCTGCATTTTCTCTACTTATGCGTTAGGCTTGCTAGTGACACCTAGAGGTATCTGCAGGCATGACATACCACAGGATAGAAGAGTTGGTTGATCTCTACTATGAATTTTAAATAATGAGAGGTTTTGGAACCCATATGTTTTCTTTTGTCCCATTTTTACAAATGCTACAGAGAGTTTGAAGACATTTCATAATTTTTAAAATGCTTGGCTCGTTCAGCATGGCATAGTGGAAAATGTGTGTGTGTGTTTGCACTGGATTAAAAACGTGGCTCTGTCATTGATCAGCTGCATAACTTTGAGCAACATATTCACTTAAAAAGTTGGGTTCCACATTTATAAATTGTATATTAAGATACTGATCACTTAAAATTTTTGTGAGAATCAGATATATGTATATGAAGCACCTGACATATAGTAGATGCTAAATAAGTGGGTTATTATCATGATGTGAATTATAATGTTCATATTTTCTATTACACTGGATTAAATTATTTTTACATTTAAAACATGGGTAAAATTAAATGAAATTGAAGATTGCTCCCTCAAGAAAACCTTGAAAATTGAAAGCAAAATTGACTATCACTTCATATTTTTATCTGATTTTTAAGAAAGTGTTAATAAATTCCTAAATGTTTAACAGTGGTGCCTTGGGTGTCAGTGACAAAAGCTCAAATAATTAAGACAGTGAATAAATTAACTGTGAAAGAAGATCTCTTCCTTAAAAATAAGACAATGAACAAAATGTTTCTAGATTTTCTCATAACTCTGAGACACCAAAATGGTACTGAATCATGACCACTCTCCTTATCCTTACTAACTGAAAGGAGAAAATGTTCAGTAACAGTGGAATTCAAAGAATTTACATCTCAAAATTAAGCAGCAAGAACTGCTGAATGTCTGCTTCTTCCCACTGATCCAGCTTTAAAAAGGCCTTATTTAAATCCTCGGGAGAAAACACAGGGGAACCATTAAAACAAACAAAAATCAACAGCCGAGGGAATAATTGAATTGTTTCATTTCTTTATTTTATTGTTTATATATGTATATATATTTTTTTCTCCCCCCAGTTTTTTTTTCTTCACTGTCCTGGATAGCGATTTCTTTTCCCAACATCTCAAAACTTTGCCTCCCCTCTTTTTTTTTTTCATCCTCTTTCATGATCATTTTCATTTATGATTCATCTTTTGATTCCACACTCTAAGATATAAGGGCAATTTGAGAACATCTTGAGCTGAGTACCAACTTTATTAAATAGATAAAAATACAAGCTCTGGAAAACAAATTATGGACCTGAAAACTGTTGGTATTTTAAAAAGCAGTGGGCATATATAGAGGAAAGAGCACATTCTGTACTAGCGTTTTTCTCAAAGGCGATAGGGTTACATATTCAGTAATGGATAGAGCAAGAAGTGAAGACACCGTAAGGGGTTGACTGTATATTTCCATTAAAGTGAATTACATGAGCAAGTTAACAGAGGCAGAAAGAATACAGGTTTAAACTTGATGACTTGGGTTAAAGGCAGGTCATCAAGTTTCAGGGCTACTGGAGAAGATCCACGAAATGTGGGCAATACCGAAACCTGCTTTGAAAGACAGTCTAAGGAGGCTGAACTCTAGTGAAGAGCATAACATCTCGGAGAAAATAATTTTGGCGACAAAATGGAGAAAGGATGGTAGGAAGAGGTGTAACTTACTCATTGTAACATTCCAAGCCTGAGATTTCAAGTGCCTGAAATAATAAATTTGGGATGCTTATCTAAGCACTTAGTATTTCTGATAGAAAATAATACTGCATTTCTAGTTGCAGTAGAGTTTACCATGTGGTTCTATATTATTTCATTTTTACAACCACCTTCTGAACTAAGGAAGGAATTGTTATTTTTGTTTTACAGAGGAGAAATGTGATGCTCAGAGGGTGTGGCTGACAAGCTCCAGGACACAGGTAATAAGTAAAATCTAGATCTCGGGTCTTTCAATTGAAACTAGAAACATAGGAAACAACAACAGAAGTCACAACAATTTAACAGTTATTTAGAGGTGTCAGTGATTTGGGATTTAAAAACATGGAATTTAACATTTCTGGTTTCAAAGGCAATACACAGCTTCCATATGACACTATAGAATAAGTCAAAAAGAAACATAATTTATCTGATGCATCGTTAATTGTGCTTTAATAATTCTCATGTTATTGGCTTGGGATTATAATTGGAAATTATATCTGAAAGTAATAAAATTATAGTTGATGATAGAATGAGACAGTCTTTACCCACCTTTCCAAAATTCAGATGGCTTTCCAAATTTTATTTTTAAAATGTCCACCAAATAATTTTTTAAAAGATTAATAGGTTCTCACAGAGCACAAATACATAAAATAATGGCTGCCTTTTGAAAGATTACATTGTTTTCATATATCTCATTAGAATTTGAGGAGAAATTAGGACTTGTATTTTCTCACAAAATGTGAAGAGAAAGACTCTAATAGCATTTTAAACCACCAAAAGGGCATGATTGATTATTATACTCATGTGGTTGAATTTCTCTAAATTTTGCTTTTTAATGAATCTTTAAATTATAGTGTTAATAGTTACACTTGTTAATTTCAATAGACTATTTTCTGTAATAGAAGAAGAATAAACATGTAGCATAACTAAAGAAAAAAAGAAAATCAAGTGAAATGGAAGAGTAAATGATAAATTCTCCAGTCTCTGTTCATCTCATCCAGTCTTTGTTAATCTTATGGTTGAGACCAGAAAGTTGCATGTCAGTCATTTCGTGTGTACTACATATACTCTGACTTAAAAGATATCTGGAATGATACAGCATCAGATTGTTCCTTCTAACACTTAAGTGTCCTTGATACATAGAAAAGAGAAGAAAGTGCCAATCAGGCAGATTAAGACCTTTACTTACAAATGATTCATTTCCGTGCTTGCTTAATTTCTAAAAGTAGGTATCTGCGTGTTGTCCAACAAAATGAATGGAAAAATCCCAGCCTGCATGATATGTACATGTGAGACTGAAGTCACCTGATAACTGGGTCAAGAATTCATGTTACACACTGAAGGATGCACTTCAAACACAGGCTTATACTTTACACAGCTTAAAAATAATAGTTAATAAGAAAACAACTTTTGAGAAGGGCTAATTTGCTTTGTAGTCAATTCCATCCAAATGTGTACATAATAGTTTATATATGTGTTTATAAATGTTATAAAAGTTGAAGAGATATCCTAATTTCCCACTGGTTTGTTGACCACATCTTTATTCCCAGAACCTATGAATATCTTACTTTACATGGTAGAAGGGACTTTGTAGACATTAATTTAAGCACCTTGAGATGGATGATTCTGGATTATTTGGATGGGCATGATATAATCACAAGAGAGAGGGAGGAGAATCAGAGTCAGTAGAAGAAAGTGTAACAATGAGAGCAAAAGGCTGGAGCTATGCAAGGTTCAGGCCACGAGCCAATGGATGCAGGAAGCCTCCAGAAGCTGAGAAAAGTAAGGAAAATGTATTCCCCCAGAGAAGAAATGCAGCCCTGCCAATATCTTGCTTTTTCCCTGGAGACCCATTTTGGACTTCTGACCTCCCACCAGACTAGTAAGGTAATAAATTCATGTTGTTTTAAGACACAAAGTTTGTGTTTATTTATTTATTTTAGAGACAGGCTCTCGCTCTGTCCTGCACGTTGGAGTGCGGTAGCACACTCATGGCTCATTGCAATCTCGAACTCCTGGGCTCAAGCCATCTTCCTACCTTAGGCTTTCTAGTAGCTAGGACTACAGGCTCATGCCACCATGCCCAGCTAGCTTTTTATTTGTGTTATTATTATTATTATTATTATTATTATTATTATTGTAGAGATAGGCTTTTGCTATGTTACTCAGGCCGGACTCCAATTCCCCAGCTTCAAGCAATCCTTCTGCCTCGGCCTCCCAAAGAACTGGGAATACAGGTGTGAGCCACCATGCCAGACCTGTGGTAATATACTACAGCAGCAATAGGAAACATACTGAAAGTAAGATTTCCAAATAAATGTATAATAATCACATAACTTTGCTATAATTGTCTTAACCATTTCTGTATTGTTCAACTTTTAGCTTGTTTCCATTTTTTTCTATTATAAATAGTGCTGAAGTGAATATCCTTATGTATAAATCTTGGCATACACTTCTGATTTATTTTCCTTAGATTAAAAAACTGGAAATGGCTTGGAGCAGTGGCTCAAGCCTGTAATCCCAGCACTTTGGGAGGATGAGGCAGGCAGACTTGCTTGAGCCGAGGAGTTTGAGACCAGCCTAGGCAACATGGTGAAACCCGGTCTCTACCAAAATTACAAAAATTAGCTGTGTGTGGTGGCACACATCTGTGGTCCAGCTTCTCAGGAGGCTGAAGTGGGATGATCACTTGAGCCTGGGAAGCTAAGGCTGTGGTGAGTTGTAATCGGGCCACTGCACTCCAGCCTGGGCAACAGACTGAGACCCTGTCTCTAAATAGATAAAAAAATAAATAAAATTGGAAGAAATAAGAACTTGGAAATGAAATGACTGCTGTAATATTTAAAAAAATATTTAAACACAAAAATCAGTAGAAAGATACAACTAACACTTAGATTCATATGTGAAGATGAACTTTTATTAATATAAGAAGTAAAATATTAGTGATAGAGATGAAGTACCCTTTAATCCCCTTTTCCATCCTCCCTCCATACTCTCGTCTCTTCCAACACAAAGATTGAAAAATATGGAATGATTCACAAATGTGTGAACCACCCTTGCACATGGACGATATTGATCTCTGTGCTGTTCCAGTTTTAGTATATATATTAATGAAGCAAGCACCAAGGTTTTATTTTATTCTTAAAAACACCCTTGAAGAAACTAGCCAAGGTTATACATTATAGCTTCTTTATGACAATAATCTTTTAGACTCCAAAATATCTTCGTAGACAAGAAAAGGCAAATGCAGGCATTAAAAGAAGGAAGAATGAGAAAGAGAAGGGCAGAATTGAATAATGAGCTAATTGGAGCTATTTTTTCTAGATAGGCATTTCATTTTCACTGTTGATTTTACCTCACATTTAAAGTATGAAAAGTTAAAATTTTAAAAATCATCTAATTATGCGTTTACAAACCGTTACTAATTTTGTCACCGTTCCCAAATTAGCCAGACTGGTCTCTGTTCTGAGCTGTGAAGAAAAGGCAATAAAAAGGATATTGTTCCCTTTACTGTAACTCCACTGTTTTATTCAAGTGTCATCGTGGCCACTTCACAATCTGATTTGAGAAGAGGTTCTGTCAAGCTTGATTATAATTTGGATGAACTCTCTACTTACGCAGAACCCAGCTCTGTTATGAGGATCAGGATTCATTCCAGCTGTAGAATATCACAAAACTAGAGGTTGACCTAACGGAATCCCCAAATTAAAGAACATCTAAAATATAAGATATTCTCAAGGTCTGTAACTTTTTAATAAGTTTTACATTCCAAACCGTGTATATGACAGTATCAGTTTCTATTGAACAACTACTTTGATTCATTTGGAAGAACAAGTATCAGACCCTCGTCGATCTAAATATTCTCCAGCCTTGGCAACATGGTGAAACCCTGTCTCTACTAAAACAACAACAACAACAACAACAACAAAAAAAATACAAAAATTAGCCAGGTGTGTGGTGTGCACCTGTAGTCGAAGCTACTAGGGAGGCTGAGGTGGGGGGATCACTGGATCCCAAGGGGTGGAAGTTGCAGTGAGCCAAGATCATGGCACTGCACTCCTGCCTGGGTGACAGAATGAGACCCTGCCTCAAAAAATAAATAAATAGGCTGGGCGTGGTGGCTCACTCCTGTAATCCCAGCACTTTGGGAGGCCGAGGCAGGTGGATCATGAGTTCAGGAGTTCGAGACCAGCCTAGCCAGCATGGTGAAACCCCACCTCTACTAAAAAAAAAAAATTTTTTTTTGCCAGACATGGTGGCACGCAGCTATAATCCCAGCTACTTAGGAGGCTGAGGCAGAATTGCTTGAACCCGGGAGGTAGAGATTGCAGTGAGCTGAGATTGTACCACTGCACTCTAGCCTGGGTAACAGAGCAAGACTCCATCTCAAAATAAATAAATAAATGAATAAATACATATTCTAACACAAGTTTTAGATAATATAATTTATATAAAAACAAGATATAAATTTACTGCTATTTAAATGATGCATATGAATTAATTCCTATAAAGTATTTTGCATAACTGAAAGCATACATCACAAAGCTAAAAATTAGTATTTGGGTAACAGTGAACCCTTAAAACACAAAGTATTTATTTCTTACAGTCTGTACTATTTTCTCAGATAAAGCCATGAATAATGTGTTTTTTCATTGCTTTCAATAATTTAAAAAGTTGTTTAAAGCTAAAATAAATAATCAAATAATAGATGTCATTATATGTATGTATAAGCAATGAGAGATTTTATGTGTAATTAAAGGGCTAGTTTTCCCAGACACCAATTATATCCCTGTTTAAAATAGTTACAATATGAATAATGCACTGCCTTCTGTAGGTATGTTTTACTTATTCTGATAAATGAAGCAAGGAAGAAGAAAGTTTCCCTAAATATCTCTAAAAAACCCTATAGGAGAAACTATTGTTTTAGAATCAGAAGGATTTAAGCTTTGACTGGTAACATATAAACATAATCAAGGAGGAGCCATTTAATAAGATGGGCTGGTCTTCAACTTACCTGTTACTGTCCTTCCTAAATTCTGAGTAACAACTCATTATATAAACGGATTTCATCTTAGAGGAATGTGCTTCATATTTAATTTTTAATGTATGCTTCTTACTTTCTAATCCAAATAAAACACACTTCAGAAATATAGACACTGATGCCAGGCGCAGTGGCTCATGCCTGTAATCCCAGCACTTTGGGAGGCCGAGGCCAGCAGATCACCTGAGGTCGGGAGTTCAAGACAAGCCTGGTCAACATGGTGAAACCCTGTCACTACTAAAAATACAAAAAATTAGCCAAGTGTGGTGGTGCACGCCTGTAGTCCCAGCTACTTGGGAGACTGAGGCAGGAAAATGGCTTGAACCCAGGAAGCAGAGGTTGCAGTAAGCCGAGATCACACCACTGCACTCCAGCCTGGGCAACAGAGCGAGACTCCGTCTCAAAACAAAACAAAACAAAACAAAAAATGTAGACACTAGAGAAGCGTAAAAAAAAAAAAATCACTCATTAGCTAGACACGGTGGTTTGCTCCTATAATCCTAGCTACTGGAGAGGTTGAGGTAGAAAGAAAACTTGAGGCCAGGACTTCAAGATCAGCCTGGGCAATCCCATCTCTACAAACAATAAAAGTAATAAATATTGTGCATTATTATTTTATGGAGGTACATTTTCTTTTAAGGTTATCCTCATTCATCATTAACATTCGAGAGAGAGTATAAAAAATTCATTCAGATACACGTGTATAATAGAAATTTATTGCGATGTCTTTAACCTAGGGTTGTTTTGGATGTGTGGTGTTAGGATGACTTGCATCATTTAATCACCTAAAAAGCTTGTTAAAAAAGTACTTTCCCACATTCCGCCCAGAGTCAGACTCACTGAATCAGAATCATCAGGCCGGGTGTGGTTCAGAAGTCTGCATCTGAAACGAGACTATCTGGTGATACTGGTAGAGGCAGTGGAAGGAGGGACCTCCAAGCAGCATTGTTTTAGGGGCTGATGTCAGATTTATCTAAGGTTTGCTCTATAAAGCTCCCTTATAGTACATTTCAATGTAATACCAGAGGATCTCTATTGTGTATTTTGTAAGGTTTTTTTGTTTTGTTTTGTTTTGATGGAGTTTCGCTCTTATTGCCTAGGCTGGAGTGCAATGGCACAATCTCAGCTCTCTGCAATCTCCGCCTCCTGGGTTCAAGCGATTCTACTGCCTCAGCCTCCCGGTAGCTGGGATTACAGGCGCTCCCCGCCACGCCCAGCTAATTTTTTGTATTTTTAGTAGAGACGGGGTTTCACTATGTTGGCCAAGCTGGTCTTGAACTCCTGACGTCAGGCGATCCACCCGCCTCGGCCTCCCAAAGTGCTGGGATTACAAGGGTGAGCCACTGTGCCTGGTCCATGAGGCTTCTTTTTAAAATAATGATTGACAAGGAATGGAACTGCCCACAGTGGCAGTCCTTATGGAGTCACTAAATTAGTCCTATCCCCAATTTGATACTAAGCCATTCAAAGCTACTTAAATGCTGACTCCTGCAAGCAGTTGTGTAACAGCACTGATTAGCCATTATACATGATTGATATTTTGTGTGCTATTTAATGTTCTCTTTTAATAAGCATAAAAATCTAATTCCTTTCTCATACACCCCACTTCCAGGGTATGGCAGCTACACCACAGCCCCATTAAGAATAACTATCTTTTTTGGCAAGGCGTGGTGGCTCATGCCTGTAATCCTAGCACTTTGGGAGGCCAGGGAAGGAGGATCACTTGAGTCCAGGAGTTCGAGACCAGCCTGGGCAACATAGTGAAATCTTGTCTCTACAAAAAATAAAGATAAATAAAAATTAGCCAGGCATGCTGGCACACGCTTGTGGTCCTAACTACTTGGGAGGCTAAGGTGGGAAGATCACTTGAGCCTGGGAGGTCAAGGTTGCCGTGAGCCATGATAGTTGGGTAAGACTCCCAACTTTCCAAAAAAATAAATAAATAAAAAATAAATATATATATATATGTGTGTGTGTGTGTGTGTATATACATATATATATAAAAGCCAGGTGTGTTGGTCCACACCCATAGTCCAGCTACTTGGGAGACTGAGGAGGGAGAATTGCTTGAGTCCAGGAGGTCAAAGTTGCAGTGAGCTATGATTGTGCCATTGCACTCCAGCCTGGTCTCCAGAGTAAGACATGGCCTCAAAACAAAACAAACAAAAAGGAATAACTATCTTTTTAATATTCCCATTAATTGAGATTTTATTTTGTAGTTTGTATTTTTAAAAATAGACTTCTTTTGTTTCCCAAAAGCAAAACTATAACATCATTTCTTTTTCTATTTACATATAGTTGAAACTACCTTTGCAAAATTATGACAGAGAAATCTGACATGGTTGACTCCATCTTGCTTCTGACCTCCAAGCTGTCCTTGGTCATTCCTGGGCATGGGCCAAGCTAACTTTGGGAGAAATCTAGTTTATAGTTTAACTTGAAAGCAAAGATGATAATGGTCCCTCCCTAAAACTAATCCCCTCCTTGTTCAGGGGCCCAAAACCACCTTTGGAAGACTAATAAAAGGCCACAAGAATAGGATTATGAGAGGTACCTGAATTATGATAAGATATACATAGTTTCTATAATCTTTTATTGCTCAGGGCTTCTGTGGCCAAAGGTCACAAGATATATGAGTTTCCCAGTTGGTCATATAGAGAACATCACTATTGTAGAACCTAAGATTGGTTTTCAGAGATATCTTTCAGACTGACCCCACCAGGACTCCTGACTCATGACTGGACTGATCCTATGGTCCCACCCAGAGGCAGACTCAGTGCACAAGGACTGTTTTCCACACCCCTATGAATCCATCCCCAACCAATCAGCAGCACCTATTCCCTAGCTCCCTACCCACCAAATTATCCATAAAAACTCTAACCTCTAAGCCTTTGGGGAGACTGATTTGAGTGGTAACTCCAGTTCTCCCTCAGGGGCCAGCCTCACATCAGTTAAACTCTTTCTCTACTGTAATGCTGTGGTCTCAGTGGATGCTTTTCATTTGTGCAGTGGGCAGGAAGAACACTCAGATGATCAGAGTGCTTTTCCTAAAACATCCTCAGATTTGCAGGAAATAATGACAAGTTCATCCTGTTGAGAATCACATTTATGTAAAAACCTCAGGGCCAGGCATGGTGGCTCACACCTATAATCCCAGCACTTTGGGAGGCTGAGGGAAGAGGATCACTTGAGCCCAGGAGTTCAAGACTAGCCTGGGCAACATAGTGAAATCCTGCCTCTACAAAAAATAAAAATAAACAAAAATTAGCCAGGCATGGTGGCACACACTTGTGGTCCCAACTACTTGGGAGGCTAAGGTGGGAAGATCGCTTGAGCCTGGGAGGTCAAGGTTGCCATTGTAATAGTGCCATTGTAATCCAGCCGGGGTGACAGAGTGACACCCTATCTCAAAAATAAATAAATAAAATTCAGATACCAATGTGCATCAAATAAAAATGCAGATACCGAGTCAAGTGGCCATTATTAATCTTGGATCTAATTTTAGAGTTTATAAAATTGGCTACACAAGTCTTGAGGTTAGTTAATGATGTGAGGACTCTTGGGTATCACTTGAAACCAAGAGAGGGATCATTATGTGGTTGTAACTCTATGTCTATCCTCTGATCATATTTTGTCTGTATCTCTCCCTGTCCTGTATCTGGAATCATTCTTTGGTGCTGTCTCCAGAACTACACGTCAGTTATCTCTGATCCATCTTTTGCTAGTATATATATCTATCCAGAGTATGCTCAGTTGTTATAGCTTCTCATAGATCTTCAGAGTCTTTGAAATGTTACCTCTTGATTTTTATCTTTCAGTGAACTTCCTCCCACTCAAGCATGGAGTTGTTTGCTCCTACTCCTCTTACACATCCTCTATGTTCATGTTCAGATACTACCAAGGATAGTGTATGCACTCTGTACTGTAGTGCAAGCATTTCTTGTCTAGACTTTGATCTTGGTTGGCCTTCATCAAGTAAATTTAAAAGTGAATTCTCAGGTCCCTAAGCAATATATCTGTTTGCTTTCCCTTCCACACAAAATAGAAAGTTTGAATGGTCTAAGGGTATTAATACAAAACACTCTTGTAGTAGTCCATTTTCACACTGCTGTTAAAGAACAACCTGAGACTGGTTGATTTAGGAAAAAAAGGGGTTTAATTGATTCACAGTTCTGCATGGCTGGAAAGATTTTAGGAAACTTACAATCATGGCAGAAGACAAAGAGGAAGCATGTTTTACATGGCATCAGGAAAGAGAGAGTGAAGGGGGAAGTGCCACACTTTTAAACCATGAGATCTCATGAGAACTCACTCACTATCACAAGAACAGCAAGGAGGAAATCTGATCCCATGAACCAATCACCTCCCACCAGGGCCCTCCTCTGACACGTGGGGGTTACAGTTAGAGATGAGATTTGAGTGGGGACACAGAGCCAAACCATATCAACTCTCCAGTCCCTAAAATAAAGTAAGTAACTAACATGATCATCTTAATCCAATACATTAAAAAGCTCTTCCCTCTCATTACCACAGGATTTAGAGGTTATGGAATATTTACAAGATGTACAATGAAAATATAGAGATAATGTTTTTTATTTGGGGGATCTGTTTATTTTATTGAAGCCCCCAAATCGAGATAGAAATTCAAAATTTCAAAACCTAAGTCATATTGACTAATGAAAAGACAGGAAAAGCATAAAGAATAATAAATAGAAAAATGAACTGAAACTAAAATGCTATTAGAAAAATTTTCAGTAAGAAAGTCACTGAACTATTTTCAAAGTGACATATCAGAAAAAGAAACTTGCAAATAGCTAAAGCTAGTGAGGCAGTCCCAAAAACCAATAAGGAGAAAAATCATCCTAAAAATGATGGATGATTTAATCAGGGCAACTAAAATTAAACCAGAAAGAGAGAACACACACAGGTAGTAAAATATGTCAGACCACATTCTGTAGAACTAGAAAAAAATGGGAGTATTGAATTCTTTAATAATAAATGGAATCCTCCAAGTATTAAAAGAAACGAATAGACTTTTCCAGTTATGTGCAAAAGATATTCATTAACAATAGCACATTAGCATTCATTAAAATTTTTTGGATGCTCTTAAGAGATTCTAAAGCTTTCATTTGCCTTTTAATACACAAATTACGCTGTGATTTGTCTGTCATTTTAAGTAGATCAGAGAATACCTGAGTTTCACTGTTCCTTCATCTTTTGCAGGATTTCAATAAATAGTGCATACATATTTCAGTGAATTAGTCATGATTAAATAATACTTATGTTCTACTGGAAAAATGCATTGGTGGCCAAATTCTGTGACTTCTTAAGTACTTGGCCCTGACAAACTCAATACGAAGCTATAGGAAAGTTCAAAGTGTACAATAACATATTACTTGAAAGTTACATATTACTTTTTTGCTCTCATGGCTTTTCATCATATTATTATTAGATCAATGTAATATTATCATATGTATTTCTCGGAAATATCTCCCATCCTTTTTTTTTGTAGTTAACTTGTAGGATATTATTAAGTATGTATGTTATATCATTATACATATATAACCATGTATATAACTAATGGTTATATGTTTTAGTTTTGTCAATTTTTTTCTGCTATAAGTACAATTTCAGTACTATTATGAGCCAAAAACATACTTTAGACTGTCCTGGCAACTTACTTTGGTGTTGACATACTTCATAACATTTATCACAGCATATTTGCTAATGGGAATATAGGTTGCAGGTTAAAAATTAAAAATGACAGACATGGACCTTTGGAGCATAATGCCTTCTGAGCCAAGATTTTGTATATTTCTCTTTTGAAAGATGCTACTTAGTTCTATTTGGTTTCATAAACTGTGAAAAGAAGTCTTCTGCCTGACTTGCCTGTGCCATCTGCATCAACTCAATCTGAAAGATATTTTCAACTTGTTCCATTAAAATGAGGGGTTGTTTATTAGCTTATTCTAAGCTGATCTCCCAAATATTTGTCTACGAATTCTCTCCTAGTATAACACTGTTTATCTAATTAGTTAATACATTAAATTATTTATTTATTTATCAGAACAAGAAGGAACATTATATTGTTTTTAAATTTAGAAATATACGTTCAGATCTGCTAAGCATCACATGTGAAGTAAATATGATTTCCTATAAAATTCTGGGTTTACGAGCCTGGGCAACATAGTGAAACCCTGTCTCTACAACAAATACAAAAATTTGCTGGGTGTAGTGGTGTGTGCTGTGGTCCCAGCTACCTAGGGGCCTGAGGTGGGAGGATTGCTTGAGCCCAGAAGGTCAAGGCAGCAGTGAACCAAGATCACGCCACTGCTTTCCAGGCTGGGCGACAGAGTGAGACCCTGCCTCAAAAAAAAAAAATAGGTTTATCTTTTCATCCCGGCCATAAAAGAGGCACAGGGAAGAATCCCTGAGATGACTGGGTTGATATTAGCCTGTTGATGTGACTGTGCAGGAACTTGCTGAAGCCATCGAGTTTCAATTGGCTGCATACACAGCAGAAAGAGTTTTCACCACATCCTTTTCTTGCCTTCTGAAGCTTTCACATCACATTACATGAGCAATCTTGACTCTTGTATATGTTGATTTTAATTATCCATGTCCCATGTGACATTTAGCCTTCATTCCTTAATAAAAGTGGATACGTTGTGATAATCCAGTAACATTTCTCACATTTAAATGGTTCATATCTGCAATCACATTGATATTAAATTTCCTTCCTTGCAGTAATATGTTTATAGCAAATTAATTCTGTGGTATTGTCTTAGTTGAGGATAAAAGAAAAATAAAATAGAAATGGAAGTGCAATATCTTAAGAAACAAAGTAGTAATATTTGAGGATGCAAAGGAGAGCTTTAGGGGAATAACCAGATTGCCAGGAAAATTCTGAAGCAAGTGACAGTCGAAGAGTAGGTTAGAGCAAGAATGAAACCAGAGTAACGAGACTAAAAAGCAAACAAACAGGACTAATTAGTCTTTTAAAAAATTAAAATTGGTATATTGCAAAACCATTGCTATAAAGAATATATTATTAAGTAGTATTTAAGACTTTTGGTGTATGTGTTTTACAAATCTTAATATTGAGAATAGAGATTTTTACACCAAGTTTATTACATGAAATAAAAGAGCAAGTAAAAGTTAATTTTCAGCCAGCAGTCAGTATTGAATGGTTCATATGCAGGTAAACAAAATCTCAAGTGTATCTGCATTCTAGTCATGTAGATATGGTATCTTGAAATATGAATGTGGCCTAAGGGATTTATACGGAATGCCTTTTATTCTTCACTTGCTAGCATAATTTTCTTTTCCAAGTTAGTTTTGGATTGAACATATGGACTAATTGTATGCCATTGTTTTGTTAAAATCATATCAAGAAAGGAGGTTAGACAAATGTCTTTCGATGGATGAATGGATAAACAAAATGTGTTATGTACATACAATGGAATATTATTCAGTCTTAAAAAGGAATGAAATTTGATACATGGCACAACATGGGTGAATGTTGAGGACATTATACTAAGTGAAATAAGCCAGACCCCAAAGAACAAATATTATATGAGTCCATTTATATGAGGTACCTAGACTAGTCAAATTCATAAAGATGAAAAGTAAAATAGTGGTTATTAAGGGATGGGGGAATGTGGAATGGGGAATTATTGTGTAATGAACACAGAATTTCACTTTGGGATAATGAAAAAGTTTTGAAGACAGAGAATGATGTTGGTTGCACAACAATGAGAAAGTCCTTTTTTTCTGAGATGGAGTCTTGCTCTTTCACTCAGGCTGCAATGCAGTGGCATGATCTTGGCTCACTGCAGCCTCCATCTCCCAGGCTCAAGCTATTCTCTTGCCTCAGCCTCCTGAGTAGCTGCAACTACAGGTGCACACCAGCACAACTGGCTAAGTTTTGTATTTTTAGCAGGGACAGGGTCTTACCATGTTGGCCAGGCTGGTCTCGAACTCCTGACCTCAAGTGATCTGCCCATCTTGGCCTCCCAAATTGCTGGGATTACAGGTGTGAGCCACTGCACCTGGCCCAATGCGAAAGTTCTTATTGCCACTTAAATTCTACACTTAAAAATGGTTAGGATGCTAAATTTTATGTTATGCATATTTTATCACAATAAAAGGATGTTAGAGAACTTGAAACATCTTTAGCCCATTTAAGATCTTAGGATCACTTCGGAAACATGCTAAAATCCAACCAGAAAGAGTATGGAGAAGCACAAAATAATGGGCTGAGGTCAACATCCATTAGTGATAAAAGAGCTATTAAAATAAATCACTTTAATGATTCATTTTAGTGAACATCTATGTATAAAGAAATGTGTTTAAGGTGAATCTACCTCTTTTAAGAAATGTTCAAAATATGATAACATGCTCTGCATCTGTTTACTTGTTGAGACTGGACTGATTAATAAAAGATTTTAATGTTTTACAAGAATACATCGATAAGAAGTCAAGTGAGAAAATAAATCAATATATTTATTTGAACTATTTGCTAAGATTTCTAATAACTCAGAAGTCAACTTTCATCTATGCAACTCTTTTCTTTTTTTTTTTTTTTTTTTTTTGAGACAGGATCTCACTCTGCCACTCAGGCTGGAATGCAGTGGCACAATCATGGCTCACTGCAGCCTCAGCCTCCCATGCTCAAGCTGGACTTAAAGTATGTGCCACCACACAGAGAATTAGCCTGGCTAATTCTTTTACTTTTGTAGAGGCGGGGTCTTGCCATGTTGCTCAGGCTGGTCTAGACCTCTTGGACTCAGTGATCCTCCCACCTGACTCCCAAAGTGATGGGATCACAGGCATGAGTCACTGTGCCTGGCCTGATGTAACTCATTTTTATCTTACAGATTAAAAGTTAATACTTATTTAGTTAAAAATTATTCAAAGGGATGCTGAGCAGTAGTTTGCAGTGCTGCATTGTGTAGGAGCAGGCAGTATAGGTTAATGAGTTTAAAGATATAAATATTTTCTATTATGACATATGTTAACATTTTCAAACCAAAATGCATAAAAAGGTAGGGGGGAACTAGTGTATTTTTTAAATCTCTTAACAAATATTCTTAAATCAAAAGAATGTACAAATGTGATGCTATTCTATCTCCACATATTTTGAAGGACTTAACTTACTTTAATGTTAAAGTTAAACTAGATATTATAACTTCACGTACTGTATCTTCTTCTTGTTATACTTTAATTATTTCAAATTTATTTTTTTATAAATGTCCTTAATCTCTAAAGTTTTCAGACTATTTAAAAAGGTGCAGGAGTGACATCAGTAAAAATGTTAGAATAAGGATCTCAAAAATTTTCTCCTCTAGAAAAGCAACCGGCAAAGGTAACAGAATCATCCTTTTCAGGATTCTAGAAATTAACCAAATGCTTGAAAGAACCCAGAAAGTGTTTATTCAAGAAAAAATAGATACTCAACAAAAACCTGGGAGTTTTGTGGAATTTTATCATGCTCTAGTTCTATGTCTTACTCTTCAGCTCAGTGGCAACCATAAAAAATAACAGTCTGCATTCCTGGTGCACCTTGGTAGCTATTGGAATTAGCAAACAGAGCTGGAGCCATTTCAAAGAGTCATTCCTGAATATCTGTCCTTATTTGACCTGCCTGAAGGATTCCAGAAAGACCCACTTACAAGGTAACTTGGCACGTTCCCAGTACTAAAAGCCATATGGCAGGTGAGTGTGGGGGCATTTGTCAGAAACAATTATAAGCAAGAGTTTTACCTTTGTGGCTGCCTATGGAGATTGATAATTGATGGGGCAAATAATAGACTAACCAAAAAGCTTAAAAGGAGAAACTGAAGAATGAGATACTTAGATGAGTTTTGAGAAGCTACAATGTATTTCTGGACTGTAGAAGGCCACATGCATGCATAAGGCTACAGAAAGACCTTATAAGGCTGTAAGGACTCACTTCTGGCTGACTGTCAACAGAAAGTGAAGGCTTAAAGCAGATTTGTGGACTGCCAGGCTGAGTGTTAAAGGCTAACCCCAACAAGCACACAGAGCCCCTTGCAATAGACTGAAATAATTTTTCAATCCATTTTTTTTTGTGGAAACTTCTGTGTAACCATTAGCTGACCCCTTGGCTAACCAAATAGAGACTTAGAAGACCACATGTAACAAAGAATACAGACTTCACGAAACTTGTTCAGAAAATTTACTAGGTAAACAACGGTGGCTATATCAAGCAGCAATAACAATGAAACCTGGTGAGGGGAGAGAATCTGATTTATAAAGTTGTCACACTGTATTGTTTAAAATGTCCAGTTTCCAACAAAAAATTATGAGACATGCAAAAAAAAAGTAAGAATATTTGGCTCATGCACAGGGAAAAATTCAGTCAATAGAGACTATCTCTGAAGAAGCTCATGTTGGTTTCACTAGACAAAAATTTAAACAAACTATTTCAAATATTTTCAAAAACCTGCAATAAACCATGCATAAATAAGTTTTTTTAAAGCATGAGAATTCATGCTCATAAATGGAATTATAAAAATGAACCAAAAAGAAATTCTGGGTTGAAAAATATAATAACTGAAATGAAAAATTTACTAGAGGGTTTCACCAGAATATCTGAACAGTCAGAAGAAAGAATCAGTAAACTTCAATACAGTCAACTGAGATTATTTTGTCTGAGAGATAAAAAGAAGAAAAAATTAAGGAAAAATGAACAGCTATCAGAGAATGGTGGGACGACATTGAGTGCACCGATGGATGCAAAATAGAATTCCAGAATGAGAGGACAAAAGAAGAGGCAGAAAAAAAAATCTGAGGGAGTAGTTGGAAAAATTTATTATATTTGATGAAAATGATTAAGTTACATATCCAAGAAACTCAACAAACTCCAACTAGGAAAAAAAATCAAAGAAATCCACATCTAGATATATCATAATAAGCTGTTGAAGGAAAAGAAAGAATCTTGAAAGTACCAAGAGAGAAATGATTCATCACATAAACAGAATTCTCGATAAGACTGATATTTAATTTCTCATCAGAAATCTTGGAGACCAGAAGGCATTGAAATGATATTTTCAAGTGCTAGAAAACGAAACGAAACAAGACTTCATCAACCAAGAATTCTATAGCAGGCAAAACTACTTTTCAAAAATAAAGGTGAAGATAAAACATTCCCAGAGAAACAAAAACCAAAGGAGTTCATCATTGGAAAACCTGCCCGACAAGAAATACTAAAAGAAGTTCTCAGGCTAAAATGAAAGAATACTAGATAGTAACGCTAATTCACATGAATTTTCTTTTTTTTTTCTAAAAAGCACCAGTAAAAACAACTACATACATAAACATAAAAGACAGTATAAGTTTATTTTTTTTGTAATTTTTTCTGCTGACTTTAAAAGACAACTGCATAAAGCAATATTATAAATCTATGTTGATGGGTGCACAATGTATAAACATGTAATTTATGCTAAAAACAGTATGGGGGGATAACAAAGCTACATAGGAGCAACATTTTTGTATGCTATTGAAATTAATTTTGTATTAATTAAAATTAGATCATTATAAATTAAGATACTAATTATAATCCACAGGACAACTGCTAGGAAAATAAAATATAAAAGAAAAGAAATAACACAAGAATTAAAATGGTATGCTAGAAGATATATCTGTTAAACACAAAATAAGTCAGAAATAATGGGGAAAAATACATACAGAAAATTGGTCGGGCATGATGGCTCACACCTGTAATCCCAGCACTTTGGGACGCTGAGGCGGGTGGATCACCTGAGTTCAGGAGTTCAAGACCAGCCTGGCCAACATGGTGAAACCCTGTCTCTACTAAAAATACAAAAATCATCTGGGTGTGGTGGCGTACATCTGTAATCACAGCTACTTGGGAGGCAGAGGCAGGAGATCGCTTGAACCTGGAAGATGGAGGTTGCAGTGAGCCAAGATGGTGCCACTGCACTCCAGCCTGGGTGATAGAGTGAGAGACTCCATCAAAAAACAACAACAAAAAAAGAAAACAATAACAAAATTGCAAATATGAAACTTACCTTATCAGTAATTATATTACATTTAAATGGATTAAACTTTCCAATTAACAGGAAGATATTGCATAATATATTTTTTTAAAACAAAGTTTATCTATATGCTAACTCTAAGAGATAAAATTTAGATTCAATGACACACACACAAAAATTAAAAGAATAGGAAAACATATACCATCTAAAGAGTAACCAAGAGAGCTGGAGAGTCCATACTAATATTTGACAATAAAAGATTTTAAAACAAAACTTGTTACCAGAGATCAAAAGAACTTTTTATAATTATGAGTCAATCTTCTGAGAAGATATAACAATTATAAACATATATGCAGTTAACAATGGAGCATAAAAGACATAAAGACAAACTGAAAGAATTGAAAAGATAAAAAGACAGTTAAAAATAATAGTTGAAGACATTAAATAGTGGTTAGAACATGTAAACACAAAATTAAACATACTGCTGAACACTTGTGCAAACCTATAAACCGTCTAGACCAGAGACATCTGCAGAACATTCTCTATGTCTGTGGACTTCTGTAGAACATCTGTGAAACAACAGAATATATTCTTCTCAAGTGCTCACTGAATGTTCTCCAAAAGAGACTATGTATTAGTCAATACAGCAAGTCTTAATAAATGTAAAAGGTTTGACATCTTACAAAATATGTTCTCAGACCAAAATGAAATAAAGTTAGAAATCAATAATAGAGAAAATTTGGGATATTCTCTGATGCGTAGATATTAAACAACACATTCCTAAATGACTGATGGAAAAAAGAAGAAATCACAAGGGAAATTAGAAAATATTTTGAGATTAGTGAAATAAAAACACAATATATCAAAACTTGGGATGCAGCAAAAACAGTGTTCAGAGAGAAAATTATAGCTACAAATGCCTACGTTTAAAAAGAATAGATCTAAAATTAATGACCTAACTTTCCACCTTAAGAAACTAGAAAAAAACATAAGCTAACCTAAAGCAAATAGGTGGTAAACGAGAAAGATTATTGTGGAAATAAAAGAAATAGAGAATGAGAATAGAAAAACAATCAAGAATGTCAACAAAACTCTTAGTTTTTGATCAACAAAATTGACAAAGCTTTACTTCAATTTACCAAGAAAAAAGACAGAACACCCAAGTTATCAGAAACGAAAAAGTGGACATTACTACCAACCATACAGAAATAAAAATTATTATATGAGAATATTATACACAATTGTATACTAATAAATTAGATAACAAATGGAAAATTCCTGACAAAGAAAATATCAAAACAGGCTCAAACAGTAATAGAAAATCTGACAAGACTGATAAAAAAGAGAAACAGTAGATTAATAAAGAAAAAATTTCCACACACACAAAAAATCATACCCAGATGGCTTCACTGGTGAATTCTACTAAAAGATTAAAGATAAATTAACACATATTTTCCAAATGTTTCCAAAAGATAAAGAAGAAGGAACACTTCCTAACTCATTCTAATGAGGGTAGTATTACCCTGATACCAAAACCTGGCAAAGACCTCACAAGAAAAGACAAATAAAAACTAATGCCCCTTACATATATGGATGCAGAATTTTTTTAAAATGCTAGAAAGCTGAATTTAGTATCTGAGAAAAAGGACCATATCCCATGACCAAGTAGAATTTCTCTTGAGTATATAAGATTGGTTCAACACATCAAAATCTATCCAAGTAATATGCCATACCAATAGAATAAAAGAAACAAATGCACAATCTTATTAGTTGATGCAGAAAAAAAAATTGGCTAAATCCAACACCCACTCATGATAAATATACTCATAAACTAGGAATGGGAGGAATCTTGCTCAACCTGATAAAGGGCATCAGTGAAAACTCCACAGCTAATGTCATGTTTAATGGTGAAAGAGTTAAAGGTTTCCCTATAGGATCAAGAACAAGACAACTACTGTCAACACTTCCATTTAACATTGTACCAGAGGTTCTAACCAGGGTAATTTGGTAAGAAAATATAACAAAAGGCATCTATCTATATGGGAAAGGAAGACAAAAGAAAAAGATATTTGAAGATCTTATACCTAAAAAAAACCCCTAAGAAATTCTTACACCTGTAAAAAACTATTAGATATAATAAATGCATTGGGAATGTGGGAATATCTCACATTCATGGATTGGAAGACTTCATATTGTCAAGATGGCAACAGTCCAAAAATTAATCTAGAGGTTCAATTAAATCCCAATCAATTGGCAAGTTTGCAAGATTAATAAACAAAAAATAAGTTGTACTCCTATCTATTAGCTGGTATATGCTGGATTTTGTCCCCCTCCAAACTCATATGTTAAAGGCCTAACTCTCAGAACCCGAAAATGTGCCTGTAATTGGGAATTGAGCATTCAAAGAGGTGTTCAAGTTAAAATGAGGCCATTATGGTGGTTCCTAATCCAATCTCACTGCTGACCTTATGATAAAAGAAAATTTGAATAAAAAGGAAGATGTGTACACAGAGAAATGATCATGTGAGAACATGAGCATTTACAAGCCAAGAAGTAAGGCCTCTGAAGAAACCAAAACTGCTGGCACCCTGATCTGGGACTCTTAGCCTCCAGAAATGTGAGTGTTTACACCACTCAGTCAGTGGTGTTTTGTCGTGGCAGCCCTAGCAAACTAATATGAGAACCATTCGAAATCTACAAATGTAATTAAGAAAATGATTTCATTTATAACAGCATCAAAAAGAATAAAATACTTAGAAATAAATATAACAAAACAAGTGCAATGCTAGTACTTTGAAGCTACAAAACTACATAACAATATTGAAATAAATTAAAGAAGAGCAAAATTAATAGAAAGACATCTCACATTCATGGATTGGAAGACTTCATATTGTCAAGATGGCAACAGTCCCAAAATTAATCTAGAGGTTCAATTAAATCCCAATCAAAATTCCAACAGCCTCTTTTGGAGAAATGGACAAGCGAATTCTAAACTTTATATGAAAATGCAAAGGATTCAGACTAGCTAAATCAATCTTGATAAACAGAACATAGCAAGAGGACTCACACTTCCTTATTTCAACTCTTACCAAAAAGCTACAGTAACCAAAACAGTGTAGTATAAGGAGAGACATATATATTAATGGGATAGAATTGGGAGTCCAGAAATAAACCTATATGTCTATGGCCAACTGATTTTCAACAATGATGTCAAGATCATTCAATGCAGTAACAATCTTTTCAACAAGTGGCTGAGACAATTGTATGTCCATATGCAAAAGAATAATTTTTGTCCCCTTCCTCACATTTTATACAAAAATTTATATAAATGGATCAAAGAACTAAATATGAAAATGAAACTATAAAATTCTTAGGAGAAAATATAGGCATAAATCAACCTTGGATTAGGCATGAGTTTCTTATACATGACACCTATAGTAGAAGTAACCAAAGAAAAATATATACATCTTGCTTTATCAAAATAAAAAACAACGTGCATCAAAGAACACTATCAAGAAAGCGAAAAGACAACCCATATTATGTCATTTCTTTCAGAAAATGTTTGCAAATCCTACATACTTTAAGAGCCCAACATCCAGACTATGTTGAGAATTCATACAACTCAACAATAAAAACACAGTCGAATTAAAAATGAGAAAGGGTTTAGAGAGAATCTTTTCCAGAGAAGATACATGAATGCTCAATAAGCCCAAGAAAAGATGCTTACCATCAATAGTCGTCAGGGAAATGCAAATAAAAACCAGAATGTCATACCACTTCACACCAACTGGGATCACTGTAATTTTTTTTTTTAAATGAAAAACAAGTATTTGCAAAGATGAGGAGAAATTTGAACCCTCATGCATTGTTAGGAAAGTAAAAAGGTGCAACCACTGTGGAAAACAGTTTGTCATTTTCTCACAAAGTTAATTATAGTGTTACCATACTGCTCATATGTTCACACAAATTGTGCATAGATTTTTAAAGTCACGTTATTCATAATAGGCAAAAAGTGGGAACAACCCAAATGTCCAATAACTGATGGACTTAATCTTTTATCCATAATATAATTCAATGGAATATTGGAAATAAAAAGGAACGAAGTACAGATATAGTCAACAGCATGGGTGAATTTGAAAACATTATGCTAAGCAAAAGAAATCAGCCGCAAAAGTCCGTATACTGTATGATTCCATTTATGTGAGCTCTCCAGGAGGAACAAATTCCCAGAGACAGAAAGTAGATTAGTGTTTGCCAGGGGCTGAGGAGAAAGGGGAATGGGCAGTGATTGTTAATGGGTATGGGGTTTCTTTTTGGAGTGATGACATGTTATGGAATTAGATGGTAGTCTTGATTTTACCATCTTGTGGGCATATTAAAAACCACTGAATTATGTACACTTTAAAAAGGTGAATCTTAAGCTACATAAACTATATCTCAATAAAAATTTTGTAGAGATGGAAATAAAAAGACTGGAAATTTAGGGCAAATGAAAACAGGATGAATGCAAGATGAGGAAAGGAAATTCAGTACAAGTCATTTTGGCGGACACTGGCAGTGGTGGTGCCTATGTGAATCAGAGCAGTCCTGCCTCCAACACAAGAAGCCCTGTGCCAGGAGTAACAGCCTCCACTAGGGGCTCTGCAGAAACACAATTTCTCCTGGGGCTGATATTTGAGAGTCAAATTTCCTGCAGTTTAGATATTTCCACCAGTTTAGCAAAATCTGGATAGGCTATAAGGCTGACAACTGTGTCCAAAGCAAAAATCGCTTGAGAACTTTTCTATGTGCCCCATCACTCTGCATTGTACAGCATATTCTTTAACACATTTATTTCATTTTTCAATTCACTAAGTGCTTGCTGAGCACTTGCCCATTTTCCTTTATTTGCAAAATGCAGGAATTTAACCTATCTTTGAGTACAATTTAGGAATATGGTCTAAGTTTCTATGATACAATGTTGCCATTTAAAAATAAATGTAACATAATGCTCCTACCCCCTTTTGATAATATAGTGTTCCATCTTATTAATATCTTTTCTACATTTTGAGTTACACATTTTTATGCTTTGCTATTTACTGGTCAAAACCACTTTAGCTCATTAAGATTCAGAAAGGAGGCTATAAAGATGTATGCCATTTTAATGCAGGATATTGTTTCATTATGAATGTGCCTATATTGTTAATTTCATCTAGATAGTACATGTAGTATTGATATGAGGCTAAAAGGCATAAAGTATTCTTGTATGTTAAACGCTCCAGTTAAAAAGAGTTATGTTAGCTGTTAAGTGAGTTTTAAAAAGATGTTTATTCAATTCAAACACATAATTGATAAAATTTTCACCTTAAAACTATAAAGGACAAAAAACTGGAATATCCATCAACAGTACAATAGAATTACAGTTTATTCTGAGAGCAGATCAGCCAAGACGAACAAATGAGTCTTGTAATTGCATACCAGAGGTCAAAAAATTAGCCCTACCAAATGAGGAGGGAGAGGAAATGCTGAGACCTAGAAGAAAGGTCATAATATTTGGACTGAATAAAAGCAATTCACTAATAGCAATTTCCCTTTATCTGACAGCAATTGTAGAAAGTTTTAACAAATCCTGTTAAAATGGACAAAAACTATTTCCTGAATAGTTAAGAAAAGATTATAATAAATGCCAAGTATTCTACAGCATGTATAGAATCTCATTTCCAAGTGAGCATGCTGTTTTCTTCAGCATCCTGTTAGCCAAGTTCCAATTTTGGACAGGTCCTAGGAAACACAACATTGTTAAAGACAGAGATGATACGAGGCGATTAATTGTAAGTACATTTCTATAGATAGTATTGCACTTGGAGTGTGTAAAAATCTCTCTGAAGATTGGTAGAGATAAGGGTTGTAAACAGGTTTGAAATCCACACAGCGATAGCTCACATGCTAATCTTTGCCCAAAGTTCTATGTTGTTGAGAAAGATTCTGATATATTACTTTAAAGGAGAGAGTGTCGTATGAATTTCAGATCTTTGTCATGGACAAATAATCTAAGTGCTATTCATTTGTGGTTCCTGATTCATTTGTTCCTTGAGAGATTAGCTAAAATTAAGAGTAGGTGAAAGAACCACCAATTCCTTTCCTATGTCTATAGTGAATACTAACAGCCGTTACTACATCTGTCCCTCATGTCAGATGGAAGATGTAACATCTTCCACAAAGACTTACTTTGTTACTACAAAATGGAAAGAGACACTTCTACTGTGGTGAAATGTGTATGGCAAACCCAAATAATTTAGGCCACAAAATACCCTAGTTTAGCCAGAATTATATGAGTAATCTACTTTTTCCATTTCACTCTGAACATACTGTCCTACATACATTTTATTTATTCATTCCTTGCTACAGTGTAAAGGCAGAATATACTTAAAAAAATCATTCATCAACATTTAAGGCAAATGATCAGAGCTTGAGTTTATTGTTATACAATGTTGCTCTTTCTTCTTTATTTCTGAACAGCAAATCTCATCAAGCATGATTGAGTTTTGCTTACTTGTATCTTCTCCCTTACTTCCGCATTTACTATGTGTATAGCTCTTCAGAATAAAATTAAGATAGGAGTAAACCAATACAATTCAGCAGCATCAGTGACATAATCAAACATAAAAAAGTCTTTCCTGACTGACCCTGAATGACCATTTACCCCCTTTCAAATTTTGGCATCAAATTTCTACTTACAAAAAGTATATAGTTTCAATCAGGTGGTCAAAGCATTGATGACCGCAAGTAACAAGAAAAATGAACCCTGCGAATACGCACATAAAATAATAAAGGAAAAAAGAAAGAAAATGGTAGCAAGGAGAGGTAGAGATTTGCTTGTTCTCAGAGGAGGAAACACCTATTTTTCTACTGTGAAAGAAGGAGAAATAACTCGGTCTGAAAAAAGAGGTGCTTTCTTGAAATGGTTTCTGCTGGATTCCCCATTATTTTAGATATGATGGGAGCTGGAGTTGTGCAGAATATTTTGGGACGCTTTCCACATGGATTTATGATCCTCAAAAAGAATTGGCATCAATTAAACTATAGTTGACCCTTGAACAGTATGGGGGTCAGGGGGACGGACCCCCACACAGTAGAAAATTAATGTATAATTTCGACTCCTCATAAACTTAACTACTAATACCCTACTGTTGATTAGAAGCATTACTGATATTATAAAAACAGTTGATTAACACATATTTGGTATGTTCTACATATTACATACTGTATTCTTAAAGTAAGCTGGAGAAAAGAAAATGTTAAGAAAATCATAAGGAAGATAAATATACTTACTGTTTATTAAGTGGAAGTGGATCATCAGAAAGGCTTTCATCCTCATCGTCTTCACATTGAGTGGGCTGAAGCGGAGGAAGAGGAGGGGTTAGTCTTGCTCTGTTAGGGGTGGCAGAGGAGGAAGAAGATCCATGCAAAAGCGGATCCTCGCAGTTCAAACCCCTGTTGTTCAAGGGTCAACCGCACAGTCAGGTTTTGATGAGAAGACTGAGTTTTCAAACTTGATTTTAAGCAGGTATATATCCAGGTACTCAAATTCGGATGTAATATTACATAGAACTTAAACACTCCTAGTTAAGCAGAAATAGAAAAACCCAGTTACCTAAGTAGAAATCAACCTGTGGGAGGAAAGCTCAGGAAAGAGCCAGGGTCCTGGCATAATAAAGAGTATAGGCGTGATATATGTTTGTGTTTATACGTGTATATCTGTTGTTTGGAAATAAAGAGCAAATTGAGTATTGGATTAAGGGAAACATTTCTTGTTTCCCATGAGAGAGCCGTCCTTTGAGCATCACATTTGCAAAGGTAGATTGATTATCCGGATCCACTTCCAGTGGGTTTTGTGGCAAGCCGAGACATCTATTGACAGCATCCATAGACTCTTCAGAGCTTGGAGTGGAAAGGACCTTGAACTTAGAACACATGCACATTTATTATGTGATTAAAGTATTCTTCTCTCACTTTTGCTTTAGTAAACACTTAAACAAAGCCATGTTCTTTGTGGTAGGCAATGTTCTATATTTATTAAATATACAGTTAACTCATCCAATCCATTGCAACCACCTTATAAGGGCGTTACTCTTATTCTCTCCATTTGATGGATGGATAACTGAGGCTAGGAGATAAACTGCTCATTGCGGGGGAGGTGAAATTCCAGCCCAGGCTGTCCGGGCTCTAGATCCTGTACTTTTAACCAATAGCGCTTTGCTTCTTTTCCTCGTATTTATCCCTTTCAAAAATGATTAACTGTATGCAAAATAAGATATCAACTAACGAGAGGGCCGGCAAGGGTTAACGCGGAAACAGATCCCCGAGCTGAAAAAACAAAAACAAACTGGGGAGCCAGAGCCCCTGAAAGCTCCGGTAGGAAATTCAGTGGGCCTCCTGTTCCTTTAAACTCTCGCTTTCGCCCCCGCTGACACTTTGCAAAGCCGCGGCGGCAGCGGCGGGGACCACGCTGCGGTGCGCCACCTTCAGCCACCCTCCCGCGCTGGGCTGGGGTCCGAGGGGGCTTCGCAGAGTCGGTAACCGAACTGGCTCCGGTTTGCTTTCTCCACTCCCCAGCCACTACCAGAACCAGCCTCCGCGAAGGGGCGAGCTGTGGTTAACCCTTTCGTGCCCAGGGAGACCCCGCCAGGGTCGGAGCGGGGCGCGATCGCCCCCCGCAGTCGGGCGCGAAGGCGGCCCGGGAGCCAGGTGGGTGTGGGGCGCAGTTGGCGGAGCTGCCCAGGGCGTGCGAGCAGGCTGCGAGGATGGCGCCCCGGCGGCGCGGAGGTACCGCCCCGCGCTCCCCCGCTAGCTCCCCGGACTGTCCCCTCTCCCCGCGCTCTGGGGCAGCCGGCTGCCTGGAGCGCGCGGGGCTGGAGTGGCCCTCTCCCTCCCCTTCGCTAGGCTCCCCCAGCTTAATCTGTTGGCCGCGACTCCTCAGCCAGCCCCGAGGAAAGTGCAGCCATTGGACAGGTCTGTGCGGGCTGCCGGTTTCAGGGAGGAAGGTGGGAGAAGCCTGGAGGAGCGAAGGGGAGGGCGGAGGGAGGAGGGAGGAGGGTGCGGCGGCAGATCTGGCAAATTGCGAGCTGCCTTCCCTCCTCAAAGTGTGGAGAAGGAGCGCGGGGGAGCGTGGCTACGGCAGCGCCTCCTCCGCCACCAAACTCCTGGGGCTCCGCGGGGGCTTGGGGCCACCTCCTCCTGAGCCTGGAGGAACCCTCTCCCGATAGGTTCCAGCCTGACTCCCTCCCACTCCACCCTTTTCCTTTCTTCTTCCTCTTTTTTTTTTAAAACACATTTTTTTCCTGGCTTCGGACCTCAGACTGCTGCAGCCCAAACCTTCCCAGGGCTCAGCTCTTTGGAGCTGCCCATTCCTCGGGCTGCGAGAAAGGACGCGCGCCCTGCGTCGGGCGAAGAAAAGAAGCAAAACTTGTCGGGAGGGTTTCGTCATCAACCTCCTTCCCGCAAACCTAAACCTCCTGCCGGGGCCATCCCTAGACAGAGGAAAGTTCCTGCAGAGCCGACCAGCCCTAGTGGATCTGGGGCAGGCAGCGGCGCTGGCTGTGGAATTAGATCTGTTTTGAACCCAGTGGAGCGCATCGCTGGGGCTCGGAAGTCACCGTCTGCGGGCACCGGGTTGGCGCTGCCCGAGTGGAACCGACAGTTTGCGAGCCTCGGCTGCAAGTGGCCTCTCCTCCCCGCAGTTGTTGTTCAGTGTCGGGTGAGGGCTGCGAGTGTGGCAAGTTGCAAAGAGAGCCCCAGAGGTCCGAAGAGCGCTGCGCTCCTACTCGCGTTCGCTTCTTCCTCTTCTCGGTTCCCTACTGTGAAATCGCAGCGACATTTACAAAGGCCTCCGGGTCCTACCGAGACCGATCCGCAGCGTTTGGCCCGGTCGCGCCTATTGCATCGGGAGCCCCCGAGCACCGGCGAAGGACTGGCGGGCGGGGTAGGGAGGTGGCGGCGGCGGCATGGCGAGGTTCCCGAGGGCCGACCTGGCCGCTGCAGGAGTTGTGTTACTTTGCCACTTCTTCACGGACCAGTTTCAGTTCGCCGATGGGAAACCCGGAGACCAAATCCTTGGTAAGTAAGATGCACTTTAGCTTGCTGATTTTGTGCGCAGCTGAAGACCTCTCTGGCACTCTCGTGCTCCCTATCCTCTCCCCCCAACATCACCTATCTGCCCTTGGGAAACTAATTGCAGTTGCTTTTCGGCTAAACTTAGGCTTCCCAAATGGGGAAAAGAGGGTTATCAAGAGAAGGACGCCGGGGACTAGGGGTTTTCTTGAGGCTTTCGGGCTTACTTCACCTGGGCGGCAGGGGGTGGTACTGTCTCCCCCAAGTAGCCCAGGGAGGGCTCCAGTGTGAGAGCAAAGCTTCTTCCGTGGATACATCTCCTAGGACCTGGCATCTCCAGGCTGTGTGCTCTCCGGCTCCTCCTCTTTCCTCGCTGCTGGTTAAACTAAGCGAGTGTGTGGTATGGGGTGGGTGGGGGACGTGGTGAAAGCCAGGGATTGCAGGTCTCCCCTCTGCGCGAGAAAATTCCCTATGGCGGCACCTTCCTTCCCCTGGCGATCCCCACTAGCTCCGTCTAGTGAACTGGGCCAAGCGGCGCTGTAAGTGGGGCGGGGTAGATGCGGCCGGCGCAGAGGTGGGGAGCAGGTGGGTAAGGTGGGGGCGGGCGCGCCTCTGGAGACCTACCCCTGCTCCCATTGTCCTCCGCCTGCCAGCTTCACAGACAGGCCTGAACGCGCAGAGGGTTCCTCGGAGTGCCCTGATTTTGTCCCCGAGAGGGCCCCCAACCTCCACATCCTCTTAGTGGCTGTCCTGGCAGGTGCGCGTCCTGCGGGGAGCTGCGCCCCGGGGGCGATCGCCGAGCGGGAGGCTGCCTCCTGGAACCCTGCCCACCGCGAACTGGGTGCCTACTCCCCATTTCTGCCTTTCGGTGAAGAAAGTGAAGACACAGGCAGAAAGAGATCTTGGCAGAAGTTGGTGAACTAGGGTGGACTTCGAGAGGAGGTGAAACGAGAGAAAGAGAAAAAAGAAAAAACTTGGAGGGAAAAGAAAAGAAAACGAAAACTTTCTCCTTAAGATAATCAATTTGTCAATTCTTTTCTGGTGTGTGTGTGTGTGTGTGTGTGTGTGTGTAATTTAAATGATTGCCCGGAAAGTATGCATGCGTCCTCAACAGTCAACTAGAGAGTCACAGATGGAAGGCTGGGGGGACACCTGGGGATTCCAGGCAAGGTGAATCTTGAAGACCTTGAAGGAAACCCTTGAGTGAAATTTACCAAGCCGCGACTTAGAAGACAGTCACAACACTTCGCCTGTCCCTGGTGTAAACTGTTCTAGATAAAGCACAGATACTGACTCTGCGCTCTTATTTATGGTTGAAGGGGTGTGTGTGTTGGGGTGTATGTGCAGGGAGGCAATAGGATGACAACACTTTTAAAGCTGAGAATAAAATGCAGATTTCTTGGGTGTTGACTTGTCTTTGTCACATTTAATTGTTCTGCATTAATGGACATAGGTTGTTCTTGACTGTGTATGATTTATGACAGTAGACTATACCTTTTGTTTACTTCTCTGATACGTTTCATTGGTCGGAAAAAAATAACACTTTTAGCCTTCCAGGAAAGGACACAGTTATTTAAAAATTGCAACAGTAATTTTCATGTACTTATTCATGGTATGAATAGATGCTTAATAAAAACAATTAACTCCACCACAAACTAGGTTAAAAGGATGTGTGTGCCAATATGCATCCCAAGTTGTTTATTTAAAAACTTCTTTGGCACTAGGAATAAATAATGCATTTCCAGTAAAGAAAAAAAAATAAATGCCAGCAAATGTTTATCTTTTTATAAACCTGTTCCAGTAACGTTACTGAAAAAAGAATATATGTACACACACACACACACACACACACAATACACACACATTTGCTATGCCAAGAAGTTCAGAAATTGAGGATGAAATTCATCCCAAAGTAAGATTGGCCATATAATTAAAAGCCCTTGCTGTGGGAAATATAAAATACTTAAAATGTTCAACATCAGTGTACTGATATTTTAAGCTAGTTGAATATTTCTGATGGGAAATATACTCTAGAAACCCATATATTGATAGGATTGATTTTAAAAAGAATGGTTTTAAATTCCTTGGCAAATTTTCAAAGACTTTTATAAACAGAAGTAGCTTCTTTCCTGGACATCATTTACATGTAGTTTTATGAAAAAAATATTGTAATTAAATGGTTAGCTTACTGAATATATAAAAAAAGCAAGGTGAAACAGAAAAAAGTATACAACTTTATTTGTAAAATAGTCTATATAAAAGTTCAGTATGGGGGGAAAAGTCCAATAGTCTTGACATTTGTCATGCAACAATCAGGATTTTTATTACAGACATGTTGGCACAGGAACAATATCTGATTTCATAACAGGGACATTTTATTATGCGTTACTTTAGTAAATGCTGCAGTTGATTTTATTGCCACCAGAGGGCAGATAAACTGCTAATTTCCTCTATTATTCCCTTTTCTGTTTTAGAGGGAAGTAGTTTATGTTTATCATATAATTTACACTTATTTTAGTTGTTCTTCTCTGGTTGAATATTTTTCTGTTATTTCCTGCTTTTGTTGGAGTTAAACAATTTACTTTGAAATATTACTCATTTGTAGAGTTTGTTATGAGAGTGTTGCTGTTGAGACATAATCATTAAAGTTTCTGTTTGCATATAAACCTAGAGCACAGTGATATAATAGAGGGGTTAATTCAAGTGAATATTTATTGTAAAATGGACATCTGTCATATTATTGGACAAAAGACAGGTTAATTATTTTATCAATCAATGACTTGAGGCTACATGCAAAATTTTAAAAATATGAAATATGAGTTTCTTTTTCCTTTAGAGAAGAGATACAAGTTTTGAAGCTTGAGGTTGGGTAAGTTTGGACTGAGACATAATTGTAGTGTAGAACATTTATATCAAAGGTAATTTTTGTTGTTGTTGTTCATGGATGTCTGCCTAGAGGTTTGGAATTATTATAATCAGGAGAATTTGCACATTTCAGTGTGATCTTCAGAAATAAACTCTTGTCAGGGAGAATGTATTTGAATAAAACTTAATAATGAAAGATACTAATTTTGCTCCAGACAGGTTTCTTCACTGCAAGAATCAGATACTCACAGAGTATGTAGAAAATATGTGTCCTTATCAATTAGTTTTGTCATTTTTTCCTAAAAGCTATCTCCTATTGCAGAAACATTATGTTTTTAAAGAGGAATGAGTTGATCAACAGCCTTGATCATGGGATCTAAAGTCTTCAGCTGCAGGCTGGGCACAGCAGCTCATGCCTGTAATCCCAGCACTTTGGGAGGCCGAGGTGGGCGGATCACCTGAGGTCAGGAGTTCGAGACCAGCCTGGCCAACATGGTGAAACCTGTCTCTACTAAAAATACAAAAATTAGCCGTGTGTGGTGGTAGACCCCTGTAATCCTGGCTATACTTGGGAGGCTGAGGCAGGAGAATCACTTGAACCCAGGAGGCGGAGGTAGCAGCGAGCCGAGATTGCATCATTGCACTCCAGCCTGGACGGGCGACAAAGGGAGACCGTGCCTCAAAAAAAAAATAAATAAATAAAAATAAGTAAACAAACAAATAAATAAAGTCTTCAGCTACTTTCTCATCACATTAATACAGTCTCTTCTCCATGGTCTTCAAGGCCATTGCCATGTGGCCTCAAGCACTTTCCCACCCTCTCTCCCCTGCCTGTTCTTGAAAGCTCTCACCAGATGAGCTGCTGAAGTTCCCTGAGTGTGTACCATGCATTACCACTTCTGCCATTCCTCCTGCTCTTCCTTCTCTAAGTGCATCTCCATCCATCCATTTTCCAATTTTTCCTGCAGATTTATCTCAAGTGACACTCTCCACAAAAGGACATGTTGTCTTAGAATTCTCAGTGCACTTTATGCCTTCTTCAAAGGCACTTGCTTGATATTGTAGGGTTTCCTTTTCTTTCCATTTCTGCCTCTCTCTCATGTATTCTGTTAGACCAGACCATACGTTCCTGAGGTCAGGGTCTGTTGTCATTTATTTCTGAATCTGCTGTGGCAACAACCAATAAATAGTTGCAATAAATGGTTGTTGGACTGAACTGAACTGAATAGAACTATAGTTCAAGCTGAATTATTAATTTGAATGCCACGTTGGGAGACTTTTTAAATAATTCCCATGCTAAGACTTTGTCCCTCCCTAGGATAGAAATAAATTTAAAACGAACTTTGGAGAGTAACTGTTGAAACCAAAGCATAAGATCCAGAAGTCTGCTAAACTATCCTTCTACTATTAGGTGGGACTTTCAAAAAATTCATTCGACCATTCTTCTATCCTGCTGGTTTCTGAGTGAATGTTCACTCATGTTCTTAATCTCATATCTTTTTTCTTTTATACATTCCTTTTAAAAAATTCTTTGTTTTAATTTTTAATTTTTAATAATATGTATTTAAGCTGTGCAACATGATGCTTGTTTATTTTCTAATTCTATGTTTAAGAGAAACCAAACTGCATTTGTATTTCTGTGTCTGAATTATTTTACTTAGCACAATGTCCCCCACCTTCATCCATGCTATCACAAATAGCAAGATCTTCTTTTTTAAAGCTAAATAATATTCCATTGTGCATATATATATGCACTATATATGCAATATATAATGTATATACACTATATATGCAATATATAGTATATATGCAGTATATATAATATATATGCACTACATATGCAATATATAATATACATGCCCTATATGCAATATATATAATATATGCACTATATATGCAATATATATAATATATATGCACTATATATGGAATATATATGCACTACATATGCAATGTATATGGAATATATATCCAGTTATTCATCAATGGACACTCAGGTTGTTGTCATATCTTGGCTATTGTGAATAATGCTTCAGTTAACATGGGAGTGAAGATACCTCTTAAAGGCTCTGGTTTTATTTTCTTCAGGTATATATACAGAAGAGAGGTTGCTAGCTCATATGGTGGTTTTATTTTTGATTTTTTGAAGCAACTTCATATTGTTCTTTTTGTGGCTCTACCAATTTACATTCCCACCAACAGTGTATAAGGGTTCCCTTTTCTCCACATCCTCACCCACACTTACTATCTATCGTCTTTTTGACAATAGCCATCTTAATATTAGTAGGTGTGAGATGATACCTTATTGTGATTTTGATTTGTATTTCCCTAATGATTAGTGATGTTGAGGACCATGTCATATGCCTGTTGGCCATTTTTTTTTTGTCTTCTTTGGAGAAATGTCTTTTTTAGGCACTTTGCCTATTTTAATATCAGTTATTTACGTTAAGCCTTCTGTTGATAGATAGGACTTTCAAAAAGTTTATTCCACTATTTTCCTATACTGCTAGTTTCTTTCTGGATGTTTACTTACTTTTTTTTTTGAGACAGAGTCTCGCTCTCTCTCCCAGTCTGGAGTGCAGTGGCGCGATTTCAGCTCACTGCAAGCACCGCCTCCCAGGTTCACGCCATTCTCCTGCCTCAACCTCCCAAGTAGCTGGGACTACAGGCACCCGCCACCACACCCAGCTAATTTTTTGTATTTTTTAGTAGAGACGGGGTTTCACTGTGTTAGCCAGGATGGTCTTGATCTCCTGACCTCGTGATCAACCCACCTCAGCCTCCCAAAGTGCTGGGATGTTTATTTATGCTTTTAATTTAATATCTTAAAATATAGTATACATATATATGTACATATGCATACATATATGGTGGTGGTGGTGTTTCATTTCACTGAAGATGAAGACTATTAAATAATTTTGGTTCTTTGTGGGATTCTTTTTGAATTAAACTGTTTTAGGCCTCATGTCACTAAACTATAATGAAGGAGGCTGTAAAAATATTGTCCCGGCTGGGCGTGGTGGCTCACGCCTGTGATCCCAGCACGTTTTTGGGAGGTGGAGGTGGGTAGATCAAGAGGTCAGGAGATCAAGACCATCCTGGCCAACATGGTGAAACCCCATCTTCCCTAAAAATAAAAAAATTAGCCAGGCATGGTGGCATGTACCTGTAGTCCCAGCTACTCAGGAGGCTGAGGCAGGAGAATCGCTTGACCCGGGAGGTGGAGGTTGAGATCCCGCCACTGCACTCCAGCTGGGCAACAGAGCAAGACTCCATCTCAAAAAAAAAAAAAATTCTCATAAAACTTGTTTTGAGGTGAGGTTCAGTGGCTCACGCCTGTAATCCCAACACTTTGGGAGGCCGAGACAGGGGGATTGCTTGAGTCCACGATTTGGAGACCAGCCTGGGCAACATAGGGAAGAGACCTCATCTCTACAGTTTTTTTATTTTGTTTTGTTTTGTTTTGTTTTTAATTAGCTGGTCATGGTGGTGCACACCTGTAGTCCCAGCTACTTGGTAGGCTGAGGTGGGAGGATCACTTGAACCCAGGAGGTCAGGGCTGCAATGAGCTGTGATTACACCACTGCATTCCAGCCTGGCCAACAGAGTGTGACCCTGTCTCAAAAAATAAAATAATAAAAAATCTTGCTGTGGGAGCTGTTACAGGGAAGTAGATGAGGATATTCTGCAATACATTGCACGGTGTCTGCTTCCCAAGATATTATGCCATGAGAAAATGAGAAAGAGAAAGAGACAGAGACAGGGTGAGAGACCTTATGTTTCAATAACAGACATAGTTCTTTTGAACTTGTTTGTATCTTCTGGACATTATAAATAGTACCTAGGAGTTTTACCATTTAACTTTTGGTTTCTTGAAATCTCAGTGCACGATTTGTGGCCCACCTCCAACAAGTATATAAACCTTCTGGCCTACATTTGTGTGCTAGCTTACCTATGTCTTCATCTTACCTTTTCTACCTTTTCTCACTTAAAATCTTGTTTGGTATTTGTTTTGGAGATGGGAAAAAAGCAAATAAAATTGAATCGCCATAATACATAAGGTTGTGTATCACTAAGTTGCTTTCCACTTTCTCTTAATCTGATGAATTCCAGCCCTTTGGCTTTATTCTGAGCACATTTTCCCAACGCTTTAATTATCTCTGTAGAGTACTCCATTCTGAGAGGTCTTTCTTCACTGAGTTCACACAGGATATCTTCCCTCACTGCCTCCCACACAATGATTCTGTTAAGCTGAGGAAGTTACTAGAGAATGACAGGCTAAGTAGTGATGCTTTTATTAAGAAAGTTTCTTCCACTATTTATTGTGTTATACATTAACAGGATAATAGCTGACAAAAGATGAGAATATAAAATATTCCACATGTGTTTATAACCAGACAGTGAACTCATTTCATATTTATTGTTTGGTTTTATTTTCCTCTTTTTAATTAAAAAGGTGGTAAGCTGTGGAATGATGGTATAGATTTGTATATTTAAATAGAATTAGAGGTCTTATCAGGGGCCTGTTTGGAATTAGCCTGTTAAGGATTACAGATCTGAACATGGGGTCAGACACTAAGTGACGTTACTGGATATCCAGACTTTTAAATCTCTTCCGCCAGAGGCGATCAAACCAGATCTAAGCGCTGGTACCTTTACCCTACCCTTCAAATTAAAATAGGCTGTCCTCACTCTTTCTGCTTGAGGCCTTATCATAGGTAGTGGTCTGTGAATTTTGTCAAGAGAGGGTCACAGGCCAAGATGCACACTGACTTCCTTTTTACTTGTCTGGAATCTTATTACTCAGTTCCTCAATTGTTTTTTACTCAATAATTGGACATTTTCCTTAGAATCCATGTTGCTCGAGGTCTCGTCCTGTAGGTAAGGTGTGTAGCTCATTGAGGCTTTGAGAATATGGAGAGAATGTTAAGAGTTTGCCCTATGGAAAAACTGCATAGGAATCCGAATATTTGAAAGTCAATTCTCTATATATTCCTTGGAGTGTTCAGTGATACAAAAAGTCTAAATAAAACTGATATATTCTCTTTGAGTATGATGCTTGGTAAGTACACTCTGGTTCATTTTGATTAGGATACTGTATTCTTGGGTCCAGCTGGAATATGGAACATTGAACATTCGATAATGTTTTTTGGGTAGTAGTTACAGATATCTGCTTACAGTAGTAACTGCTTACAGTAGTAACTCCTACCATTTTCTCTCTGAAACCATTATATGAACGTCCAATAAAATATTTATTTCCCTAAAGCTTAAAAGGGAAGTAGGACAGGCAGAATTTATCATTTAGAGCATGAAATATACCAATAATGATGAGTTTTAAGATGGGAAAGTATTTAAGGTACATTTCAGGTACTGCTCATGCTGAATCTATTATATCTATTTGCTGAATTCTTTCCAACATACAAACTTAGACTGTAGCTACCGCTGACCTAATGAGCCTGGTTATTTATATGCTGTCTTTTTGTTCATTTGTCTGGTCAAAAGGGCCCACTCACCTTCCTGTGGGCATAGCTGGCGGGAGCAAGTCTGGTATTTCAGCTGACTTCTCCTTTTGGCTTTCTCTTCTCCTTCTCCTTTTGCTATCTTTTCCCTTCAATTCATTGAAAAATGTCTATATGTAAATTACATAAATGCAATCTGCATTGCAAAATATCCCAATGGAAAGTATATATGAAATAATTTTTGGCAAACTGAGTCATGTTCTTAGTGGATATGGGTTCCTGTGATTTCAAGGAATGCTGTCCTGAACTTTTAATTTAAAAACATTCAACCTCCTAATTATTTTGCCAGTCCATAGTTTTATGTTTAAGATTGCCCAAAATCTACTGCTTGTCCATAATTCTTTCAAGAATTATTGCTTCTGATATTAGCCATTTTAATTCTATTTACTATTTATATAGGTCCTGGGAATATACACCTTTGAATTTTTTGTTGTTGTCATTTAGCCCTTTAATTTGCTAATTCCAGGAAACAAAAATTGAACTAAGAGACATACCACTGTGTCTTTGCACTTTTTTTCCTTGGTGCTTGTTTGGAGCAGAAACAGGAGGGTCATTTTAGTTTTTTTGTCATACAAGAAAAATTTGAGGAATATTTTAATACTTTGAAAACTGTGGATGCCCTGTGAAAATCAAGTTGACTTGTGAGGTTAAAACAAATTTTATTTCACATTTTAGTTCGAGAGCATTCTTGCTATATTACAAAGATATTGCTCAGTGCTTTATTTTCATATGCTGGTTTTGTTAAACTAGCATAGGATATTATATATCTTGTATAATGTACAGTTGTACCTACTTTGATTCATAACTTGGCTTTAAAATTTTTATGTAGCTTTAAAAAAGGTTTTTTTTTTATTCAAACTGAATGAATTTTATGAAAACCTTTTGTTTTACGTGAAGTGTGAGTAAATATAGCTCCTGTATCAGAATCTTGTGGTCGCGTTTGTTAATATGGAAAGACTTGCAAAATACTGATGGGTATGTTGTGAAACAATTTTGGTGGAGACTGAGTTGTGTAATAAATCACATCACTTGCTGTTTTGTTTTTAGCAACTGCATCTACTTGTGTTGGTCTTAATTGTAATCTGCTGGTCCACAACTGATTTGTTCAGTTTTCCATCCATGGATAATTAGTGCTCTTGTGAATGTGAGGGTAGGAGCATCCTTGCAAACGTCTTTTCCTGTTTACATGCAGGAGTTGCTTGGCTTATATTTAGAGCTAGAATTTCTGGGTTATTGGGTTTGTGAAAGGGCTACTCCAAAAAGATAAATCCTGAAATAAGCCCTGCTGAGATAATCCACTTTGAAGATAAAGGGGGTGGGGGAACCCATAATTATCCCTGTACTGATACACAGTCTTAATTACTGTAGCTTTATAATAAGTCTTTATATCTGATGGGACAAACCGGTCCTCCTTGTTCTTGCTCTTCAGAAGCTGGCTATTTCAGGAGGTTCTTTCCTTTTCCAGAGCCATTTTAGAATAAACATTTCAGATTTTGCTACAAACTCTTGGGCTTTTGATTGCAATCTTATGAAATCTCTGGGTCATTTTGTAAATAATTCAATTTCTAAACAACTGGGAGACTACGTAATTTCTTTTCTACAACATCCAATGGCCAGAACAAGTACCACAGGGCTTCATAACAATTTTCTTTTTCTTTTTCTTTTTTTTTTTTTTTAAGACAGAGTCTCACTTTGTTGCCCAGGCTGGAGTGCAGTGGCACGATCTTGGCTCACTGCAACCTCCACCTCCCGGGTTCAAGTGATTTTCCTGCCTCAGTCTCCCAAATAGCTGCAACTACAGGCGCGCCACCACACCCGGCTAATTTGTGTATTTTTAGTAGAGATGGGGTTTCACCATGTTGGCCAAGCTGGTCTCCAACTCCTGACCTCAAGTGATCCACCCATTTTGGCCTCCCAAAGTGCTGGGATTACAGACATGAGCCACCGCGCCCAGCCATCATAACAAATTGTTAATAGTGACTATTTGACTGTGACCTTTTTTAGTTGAAATGAAATTTCCAGATGGAGAGCTGGGGAGGTTTTCTTATCACATCATCAGACTAACCATACATCTAATTGTTTCCTAGGAAACAAATGGGGAATGATAGCTTAATTAAAATGAACAACTCAGTTAAGGGAAGGAAATGTTAATACCTGGCTTCTTAGGAACTATCACGATGGAGGAGTGAGCTCAACTCAAATAACACATGGACATGATGATATTTTCGCAATCTGCCTCTTCGCATCTTATCTCTGGACCAGCAACGCTCCAATCAAGACTTTGTCTTAAGTTTGCTGCATCCTAAGAAACAGCTTTGGAAAGAAAGGTAAAATCTCCAAGCTTTAGGATCCTCCTTAACAATGGTTCACTAGCTGATTCATTTCGATCCCATTGGAGATTTACTTTGAATGAGAGTACAGTTTGCAAGTTGCTACCCCTCCATAGACAATAGAATTTATTATTTTATTTAGACTACAGGTATTTGCAAATGAGAGGGGTACAATTTTGTTGTTTGATTTGAAAATGTGAACTCCACCTCCAGCTCAGCACAGTCCATGACTGGCTACGGCTCTGAAGTCAGGCTTGGTGATCTGAGTATTTTTTAATCAGGAGTACATGGAAAAGCCAGGCAGCTTGTTTTATTTCTTGGTTGTTTAGCCTTCTTTATCTTTTTAACATCTGTTGTTCATTTCAGATATTTTTAAAAACAAGCAAGATTTAAAGTCATTCTGCACATGACAGTCTCATTGTCTGGACATTGCAAAACAGCTCCATGCAGGAAGCCAGATTGGTGCAATCTCAGTTTTGTCAAGCTGTTTTTAGAAGAGGTGTTTGAAAATAGGCATGGCCAATAAGAAGCTGATTTTTTTTTAAGCCAAGGACTTTTGTTTGACTTCAGATGGCTTTTCTCCAGCCCCCAGTTCTATTGTTCTGTCTTCAACAGGCCTGGCCTTTCTAGCCTGGCTGACTGCAAAGGCTTCCCACCTTACCTCCAAAGTTGCCCTGCTGGAACCCATTCTTCATTCCACAGCCAGAAAGATCTTTCTAAAATGCAAATCTGACTGTGTCCCTCCTCTGTTGGAACCACTCCTCTGCCTTTCCGTTGCTCTCATGCTGAAGGTATCTGGTCCTGTTTGACCTCTTCAGGTTCAAGTTCAGCACTTTCTGTTCTTCCCCAGGATCCCCGTACATTGTCTCTGTTCTGAAATTGTGCACGTGCTTTTACCTCTTTTTGGTGCACGCTTTCCTCTTTTTTTTTTTTTTTTTTTTTTTTTGGCTTTTTGTCCTTCAGATCTCCACTTAGCCTTGATGTCTTCATCGTTTCACTGATCATCAATAGTAATTACTTGTGCCTGCATTTGACTATAAACTGCCTTCTGTGACTCATTCTCCAGTGCCTCTCTAGCTCCAAGCATAGGAAGCTCTCTGAAAATTTGCTGTAGGATGCTTGTTAGTGTTCCACTTTTATAAATGGTGCTGTGTTTGTTCAGGTTTATCACTCATGCAAAGAGTTTTGTTGATACTTTCTTACTACATGTTTCTTTGAGCAAAATTTCTAAGTCACAATTTCTGTAATGTGATGTCCTGGGTTAAAGTATCAATGACAGGCCAGGCACCGGGGCTCATGCCTATAATCTCAGCACTTTGGAAGGCCTCTACTAAAAATACAAAAAATTAGCCCGACGTGGTGGCGGGCACCTGTAGTCCCAGCTACTCGGAGGCTGTGGCATGAGAATCACTGGAACCCAAAAGGTGGAGGTTGCAGTGAGCCGAGATCATGCCACTGCGCTCCAGCCTAGGCAACAGAGTGAGACTCCATATCAAAAGTAAAAATTAAAAAAAAAAGTCAAAATGTACAGAGAAGGTAGAGATGGAGTGACTGCAAAGTAAGATAATTTGTCATATATATTTGTGAAGAACTGAGAAGTCATTTACAAAGGATGATTTACAAATTGTCCAGTCATATACTAAGCTAGCAAGAACAGAGAAAGGGATACTTTAATCGGTGTTATCAAGAGTAGTTTTAAATTTCTGAGCTTTGTAAATCTGAATAACATTTCAAAGGCTGTGAAAGGACAAGATTTTAATCCTCTCTAATTTGTAACCCACAACTTGAATTGTCTGATAAAATATTAAAATCTGTTAATTTGCTTCTCTGGAGAGAATTCCATAGTTAAAAATGATATATGGATAAACAATGAGTGAAATAGAAATTAGAGATAGAGCCATGAAATTTGCATAATTAGCTTTCCACCTATCTCAAGGCAAAGGAGTCCAACTGGGAAACAGCCCCTGGGAAATAGATATTTAAGAGATTTTTCAGATACAGATCACTAGGTAGCCTTTTAAATATTTTTCAACAAAAGAATCAATACAATCTCTTAGTACCACACTCAGGGACTTGAGTTAACTCTTTTCACAGTCTTAATGTGATCCACTTGCTGACGTTTTAATCCGTTCAGGTCAGCATCTTCCATGTAATCAACAGTTTGTTTCTCTTATACTCAGAGCACATTTTTTTCTTACCTTGGCTTTTATTGTTTTTCTTGAAACATTCTCCAGAGTTCTTCCTCTCTTCCATACTCATGGTATGGTGTGAACATCTGATATTTCTATCTCCTCAGTATCTCTTTCCCCCATCCTTTGGTAACAGCACCCTCCCATTATTTAGGAATGTCCTCTCCCCACTCTATGTTGTTCTCCTGGGTTTCTTTTAATAGTGGCATATTTCCTGTGATCAGCTTGTGTCTCAAAAGTGGCCATGCAGAGTGTATCTTCACCCCTGGACCTCAGGCTAACTGGTCTTTCTCTAACTATGCTCCGGAAGAGAGAAGGTTTTTTTTTTTCCTGGGAGTTGTTGCATTGGGAAGATAAAAGTCTAGAGCCATCCATAAGCAATCTTGGACTGCCCAATGTGATAAAGCAGGAAATTCTGATTTTGAGCTGGGATTTGTTACTTGCTGCTGAAAGAGTCTTGAGAAATCCATCAAAGTGTTTAATTATATTGCTATTTGTGTAAGTATTCAATTGAGGACTATTCTTCCCACTAAATTGTAAGCTCTATGAGGGTAAGAACCAGGTTTGTTTCCTTTTTTTTGTTTGTTTTTTGCTTGTTTATTTTCTTGGCACCTTTCATAGTGCTTGGTATATAGAAGGCAATTAATAAATACTTAATGAATTTTTCTGCATAATTTTCATTTGGTAGGGCATATTATCAATGACCATTAAAATGATTCAAATCTCAGATGTCCAGTGGCATTCATCAGATAAGTCATACGCTGTGACTGTGATATATTCTTTCTTCTCTGTTGGTTTTCTTGGGTGATTTTTTAATCCCATTCTGATATTACATATTCAATTCTTGTACCTGGGTCTTATTTTTCTCATCTTTCTTGGTGTTTCACTTACTGTCTTCCTTTATTTGGCTAGCAGTTCCTGTCCTCATTTTATTTTTCCTATGGGTATAGATGAACTTTCTAGGCAGTGGGAAACCATGAAAGGGAAGGCTTTAACTCTTTTTTGTTTTTTTAACTTTTATTTTAGGCTGAGGGGTACATGTGAAGGTTTGTTATTTAGGTAAGCTTGTGCCACAGGGGTTTGCTGTACAGATTATTTTGTCACCCAGGTAGCAAGCTTAGTACCCTATAGTTATTTTTTCTGCTCCTCTCACTCCTCCCACTCTCCGCCCTCAGGTAGACCCCAGTGTCTGTTGTTCTCTTTGTGCCCATGTGTTCTCATCGTTTAGCTCCCACTTACAAGTAAGAACATGTGATATTTGGTTTTCTGTTTGTGCATTACTTTGCTAAGGATAATGTCCTCCATCCATTTTCCTGCCAAGGGTATGATCTCATTCTTTTTGGTGGCTGCATAATATTCCATAGTGTATAGGTATCATATTTTCTTCAGTCCATCACTGATGTACATTTAGGTTGATTCCACATCTTTGCTATTGTAAATAGTACTGCAATGCATGTTTGCATGCATGTGTCTTTATGGTAGAATGATTTATGTTTTTGACCCAGCAATCCCTTTACTGCGCACACACCCAGAGCTTTAACTCTTTCATGGATGACATATCATAGTTTTTGTTAGTCCAATAATCTGCACCCAGACATAAGAGGCAAAAACCCATCAAACAAATGGGTTTTTCGTTTATTCATTCATTATTTTTCATTTATTCATAAGTGCTCCATAGCCAATGCTTATTGATTTTGTTTATTTAATACTTTTGTTTATTGGGGTTCTCCAGAATTTAAAAAATTTAAAAACAAAACAAAAATAGTATAACTATGCTTCAGACATAGCACCTAGCACATAGTAGGCTCTTAATTTAAAAATTGTTGACTGACTTATTGAATAGCCCACAAAGGTCTATCTTGCATCTAATAAATGCATTGACTCATTTATCTTTCCATTCATTTACTCAATAACTAATCAGTAATTAAAAAGAAACACGGAGGAATGCATGAATGCACTTATTAGAAATAAAATAGACTGTTGTAGGTTAATTGAAAACCTAGCCATTCTATCTCATATTCTTTATACATAAGTTGGAGATGATACATGTTACACATGTATGTGTGATGTGTGCTTAAAACATATGACATTTCATGATATAATTTGAAATATCTTTGTAAAGTTCAATTTGCATAATTTTTATATTAGTTAACCTTTTCCTCCACCAGGGTAACTTCAGTTGGAAGATGTTTCTACTGTCAATCGAATTTTTTAATTCACTGTGTGAGATAGAAAAAGACATGGTTTCTATATATAAGGGGTGTGACTTACAAGAGACTATGTGCATGTGTATAACATGGATACAGTGCGAGGGACAAACCAATACTTGTGGTTGCACAAGAGAGCTGGGGAAGAGTCCCGCGGGGGTGTGTGTGGTGGGAAAGTTCTCCAGGGAAGACAACATTCGATTGTCTTGTGGTTGCTAAAAGGATGCTTTTGATGCCAGATGGGCTTGAGTCCAAATCTTGGCTCTGAAATTTCCTCGTTGCCATTTTGACCTTGGGAAAAAATATTAACCCTCGAACCTCCATTTCTTCATCTGTAACACAGCAGTAAAATTACTCGTCTCTCTAGTCATAATAACTGTTGTCAAAAATGTCTGTTCTCTGAATGTTTGGTGGGTTTCAGTAGAAAAAATAAGGAAGTTGGAAGTGGGAAGTTAAGGATGTCAGAGGCAGAGACAAAAAAGGGCAGGGCAAGGCATGGAATTTTCTCTGAAAACTTTACTTAATCTCATTAAGTATTGGTTATTGATGAATCTATATTTCAAAGTACCAGACATAAAACCATATCACCTTCGGTCTAATGATAGTCAAGTGCAGTGCTACTGTTGTAGGTCTGGGAAAAATTCAGGCCAATGAGAGCCTTTGATGGCCATGGGAACAGTAAATTGCAGCAGTGCTGCAATTAACTAGAAGTGCCGACTGCACCTCCAGCAGGCTCAGACTTGCATGGCTGCCTGCTGGAATGCAAAGCTTTTCTCTTATTCACAACCCTCCCACTCACTCATTGATAGCCTAGGGCCAGATCTGGATGTGGAAAACATTATTCCAATAAAAGGTGCATTAAAAGAACACTCAAGGAGTTTATTTTTTAACAAACTCATGTTGTGTAAAATGAGATGAGGATCTCAGAAACAGTTTTCTTTTCTTGGCATGGGCTGAGGACACTAAGCGAAATTCTGCCGCGTCATCTACTTTGAAGCAAGAAAATACTTTGACCTTATTAATGTACTTGTTTCTAGGGATAAATAAACCACCTTAGGAGATTACACAATTCCCTTGGGTGATAAGTTAACTTTTTTTGGATAATGATGCTCTGTGTATAAGGAATCCAAAATGCTACCTGTGTGTTAGTGAATTAATCGAAAAAGTAAGCAATCTATGTGTAAGAAAAAGACACCTGTTCTAAGATTGCATCAATGAATAGAAGATAAGAAATGTCAAAATAAAAAATGCATACAAATCTTTAAAAAGCATTCAGAGTTCAGAGTTTCCTGGGCATTTCATATTTTGCTTTTTTTTTTTTTTTCTCCAGAACTGTATGGAGGCCTTTAGTGTTTTGGTTGAGTCTAGCCCTAAACATATGGGCAATAGAAGTGGACGTCTTCATGGTGTTATTTGAAAGCAATGGAACCAGTCCTTGTTCCTGCATGAACTTGCAGGTTGTCATTAACTTACAGAGTCATTTATTTGGGTTTAGTTAATATATCTTGGAAAATGTGAAATATTGCAAGGAGGAGGAATGGTCATCCATATCTTCTGCATTTGAAACCTAGAACAGGTGTGCTAAAAAGACAGGTATAGTGTCCAGGTTTCAATGGACTGGGAAAGGAAGCCTTTGGCAAGGCCCCTGGTTAGATCAAGAACAGCACAAAATCACAGAGAGAGAGAGAGAGAGAGAGAGAGTGTGTGTGTGTGTGTGTGTCTGTGTGTCTGTGTGTCTGTGTGTGTCTGTGAAGAGAGAGGGGTTAACAAAGGCAGATGGACAGATATACCAAAAAGGGGCTGAGAGAAAACTGCTCAAGAAAGAGGTTAGGGGTCTCTGAGGACCGAATCAATATCCCATTTGCTACACTATCTGTATACCACCTATGCCACCATTTCAATACACATCTGGCAATAGACTGTTTGTTAATATTATCAGACATTAGTAGAACTTTTCAAGCTTCCCAAATTATCTAATTGGATTAGCCTATAAACTAAACAAAATTGGCTCAAGATATAATTGTTTCGAAAGGACTGAGATGACTGAATTAAAGTGACATTAATATGCTGTTAGGTTGGGGTTGATAGTGAGGTTTAGCTCTGAGAAGAATTGTTTATTCACTATACAAACATTTGCTAGATGTATCCTATGCGCCTAGCATTGTGATGTGAAGGGATACAAAATACAGCCTTTGCCAGGTAGAGGTTACCATGAAGTAAAAAGGACAATTGTAAGAAAATGTGATGTGTGTATATATGTGTGTGAGAGAGAGAGTGGGTGCATTCACTATGGCATTGAGAAATGGGAGCATAGATGTTAGCCTAGGGAGTCAGGGAAGGCTTCCTAGGGAGGTATGTCTGGGTCTGCATTTGAAGTGTGAGTGGCAGGAGGGCAGAGACGATGGAAAGGCATCCTGAACAGAGAGAACAATCCTGGGGCAGAGAACTGTGAAATCTTCAGGGAACTGCCCTTGCCTGTTGGGCAAGAGCAGGCACAAGATTAGGAAGGGCCTTGCACACCTAGCCGGGTGTTGAATTCTCCCATGAAGTTGACAGTTGGCCCAAAGTGCTGAAATTTCAGACTTGAGCCACCGCACCCAGACAGGTTTTTTATCAGCTGAGTGACAAACTCAGATGGGCTCTTCAAAGGGTCTCTCTAGTGTGGAGAGCAGCTAGGAAGGGCAGGTCTAGAGATAGACCAAATTCAGCACTACTGGATCAATAAAGATGGAATGTGATGCAGGCTTCAGATAAGAGGAGGATAGCTAAGATAATTCTCATGTTTTCCAGGTGCTTTAGGGAATAGAAACATGAGCTCAACCTTAGACTTGGCGAGTACTGAGGTGCTCATGGGACATACCAGTGAAGATAGCAACTCTCCCAGGACTGGGGCTCAGCAGGGAGGGCTCAGATGAGTTCAGGATGTCAAATCATCGAGGTGTATCTGGTGGTGATGGGAACCAGCCAGTGAGCAGGAATAATCAGAGAAGAGCAGAGGGTCAAGGTCAGAGTCCTAGAGAGCTGGTCTGGGAAGGGGAAACTGAGGAATGGGCCCCCAGGCGGGAGATATAGGAGGAGCAACCTAGAGTGAGAGGCAGATTAGGAAAGGCATCACTAGGACAGATCAGGGAATTCAATAAGAGTGGTTTTGGTGGAGGAATGGTGGCTAGCTGGTGGCAGATTGTGGTAGGGTAGTGATGAAGATCAGAGAAGGATGCAGTAAGGTGGATGACGTGCCAGCCTTTTAAAAAGCGTGGCTGGGATCTGGGTGTGGTGGCTCACGGCCATAATTTCAGCACTTTGGGGGGCTGACATGGGAGGATCGCTTGAGCCCAGCAGTTTGAGACCAGCCTGGGCAACAAAGTGAGACCCCATCTCTACAAAAATAAAAATAAAAAAATTAGCAGGATGTGGTGGTGCACATCGGTGGTCCCAGCTACACCGGAAGCTGAGGTGGAAGGATTTCTTGAGCCCAAGAGGTTGAGGCTGCAGTGAGCCAAGATTGGTCCACCACACTCCAGCCTGGGCAACAGAGTGAGACCCTGTCTCAAAAGAAAACAAAAAAAAAGAGTATGGTTGGGAAGTAAATGACAGAGAGGGAGTGGCCAGAGGGGAACATAAGAGAAGAGAGGGTTTTTTGCTGGCAAAGGAGATTTGAGCTCATTTATAGGCATGGGGGAAGACAATCAGTAGGTGCATAAGTGAGTTGAGAATCTATACTACCAATACAGGAAACCATGTTAGGATCACTGTCTCAACAAAAATGATCACAGCCTTCCAAAAATGCAACTTGACTTTAAAAAGGCTTTCTTTTATCACTTGCAAGAATATTGCTGTGACACCTAGTAAAAATTTAATTAAGGCTTAGATGATATCACGTTTTATGTAACCTGAAGTCCTTAAATCCATGAAATCACTCAAATAGAATCAAGTCTGTTGGAAAGAGAATCTCATCTTAAGAAGTGGCAGCAGGAAAAATGAGTAAGTTCCATTTTATTTTATCAGTGAAGTCTGGGGCTACGAAATGGTTCTAACAGCATAAAGAAATAACAGCTGCATTCGAGACCAGGATATGTAAAATAATCTGTTTAGTTTCAGCCACTTTTTAAAGTCAATTTTACACCCTGAAAGAAAGGCAATCCTGACTCCATTGTTCTTTCGCCAATAAGGAGATCGGGAATTACAATAATAAATAGAAGAAAGAATGTTGTTTTTCCTCACTGTAATTAATTTTATGGCTCTTGCAAAGATGAATTTTTGTGGTGATTAAAATAGTCCCTTGCACATATTAGGTACTCACTAAGCATTTGTGAAATAGGGACTTTCTAGCCTTTATTTGTGTTTAAGGAATCAGGGAATAAGTTCAAAATTGCCTTTCAAGAAATTTTTGGAACTCTCTTCTCACTAAGAAACTGTAAAGTCTTATAAAAGAGACATTATTTATTTTCTCCAAGTATTGCTTGCGAGGTGAATTGAAGGTTTTTTTTAAATCAACAGTTGTTTTATAAGATTGTTTGAGGACTAAAAGGGCTGATTGTAATCACCTGTAACATGCTACCCAGCAAGACATTCCTCACCAGGTTGAAGTAAAAAAAAAAATGAAAAAGTGAAATATCAAGCTTATGCAAGTTTGAAATTACAAACAAGAACAAAAGTTAAAACACATAAGCCCTTCTTATCAGTAGGTTATCTTTCAGGACAGATCATACGGTTGTTTCTCTTAGTAATTGCAACATTGCTCTGTTTTCTCATTGAGTAAGAGAGAGAGAGAGAGAGAGTGTGTGTGTGTGTGTGTGTGTGTGTGTGTGTTGGTGGGCAGGCAGAGACAAATGAGTTGGAAAGAAAGTAAAAGATGATAAATGGGTGGCTTAGGTCAGGTTCTGATAATTTTACAATATTTATGGATGAACGCTAAGGTGGTTACATAGTTTGTGCTTGCTGAAATGATCTGACCTAGTTTAACTTTGTAATGAGTTGCAAACACGAAAACACCAAAATGCAAAATTAATGGATTTTGCAATTTGTTTTATAAGACATGCAGAAATGCAAACATAGAATATAAATGTGCATCAGTCTGCAGTGATCGTTCAGTTTGTAACTGAACTTGTTAGGTCATTTGTCATTGTTTGCCTATGTAAATTGCTTTGTCACATGCTTCCACATAAATCAGCAATGGAGGCCTGTCCTTTTTGTTTTGGTTTAGTTTATTTCTTGTTCATGTAAGACTCTTAACCTGACAAGATATTAGCAAAAAGTGACTAACGTAAAACCATTTCCTCTGTCCATTACTTGCATTTTGGTGAAACAAGAAGGAAAAAATAGTTACAATTCAATAAATTTATATATTTATTGATTTATTTATTTTTGAGACAGGGTCTCATTCTATTGCCCAGACTGGAGTACAGTGGTACGATCATGACTCACTGCAGGCTCCAACTCCTGGGGCTCAAACAGTCTCTCCACCCCAGACTCCCAATATTTTTAAGTTTTTTTGTAAAGACAGGGTCTTGCTATGTTGCCCAGGCTGGTCTCAAACTTTTGGGCTCTAGCAGTCCTCTCACCTAGGCCTCCCAAAGTGCTTGGATTACAGGTGTGAACCACCATGCCCGGCTAATATATAACTTTAAAAAATTTAAACTTCCAGTTTCTAAATATTCACTTGTATTGCTAGAATAGATTATGGAATTATTCATTTACATATAAAAGACTGGAAACAACTCAAGCTTTTAGTATTTTCTATACTATTTGTTAACTTTACTCTGTGATTTCCTAGCCCATGATAATAAATACGACATTGGAAATCTGTAATCAGAGGAATTTAAGTCCAAGTAAAACAGACAAGTCACTTTGCTATAGTCTCCTTAAATTTATGGAGGTGTTGAAATGCTTTTGAAAAGTGTGAGCTCAGATGAACTTAAGTCAATTATTCAGTCTTATAGAACAAAGATAGAAATGTTTGCTATAAAAGCCTGTTTTGGAAATTGAGTGTGACAGTGTACACAACTGCAGCCTGTTCAAACAGTTCCATCTGAATTATGCTTAATTGAATTTATTTTTATGGTTATTTCATAATTGGGAATAAAGATAAATAAGTGTGATATAATTGCTGATTTTAACAATGTGCTGATTGATTAGAAAAGTGGTGACACATGCAACCTGGACTGTGGTGCTCACCAGTGAATTCTGATGACTCTAGGTGTTACAAGTTTAAGCTTCGGCTCCTTATAAGCATTGCTTAAGATTACTGCTCTGGGGCCAGGTGTGGTGGCTCATGCCTATAATTCCAGCACTTTGTGAGGCCGAGGCCAGTGGATCACCTGAGGTCAGGAGTTCAAGACCAGCCTGGCCAACATGGTGAAACCCCGTCTCTAATAAAAATACAAAAATCTTCCAGGCACGGTGGTGGGTGCCTGTAATGCCAGCTACTCAGGACACTGAGGCAGGAGAATCCCTTGAACTTGGGAAGCAGGGGCTGCAGTGAGCAGAGATCCCGCCATTGCACTCCAGCCTGAGAGACAAGAGCGAAACTTAGTCTCAAAAAAAAAAAAAAAAAAGTTGCTGCTCTGCTACCTTCAGCTTAGAAACAACAGAGAAAGGTCTAGAAAGCTTGTCCAACCCATGGCCCATGTGCCCTGGGCATGTGGCCCAGGACAGCTTTGAATGCAGCCCAACACAAATTCGTAAACATTCTTAAAACATTATGAGATTTTTTTGCAATTTCTTTTTAAGCTTATCAGCTATCTTCAGTGTTAGTGAGCTTTATGTGTGTCCCAGGACAATTCTTCCAATGTAGCCCAGGGAAGCCAAAAGATTGGACACCACTGATCTAGACTCAGCTCACAGGGGCCTTAAAGAACTGGCCTGGGTTTGATTCCAAGTTTCATGAATTATTAATTCTGTGTACTTGGGAAATTGCTTCACCCTTAATTCTTTGGTTTTGTCTTCTGTAAAATCAAATGATAATGCCCACCTCACATGTTGGTGTTTTTTTTTTTTTTTGTGATGATTAAAATATGAAACAGAAAATTCTTAGTACCTGATCTGGGGCGTTCACCAATGGTAACTGTTACTTGTTTGTTAAACAGATACTAGAGATACTCGACAGAGATTAATGTGTAATGGCAGACTCTTTAGAATGTAGATTTTGGGCATACATCCATTTACTTTCTTGCTGCCTGTTAAGGTTGCATATGTATTAACATCTTATGATAACAAAGGTTGAATGAAAATTCACTTGCTTTCATTCTAAATAGCCATTTAGATCTTCAAACAATCTAAAATTTCATCGTTTGAATAGGTTGGCAGTAGAATTTTTTAAATCACTTCTTGATAAGGAGGAATAATTGAAGACAAAAACTAAATGTTAACTAATTTCCTGTGTAATGTTACTGGAACCCAAAGGGTTTGTTCACCACTCTCCTGTCATTTTCTGATGCACTGATGTCCTGTAGATTCTTTTTCTTCACTAAAATCTATCTTGGAAATGCCAGTGGTCAGCAATGTGTTTTGGATTGACAGTTAATATCTATATATAGTTGTGAAATGCTATTTTTTTTTCAGGAAAGGAATCTCTTAGGATTAAAACTAAAATAAAAGTTTTATTCATTTGGCTACAGAGAAGGGAGAAGATTAACATTAACTAAAAACTCAAGTGTTTAAGCTTTAGATAAGTATGCAGCTTTCAAATAAGATTACAAAACTTTCCTAGATGGAGGATTTAGGGGCTATCTGGTCCAATCTCTTCATTTTACAAATATAACCCAGGAAGTTTATATTATTTTTGAAGGTCATAACCATAGTTGTGGTGGCAGGCTCAGCCTTAAAATACTCTTTCAATCTTACTGTTATTAATATTAAATTTATCATTAAAAACTAAGTAAGTTCACAGTTCCAAGACAGAGTACATTGAATAGTAAGCTTTGGTAATAAAAATGTAATAAAAACACATTTTGTTTAAAAATTACACATCCTTATGCCTTGAGCCACAATGTATACATTCTTATTTCATCAAGGAACTTCTAATTTATATGACCTCATAAAAATTATTGAAAACAAATTACTAGGAAAGGACAGTAAGGACTGGCCTATCCTCATTATTGCAGTAAATATCATATGTGTGATATTACGTGATTGAAGAGAATTTGGTAAGGAGAGTATATAATTGGTATATAATTTCAATTTTATTTTGGTGAAGCATTGAATATTACTGATTAGATATATACTATTCATGTCATTTGCTATTATCAGAGAACTGATTATGACAGTGAAACAGATGTCAGAAAGCAATTACACTAATAACAACATGATTACTGCCACCAATTTAATTCCAGAAACCTGCCTAGAATCCTTATGAAGCAAGTAATTTTCCTCAGCTGTCTAGAATAGGCATTGCTCTGTGTCCTTTACCCATCACAATCTAAAACATTTGAGCATTTTTGATTAACCGAACCATGGAACATCAGTGTTCGAATCCTTCTCTTTAAATCTTACATCGTTTTCAAAGTGATTTCATTTCTTGTTGAAGCTTATTTTCACAGATGGAGGCTTGTTTCTTAGATTTGTTTTTATTCATTTGACCATCATCACACTTTGAAATGTGCACATTATGATTAAAAAATCAGCCCATGCCCATTCTTTATTTCTCAAGTAATGTAAGTTTCTACCTTGTTCTTCAGTGTGTCTTTTGGTTTTCTACCTTTTTCACTAAATTTCAGTGTTTCCATTTTAAAACTTAATGCTTTTCCTTATTTCATATTTCTTTCAAGTTATAAAGGCAATTCTGTTCATTATAGATATTTTAGAAGATACAAAACAGTATATAGAAGAAAAATCTTGTTTATCATCTAGTGATCATAAATGACCATTATTAGAATATGGTGTGTTTCAGGGTTTTTTTTTTTTTTTTTTTTAAGTGTTGCCTATCTGTCTATCTATCATCTTTTCCCCATCTATTTTGGTCACTAGCTGTGACCTTAGACAGATAGACTTCTGTGCCTTTCTTTCTTCATTTGTAAAATGAGAATAATAAGAACCTCTACCTCTTTCATGACTTTGAGGATTAAATTAGTTAATTCAGGTAAAGTGACTAACAGAATGCCAGACACAGGAAACTTTCAGTAAGTGCTGATGATTTTTATTCAGCATTGCTCATTTATATCTAATGTGCCTGTACATCTTTTCATTTCTGTTTGTATTTTATAGCAAACATAGTAGTATATACGTACATAGCAGTATGTTTATAATGTAAGTAGTATTATGTACATTATAACATACAAAAAAATAGAAATGAAAAGAAACAAACACCCCAATGGATAGTCTGTCATGCCCCACATTAAAAACCACTTGGGGCCAGGCACAGTGGCCGGTGCCTATAATCCTAGCATTTAGGGAGGCCAAGGTGGGAGGATCATTTGAGGCCAGGAGTTCAAGACCAGGTAGAGCAACATCCCAAAATCCTCATCTCTACAAAAAATTTTAAAAATTAGCCAGGCATGGTGGTGCATGCCTGTGATCTCAGCTACTCTGGAGGCTGAGAATTGACAAGGAGAATAAATGATAATATTTACAGGTAGCTTCAGATCCCTGTATTTACATTGAGGTTTCAGATTTGGAGTAGGATACTGGAGTCATTTTGATAACCTGGTACTCTAGTGTTATCTATGTCTCTTCACTGAGTGGAGATATGATTCCAGGACCTCTTAGCATGTGTTGAGGCATATAATACTCACCGGTGTACAGTAATGGGCTTCAATGCTGGGATTACTTTTTAGGGTTCAGCTAAATGTATACATTTCCCACCCCTGTCCTTTCATAAGAAGTGTCCTGACAATTGCAGCTCCCAATGTCCTTGCTCTCTGTTGATTTCTCCCATGTATTACCCACGGAAACCTTGATCATTTAACCACCTTATTTTCCCACTTGTTTGAGTCACAGCATAATGAACATCTTTATAAGTAACACTCATGCTGACTTCAACTCATAGGCCTGAAGATTATCTGCAAAACCTAAGCCAGTAAGAAGCTTTTATCTTGCTCGGACAAGGTGAATTTGAAGGCAGCTAAACACATTGCAAATTTAGAAGAAGGATGTAGGTCTTAACTTGTGGATAGACTTTTCCTCATATATGGGTTAATGAATATCCTTCTCTCTCTTGTGAATTCTTATTAATATAGGCCATAAATGGAGCTTTCTTTTTTGCTCTATAAAGGCTTTTTATCTTTTGACGTCATGTTTATATTATCTGATATGATGTAAACAAATCTGATAGGAGTAACTAAAAAAAGCAGTGCACAGCTAAATGTATTCAGTGTTTATTGGCTGATATGTTTTCCCCACATAGCTTCAATTTAAAAATATATTTTTATCCTTTATTACATATCCTCCTTCTTAGTAATGCTTTTAACTTATGTCATATTTTTTTTTTCTATAAAATTTACCGGACCCCTAATGTCTTTGCAACGATCTGCCACTGTATCTACAGCATTTTGGTTTCCCACCAAGGTAGTTTTAAATCATATTTAGCTCAATTGACTTATTTATGAATACTGTTTGAAAACAAAGTGTTTATGTGGTAAACATGCTTTTCATTGCTGCATTTTAAAAGATAAATGCAATGGAATACTTATTTTTTTTGTTTCACAATTTAAAGCTAAGGTATTAATTTGATAATTATTCAATGTCAATTTATCCAATATCGATTTATTCTCATGTTCTTTATTTGTAAAGTTTTTCTGGGTTTCCAAAGAGTCTACCCCTGTTATCGTAGTATTCCTCCATAAGGACTCCATCCACGGGTACCACTGAGAGCTTCTGGCTGCATTAAGATATTTTCTAGTGAAGAAGAAAATCAGAGACAGAAAAATAAACATTAGAAAATAAGAGAAGTGAGAAATGTACAGGAAAAATGAGTAAATAACTAAATGTGGTGTATATACACAATAGTTATCTGAAAGAATGAAATCCTGTCATTTGCAACAACATGAATAGAACTGGAGGTCATTATATTAGGGGAAATAAGGCAGGAACAGAAAGAAAGATCCCACATGTTTCTCATTCATATGTGGGAGCTAAAAAAATCTGATCTCCTGGAGCTAAAGAATGGAATGACTGATATCAGAGCCTGGGAAGAGTGTGTGGGTGGTAAAGGGGGATAAAGAGAGGTTGGTTAGTGGGTATAAACATACAGTTTGATAGAACAAATAAGCCCCGACATTCTGTAGCAGAGGAGGGTGACTGTAGTTAGCAAAACTGTATTGTGTATTTCAAATAGCTAGAAGAGAGGACTTGAAGTGTTCCCAATACATAAAAATGATAAACAGTGAAGGTGATGGGTGCCCCAAATGCCCTGACTGATGGTTACATATTCTACACATGTGACAAAATATGGCATGTATTCTGCAAATACGTAAAATATTATGTATCTAAATAAATAAAAATGGAAAAAAAATAAAGAACAGATAAGACAGACACAGGAAAATTGTATCTGTAGTGAGCGGTGTTCTCAACGTCAATTACCTTAATTTCTCTCTTGCAGAACGTTTTTTGACGTGACTGTGAAGAGCGAAAGTATGATTTGTTGAAAAATTAGTCGGATTTTTAGTGGAGAAACTGGATTAGGATCATAGTTTATTTTGTAAATTTGTTTTTGAACGAATGGTTCCTATCCCAGCGGGTACAGAGTTTCAGTCAAAATGACTAAGTAACCAAAAAGCTGAATGAAGCTGGACATTTTACTGGATGCTCACTGAAGTCTGTGCCTGAATGGGTAGAAATGTAGTGACTTAGTCAAAAGTGATGTATTACAAACCACCGGACACTCACAAATAGAGGAGGGTCTTGCTTTTCAAAGGCTACAGGAATGAGGGATTTTCTAATGCGATGTTGAGGTCCTATAAAAGGTCACTGTCTTTTCTTTTCTTTCCTCTGTTTATTTTTATTTTTATTTTTTAATTTTTTTTTTCTTTTTTCTTTTTGAGGTAGGGCTCTGTCGTCTGGGCTGGAGTGCAGTGGTGTGACCATGTCTCACTGCAACCTCTGCCTTCTGGGCTCAAGTGATCCTCCCACCTCAGCCTCCTGAGTAGCTGGGACTACAGGCGCGCATCACTACACCTGGCCAATATTTTCATTTTTTTAACTTTTTGTAGAGGTGAGGTCTTGCTATGTTGTCCAGGCTGGTCTTGAACTCCTGAGCTCTGGCCTTGGCCTCCCAAAGTGCTGGGATTACAGGCAAGAGCCAATACACCTGTCCAAAAATGTCACTTATGATGGCCAAAATTCACAGGGTACTGGACATTGGAACCAGGAATATAGCCCCAGTTTTGGTTCAGGATCTAACTGTACAAGAAAATGTCTTGCTTTGGTTATTCACTTGTTATGTGTGGTAGGAACCCACTGGGACATGACACAGGTTCTTCCTTAGCAGGCTGTCTGCTTCCAGATGTGGTTTTCATAGGGAGTTGCCCACCCCCAACCTGTGGGGCAGGTCACTTCCCTTCTCTGCTCTCCACGTTCCCTGTCTATAGAAGAAGGCCCTTGCACCAAGTCTGAAATTCTCACCACGTGTGCCATAACATAAAGGTTCCACCAGTGTGCTCATAAATTGTAATAAACGTGTAGGATTTGTTTTTTTGCTGCAGCTTTGGAGAGACAATTATGGTGACTTCTTGCCAGATGAAATGATAAACTGAACTGTAGAGAGTAAGGGTAATTTATCGCAAGCAGGAGGTGAAGTGTCACGTTAAGCCTGTGCCATGAGGTGTTCCTTGGGATCTTTGAAAACTCTTCTTCTGAGTGTTAATGATAGAGCAAGGCCCTAGCGGGAAACCCTTCTCCCCAGTAAGTCATGCCATGTCAAGGGTGACCAAATTAGTAGTGATGCAGGGCAGGTGACCCCCAAAGTGGAGCTTACCCCATGAGAGTTCTTAGCTTTCCCCAGAAAATAAATCAAGGGCAAGCTAGAGGTAGAAGAAAACAGCTTTATGAAAGAGGCAGCGTTATAGCCCTGGTGATGTTGCAGCTCCTTGACTGCTCCTGCAGAGTAGGGTCAACCCCTCAGCAGAGAGAAGCAGCTCAGGGCAGTTTTGCAGTTCTATTTATACCACTTTTAATTGCATGCAAATCAGGAGGCAGTTCATGCAGAAATTTCCTAAGAAGGGGTAGTAGCTTTTGGGTCATTGGGTCATTGCCATGGAAAAGGGGCAGTAACTCCCAGGTGTTACCATGGTAATGGTAAATTGGCATGCCATACTAGTGGGCCTGATTTAAAGCTGTTTCCTCCTTGGTCCTGTTTTAGTTAGTCTTCAATCTGGTCCAGTGTCTGAGCCCTGGCCCTGGAGTTGAATCCCACCTCCTACCTCAGTAGGACTCTATCTATGGAGGCTATTTATTTAATTCCTTCAGGTCAATCCTCTTTATTTCCAAAATAGCCTGCCCAGGTCAAAAATTTACAAAGCTGCACTCAAAGATTGCTTGAGTCCAACCTTTCACTTCTTCCTTGGTAACTCAAGTGTAGTCATGGCAACCACCCTAAGGAATAAATATAAACCTGATGCCTGTGCCAAAGGTGAGTAATTTGGATCTGGTAGTGGCAGGAAAGCTGTTTTTAGGGGAGGAGAAGGAGGATAAAATAAAATAAAAGGAAAAGAGCATTATTTTTCTCCATTAATCCCCTGTGATTTGATATTTTTACCACAGAAGATAAGATTGGAAAGAGAAAATGGGGGCTTTATGAAGTGATTAAATCTCGAGGAGGGAAAAAGAAAGTCAAGTCTTACTGATGGGTTATGAATGAATGACCCTTTGGTTTTCAAAGGGACTGCGTTATTGATGTGATACCTTCCATTTATCTTTTTTCATATATCATACCTCTCTTTCATTATAAAGAATAACTCCTACTATAAACTTTTTTGGTCCATTACAATAAAATTGGTTTTTGGATTTGTCCATAATAAACCCTGCATGGAAGACTTACTTTACCTCACCAAACTTTTTTGGGGGGTCTGATATCAGTAACTCCTTTGGGAGCCAATGTCAAGATATGCAGTGTGGGAAGAGGGAAACATGGAAGGACAGTCTCGTGGGCCAAGACCACAAGTCACATAGTTGATCTGGCATCAAGTGGCCATCTCAGAAGTGTGACAAGCTTCCTGTATTCGTCTGTTTTCACACTGCTAATAGAGATACACCAGAGACTGGGTAATTTATAAAGAAACAGAGGTTTAATGGACTCACAGTTCCATATGGCTGAGGAGGTGTCACAATCATGGCAGAAGGGAAAAGGCACGTCTTACACGGCAGCAGGCAAGAGAGAGCGTGTGCAGGTGGAGTTCCCTTAATAAAACCAGCAGATCTTTTGAGACTTATTCACTGTCAGAGAACAGCATGGGAAAAACTCGCCCCCATGCTTCAGTTACCTCCCCCCGGGTCCCTCCCACAACACTTGGGGATTATTACAATTCAAGCTGAGATTTGGGAGGGGACACAGAGTCAAACCACAACACTTCCCCCAAAAAAGAATTTATTGGTCATTGTGTTCTATTTTACTTGAAGTTCTTCCTGAAGATAATACAGCATTTCATAGGCTTTTGTATAAAGTGTTTGAATGTGCATGCTTTCTATATTTGTTTAGAGGGTAGAGAAAAGTCCAGATGATTCCAAACAGTGGATTTTCATGTGTGGCAAAATGAATAATCTGAGAACTGCTTCTGGGAACTCAGAAGGAGTCACTTTGGTTTGTGCAGGTCTGCAGAGCACGTTTTAAGAACTACTGGCATAAGTCATTATCTCTGGTGGAAAAGGCTGCCTGGCATGTAGCTGTTAACTCAGCGGTTGCCCAAGTGTGGAGATTCAGCATTACCTAGGAATTTATAAGAAGAACTCTGGGCTTCAAATCAGATTTGCTAAGTCACAAACTCTGGGGGTGGAGCCCAGCAAACTGAACCTTAACAAGCCTCCGGGAAATTCCATACACATTTAAGTTTGAAGATCACTTTACTGCCCCCGCTCTCATTTTCTAATAATCCCAACCTCAATGTATTTCAGCCCAGTACTTGTCATAGCTAACATACATTCTGTTCTAAATGGTGTTATGGACTATTCTAGGCAATTTACGTGCATGATTATGTTCTTTTAACACCACTATCACATAGAGTCTATATTCTGGCTTTATTTTAAAGATGGGTAACTGATGGTTACAGTGATATACTGTACCGGGATTACACAATTAGTAAACAGCAAGGACTGGGATCCACAGTGTTTAACTCCTAAATCTGTGTGCCTAACCATAGAACTATTCATTGTATATACCTACCGATTGCTAGGCAGTTAGATGCCAGTGTTAGAACAAAATAGTCCCCTACCCAATGGAATCCCATTTTCATACATTAGAAATTGAAGTCGGGTGCGGTGGCTCATGCCTGTAATCCCAGTATTTTAGGAGGCTGAGGCAGGAGGATCACTTGAGCCCAGGACTTTGAGACCCCATCTCTATAAAATTATTTTTTAATTAAAAAAAAGAAACAATTGTGTTCCTGGCTTTTTCAGTGCAAGCCATTTCACCTAGAAGATGGCCGCTATGAAAGTGAGACGCAAGACGTACCTATTTCTGGAAGCGTTCTCTGCTTTTCCTTATGGAATGGATCCTTTCTTTAGACACTTTGCCTCAGTTTTTGTTGTCATCTGTTTCTGCAGTTTGGTGGTTTTCACTGTGTGTGTCTCTTACCTCTACTCCCTGCAGATGCATTGCAAATTCTTAAAAGAGAGGGACTCTATCTGTTGGTGACTTCTACCAGTTCCCCAGCAGGGTTCTTGACACAGGAGGCATCCAGTGAGGGTTCTTGAATCTTAAGGATGTTTGTAAAACCTCTTCCATGCGAATACAAATCCAGGTTAGGTGAGGCAGGGAACCACCTGAAGCATTGGAGGGAAATGGCTAAAATACATTCAAAATACTTACCAAAAGTACCAAAAGAAGAAATAACTGTTGTCATTGTTGTTAACTTGAATTTCCAAACATCTTCCATGTAGGTTAGTAGAGAATTTCAAATATTTCCACGAAGTACCCACTAGGATTTCAATCCTCCTTCCTGTGGCTGTGTTGTACCCACAGGCTGTTCTTTTTGGCTGCACTTGAATTTCATGAAGTGATGCTGTTTGCCTCTAAGGGTTTTGGAAGGGGAGGATGGCAGGTTTTTTTAATGAACTCACTCTTCATCTCATGAAAAGAAGCTTTCAGAAAAGACGATTTCACTTCATTGCTACAACATTGAGCAATGATACAAAAAAGTTTTTCACTTTAAGTGAGAAGATTTGATTATGTGACGAAGGAATCCCTATTAATGTCCTATTAATATCCTATTAATATTTTGTGTCACATATATTTGGGAAATTTTAAATTCCTTTATGACCCTTCAATGCCCTTGTTTTTTATTTAATCATAGGGATTTGTGGAATTTATACAAGTAGTTTTGCAACCCACACATGTACATAGTTTTAAAAGTGAAGAATAGTATTTTTATTACAAAAGAAACAAGTTTATTGTAGATAATGGAAATAAAAAATAAATAACAATAACATAATTCAAATGCATGTTTCTTTTCCATGTGATGAATTTATTGATGTATATTATAAACTATGATATGTATATGTAGACAAGTATTCTGTCTCGCTCTCTCTCTCACACATACACACACAAGTCACCAAATTTTTTAATGAAAACTTAATTCTACAAGATGAAATCTAATATAATATGATACATGATATAGTTTGGCTGTGGCCCCACCCGAATCTCATCTTGAATCGTAGTTCCCATAATCCCCACGTGTCTTGGGAGGGACCTTGTCAGAGGATATTAGATTATGGGGGCAGTTCTTCATGTGAACTCATTCACTATCCCATGATAGTGATCTGATGGTTTTATAGTGGGCCTTTCCCCCTTTTGCTTGGTGCTTCTCCTTGCCACTGCCATGTGAAGAAGGACATGTTTGCTTCCCCTTCCACCATGATTGTAAGTTTCCTGAGGCCTCCCTAACCCTGCACAACCATGAGTCAATTAAACCTCTTTCTTTGATAAATTACTCAGTCTCCATTATGTTCTTATAGCAGTGTGAGAACAGACTAATACAGTACATATTATATCTGTTATCCTATTTCAATGGATGGGATGGATTATTTTGAAGTTAAAGGACTATAAAAAGACATAGGCACTTAGTGGTAGGAGAAAGTGTAGGAGAAAATAAATTGCAGTAGAGATTTTCCAAAGTTCTTCCTAAAGGGAGGTCTGCTTCACCTGTGGTGTGGGCTTTGAGGATGGTCCAAGTACGGCCATCTCTAGCAGCATTAAATGTAGTTCTCTATGTTACATTTCCTTACTCTCTAAATTATATTAAGGTAATTTGATTGACCTAAGGTGGTAGTCAGTAACTGTCACTCACCTTAGCAACATTCATCAATATACTTTGCACCCTCTAAAGAGAGCAGTGGTCAGGAGGGTGGGTGATGCTATTTAATGCTAACCACACTGCCTGACTTCACTGACATAATTGCTTTACATGTCAATTTCCTTGTCCTGTGTAGTTAAATTAGAAATATCCCTTATCTAACCTAGGAAAAAACTGCACCTGCCTAACTGATAGGTTTTTTTTTTTTTTTAGATACACACACATTTTGAATAAGGAAAAATTAAATATGTATTTTCCCCAGCAGTAATTTTCAGTACCTAATAATAATACTTCCTTTAGTAAAAGTCTCCGTACTTCATAATATTCAGCGAGAAGTTAGCTGAGTTGTTTATAGACGATGTTCTTAAAACTTTTGAACCTGTACTCCTTTTATTGGGCATTATAATTAAAAGGCAAAATGCAAAGCAAATTTGCTAAAAAGATTAGTATCTCATGAACGTTTCATCACGAAAGACCCAACTAATCGTCTAATTGGTTCCTCCATGTCCACCACTTACACACCCATACTAAGAGACTCTAAAGCAAACAACCTGCATTTAAATTACTATCTGTTAAATTCTTTATAAGCGCCACCAAAATATGCATTTTAAATAAAATATCCTGTACACTGCACTTTAGGAAAGACATGAATTTTAATGCATTTCCAAGTAGCAGATAAGAAAGCAAATCAGGGCTTACTCAGTGTTCTCGAATGGCAACCCCAGACCTGGAGCTAAGTAAACAATGGATTCAGCCATAAAGCCCAGAGTCCTGTGCTGTTGGAACTCAGAGAGCTCTCTGCTTCAAAAATAGCAGACTCTGCATGTCATTCAATTTGCTTTCACAAACATTTTGTTGAATGTTTACAACATGCCAAGCATTCAGATATGTAACCCCAGAAGATTTAAGGAATCACAAGACCTGCTTCTTGCTTTTGAAGTGTTCAAAATAAAGGATTTTATGATAAATGGGCAAAACTAGATATATAAACAAAGTATTTTATGACATTGATAAGGGTAATAAATAGTGATGTCTTCACAGTGCTATGTTTTTGGACATAGATGGGGAACAATTATTCTTTCCAAGGAAGGTCAAATCTCAGGAAGATTGCCTTTCTCTTGCTCCATTGTCATCATCCAAAGGAATAAAGTAACATAGATTAGGGCCTTTCCTATAATAACCTCTCAAGACATATTTGTTCATTTGACCTGAATTGTAGCATTTCTAGTTCTTAAAATATTTAGGGTTTTTGTTGTTGTTGTTTTTTAAGCAGTAGTTACACTTAACAATTCGTAGATTTGACAAAGATTTCTTGCCTGCAACTTACCCCTCCTCACATGTTTTAGTACCTCTCTTGTCAGTAACCATTTATGACTCTGAGAAGCTGTCTTTGACGGGGCATATGACCAATCAGGAGAGCTGGGGTAACCCACACTTTCCTTCAGCTCTTTTCTCTCATTTATTTTTATTTTTATGTTTTTGAGACAGAGTCTCGCTCTGTTACCCAGGCTGGAGTGCAGTGGCACAATCTTGGCTCACTGCAACCTCCACCTCCTGGGTTCAAGTGATTCTCATGTCTCAGCCTCCCCAGTAGCTGGAATTACAGGCATGCACCACCATACCCAGCTAATTTTTTTGTATTTTTGGTAAAAACATGGTTTGACGGTGTTGGCCAGGCTGGTCACAAACTCCTGGCCTCAAGCAATCCACCCTCCTTGGCCTCCCAAAGTGCTGGGATTACAGGCATGAGCCACTGCACCTGGCATCTTTTCTCTTATTATTTGAAGAAGCCAAGGTAGTCAGACCTGAGTGAAAACCAGCAGATGGTGATAATAAGGAGCAGGGATTTTAATCAATAAAGAGCCTGACATTGACATTCAGGGATAAGAGAAAATACTGGATCAGGCCACAGAAAGGTAATCTAGGATCTTGTTCAAAGTGTGGTCCATAGCAACATCAGTTTCACTTGGGAGTTACTGAGAAAGGCAGAATCTCTGCAGACCTACTGATCGAGGATCTGCATTGTAAACCGTTTATCAAGGCTGGGCATGGTGGCTCACACATGTAATCCCAGCATTTTGGGAGCCTGAGGCAAGAGGATACTTGAGCTCAGGATTTCGAGACCAGCCTGGGCTACCCGGTGAGACCCCATCTCTACAACAAATTAAAAAGTTAGCCAGGCATGCTGGCTCATGCCTGTGGTGCCAGCTAGGAGGATCCCTTGAGCCTAGGAGGTTGTGGTAGCAGGTAGGAGGATCCCTTAAGCCCAGGAGGTTGAGGCTGCAGTGAGCCCACATTGCATCACTGCACTCCAGTCTGGGTGACAGAGCAAGACCCTGTCTCAAAAAAAAAAAAAAAAAAAGTTTTCAATAGGCTCCTTTGCATATTAAACCTTGAGGATTGTTCTAAGTTCAGTGGAAAAGATTTCAAATCACTGAAAAATGAGAAATACAAATGGATTCTAGAAAACAAAGTTTTTCAGCCATGGTGATACTGTTCCATCTCATATTCCACAAAGTTTGTTGACTATAGATAATTATATAATATGCAAATGATGGATAATCACATCAAAACACATATTCAGCCAAATGGATGATATTGTGGACTTTGTGCCATTTAGTTAATAAAAAATCTATGTTTTTATGATGGAGTTTATTATTTTGTCTAGTCTACAGAATAGTGCCCATTGCAAGACGCTTCTGAGGTGAGAACGTTACCACAAGTCAATTATTAAGTAAAGGAATCTGATTGTGTAAAAATATTTTTTGATCTCTTCAAATTGTACTGATAGTTCAAAGTCAATCATGTTCTTAGTCTGGCACAATAAAATAAGCAATATAATCATCACCAGGCTGAGTGAAAATACTTTTTACTAATTTTGCAGACACAAACTAATCAAGGTAATTTGAATCTTGGACACAATTCAAGAAAGCCATTTATTTAACTACTTTGAGATTCATTCTTTCAGTTGCTCAATAAAGGTTACAGATAAAGATAATACAGAAAATAGAGTACAGTTTTAAAAGGCTGAAGGAATGGACAAGGTATCTAATGTGGAACCATTTATTATCTGAAACCGTAGGACTTAAAGTGAGTAATGCCTTGGTTTTGTTCTTACATTAAGTATCACAGTTCATTAGAAGCAATACTGATTATTCTTATATTGCTTATTGAATAAGAACTGCAAAGAATGTGAACATTATTTTCTCTTTGCTGAAGAGTGCATGTGTTGTAATTAGATTTTACCACTTTGCTATAACAAATTTCTTCCTTCTGTTTCTCCTCCTTTATTTTTATTTTTTAATTTTAGTTTTTATTTATTTATTTATTTATTTATTTATTTTTGTATAGATGAAGTCTCGCTATGTTGCCAAGGCTGATATTGAACTCCTGGTCTCAAGGGATCTGCCTGCCTCGCCCTCTCAAAGTGTTGGGATTACAAGTGTGGGGCACCACCCCCAGCCTCTCCTTATTCCTCTTCTCTTTCCCCTTCGAGTTTCTGTCTCATTCAGGATCTCTAGAACACTGAACTTGAGTTAACTTTCCAATGCTGCTTTGGGTGGGGGGGTTGCAATTTCTCGAAAACTAGAGTGAAGACAAAGTGAAAATGAGGGGTGAAGAGACACAGTAAATGAAAGGCCACGGTTTCATAAGGAAATATAGCTGGGTGCTTGGTTCCACAGGTTGTGTCTCCTGCCAGGTTGTTGGAAATGAACAAATCTTGGAATATATCTTTATGTGGATCAATTTCTTTTCTGGCTTCTCCCATCTTTTGTGTCTCTTTGGTCCAAATTTACCCCAGAAGGCTTTGACTCCCCTTTATTTACTCTGGCCCTCTGCACAGGCTCTGCAGAAACCAGCATTTCCCTGATTCTGGTTGAGTCAGACCTGGGCACCGGAGGTGTTGTGACTCCCACTGTGGTGGGTGCCATGGAATCAGCAGAGAAGGCTGGCCCTTGACCCCCGGGGAGACTGCATTTACCGTAGTGACAGGAGACAAGGCTATCATAGCCACAACTGGGTGTCTTACATGTGCTATCAGACTGGCTGGAATTTCTGGGGGCTGCTCTCCCCTGCAGCAGGGCGAGTGGATGAGGCCTGGGAGGCAAGTGGCCTGAGCAGATCGGGACATCATATAAACTGTGTTTAGGACAGTCTCTACATAATTGCCTGAAATGATAGCATCTTAAAAGAAAACACCCATTTGTCTTTCCACAACAACCAGACTAGCCTAAACTATAGCAGACAAAAGTCCTAGATATGTTGTTTTTAATATAAATCAGTGGCTATCAACCCAAGGCAATTTTGCCTCCCAGGGGCCATATGGCAATGGCTGGAGACATTTGAGGTGGCCACAACTTGAGAGGTGCTACTGGTGTCTAGTGAGTAGAGGCCAGAGATTCTACTAGACCAGCTGCTATACACAGGACAGTGCTCTACAACAATTATCCAACCCAAAGTATCTTGGTTGAGAAATGTTCATGTAGACGCAAGACCTAGATTTTTTTTTACATTATAAGGTTAATTTAATATTTTATTTGGCAAGCGAAGTTAAAAAAACCTCAGTTCCTGTCCTTTAGTTGCAATTCCAGCCTAGCCTGGCCTTCCACAAACACCAATGTCTTTGGGTAATTGGTGCCCCTGGGAAAGAGGAGTCCCAGGAACTCCAGGGGAGGTGTTGGAGAGTGCCAGGGGCAAATTTCACATAGTCACCCCAGTCCTGATAGTTTATGGAGTAGACACACATCTGTGAGCCTGGCCACCATTTTTATAACAGTTTTCCACTGTGAGAAAAATGTGTTATATTAGAAACATGTGTACAGTGATTAGAATCAGCTCAGCGTTCATTTAAAATATTTTTATATATCTCAATTTGAAGAAATCTCCCACAGTTCTTAAAATCACTTTTGTTATTACTATGAATAGATTCAACTGTGATGGGACTAAAATGTAAATTACTTCAGGGCAGGGATCTTTGTTTTATTTATGAGTATATCCAACAAGCCTAGAATTGTGCCTGGTTCATACAACACATGTTTGTTGAATATAATTTTGGAGACTTAGTAGTAGAAATGACAGTTTTTATGAGAGAACTGTATAAATACACAAGTAATTAAAACTCAAATACGATTTTGTTGTTGTTGTTGTTGTTCTGTGTTAATATATTGGAGGTACCAGGCCCATCAAAGGCTGGTGTCATTTCAAATTATCGTCAATGGTTGGCTTTTGAAGTCCTTGAAATGGAGGTTTTTTCACTTTTCCTCCCTTAGCTATTTTTATTTATGGAATCAAACAGAACTGGATTTGAGTCCTAGGTCTACCTCTTATTTCTGTGTACCTTCAGGCAATTTATTTGAACTGTCTAAACCTTCATTTCTTCTTTTGTAAAACTTTTAGTACAGATTGAATGTTCTTTATCTGAAATTCTTGGGAGTAGAAGTGTTTCTGGTTTCATATTTTTCAGATTTTGGAATATTTGCATTATACTTAGAGGTTCAGCATCCTTAACCTAAATTTCTGAAATCTAAAATTCTCCAGTGGACATTTCCTTTGAGCATCATGTCAGCCCTCAGAAAGTTTTGGATTTTGGAGTATTTTGGATTTGGGATTTTCAAATTTGGAATACTCAATCTATATTAAATAAACTAATATAATGGGCATAGTTTAGTGCCTACAACAAAGCAAGTATTCAAAAATTGTGTGCCATTAGGCCGGGCTCGGTGGCTCACGCCTGTAATCCCAGCACTTTGGGAGGCCAAGGCAGGCAGATCATGAAGTCAGGAGATCAAGACCATCCTGGCTAACATGGTGAAATCCCATCTGTACTAAAAAAAATACATATATAAAAAATTAGCCGGGCATGGTGGCAGGTGCCTGTAATCCCAGCTACTTGGGAGGCTGAGGCAGGAGAATTGCTTGAACCCGGGAGGTGGAGGTTGCAGTGAGCCAAGATCGTGCCACTGCAATCCAGGCTGGGTGACAGAGTAAGACTCTGTCTCCAAAAATAAAAAAACAAAAACAAAAATAAATTGGGTGCTATTTAAAAACTGGGTATGTCAGATTTTATAAATCAGAGGTATTTTGTCAATTCATATATTTACTAATAGTATAGAATGTTTTGTGAACTATTTATTGTTTACGTATATATTATATGCTTTTCTTGATCTTTGTCTTTTTCTATTTTTTTGCTTTTAGGCTTTGGCATGATAACATTATACTAATAAAAGTGATTTTCATTAAAGATAACTCACAGTGGAAGCTTTATACACACACAAACACACACACACACAGACACACACACACACACACACACACACTCACACAATGTCAGCTCTCCTTATAATAAACTTGGTTTGCCAGACATCATCATCTGCCAGTTTGATGGTCTGTGATGAACTTGGACCCAGAGATGGGCATTGAGAACTTTCTCCAAAAAGTTCACGTTGAGTTTGAGAAGCATTAGTCAATCACTCTAAGCGCAGCAAGAATTCAAGCTTTGTTCAGAGTTTTGATGCTCATTTCGTCTTTTTACATCCCTGTCTTTCCTGGCCCTGACAGCTCAACGCTGGCATTTCACACATTTCATCTGCTTTCTCCATACCGAAAATAAACTGTTTCCAGACATGAATAAATAGGGGAAATCAAAACAACTCGTACTAAAAATTTGAGAGTTCTGAAGACTTTTTATTTATTTTCCATTACTTCTTATTTCACAAGCATTCTTAAATATCTTTTTTTAATTGCATCCTTGAAGATACATCATACCGTGGTTACAGGGGTAAAGAAATCAATCATTGCTGAAATCATTTCCTTACTGGAAATCATCAGGGAAGATAGATATGTACAAAATAATTAGGATCATGCAAACTGAGTTTCTGCTGTGGCTCTTTTATTTCTAAAGTGACAAATAATAATAGTCATAATTTATTAAACACTTGTATGGCAGATGTTCAGCGATGCCCTTTAAGTAGACTATTTTATTAAACTTTCATAAGAAGCAACAAATTACCTAGTTTACAACTGAGGGAGCTAAGGTGTACAAAATTAAGTTACTTGCCTAAAGTTCTACAGCTAGCAAGTTACAGAGCTAGTCAAGACCCTCACTAAATAGGAAGTCATTTTATTATTTATTTCAGCTTCCCACAATATAATTAACACTATTCACTTTTTAGATTTCAATGACAGGAGAAAACCAAAATGGCCTAGAACTAAATCCTCTCTCGCTGTCCTCTACATCTGCAACCGACACACTTCTTAAAGCTGTATTAATATTACAATTGCAAACTGAACCCAATCAACTGAGGGATACGATCATTTGTACTCCTAATTAGAACTTCAGATAGAAATGAATCATTTATATTTGTGTACTTTTTTAACCAAGAATTATTCATATACTTAAATATTCTTCTCATCAATTTAGAAGATATCTAGAAAAGGTATAGATGAACAATTTTTCTAGTTAGTGGCAATTGTCTGAAAGGTTCATTGTCAGACCTTTCTTTTTCCAATTTGTAAAGTTTGTATCCATGTATTGGTATGGGCTGCACAGTTTGAAGAAGCAAATTGCATCATGGCGCAGAGTTCAAATAGGAAACTAACAAAGACATTAGAGATGTGCTAAAATATATGCCTGTTCTCCATTCCCTTCAGTGGCTGGACACGCTTGGGTTCTGAAGTATTATTTATGGGAGTAGAATAATATCCATAGGAGTAGATGTAAGGAAATCTTATTTACCCAATTTATTATGAATCAACAAATCCATGGGCAATTGATTCATCATCAAAATATTTAAAATACTATTTATTTTCTCTAAGAATTGGTGGTTTTGGCATTTTAAATATATTTGTTGGGAGACTTTTAAAAATTGGACTTGCCTGTTGTTTGACTTACATAAATATGTTCTTGAAATTATAAATGACTTCCCGTTCATCTGTTTGCTTTTATTACTGTTGTTTGGGAGCAACATGCAGCTAGGTTGGCCAAACGCTCATCTGGCCTCTTGGAGGAACAGAACCAGCAGGGGAAAAAGGACAGAAGATATGAATAGCAAGAACAGTTTAGAGTTGCTGATTTCTGGGGACAAATTTTCAAGCAAAAATCTCCCTCGGGTGGCTCTAGTCCCCCAAATTACCCTCCTTCATCACTCATTCTTTCTATGCTCATTTATCTGCCAGGAACCTGCACCATGCAGCTAACCTGCTGTCTCCCGCTTAACTGTGGGCTCCTGAGGTGTACTGTCTACTCCTTTTTCAAACCGAAATCTGCAGTGTTTGGTGCAGTTTCAAGAACAAAGTAGTGTTCAACGAATACTTGTTGAATAAATGAAGGGAAGAATTCTTGAAATCATTCTCCCTTTTGCTTAAAGATTGCAGTGAACTTACACCAAATTAGGCATTCATTGAATTAGCTAATATTACTTTGTAAAAATATAAGTACCTTCAGTAGAGTCAGAAACTCTCAGGTTAATAGAAATGAATTAGTTTAGATTTCTGTCTTCTTCACATCTAAATGAAATTAGCTGCATTGAAGAAACATAAGTTTAATTGAGAGTGCAAGGTGCAGGGTAGAGTTTGGGAGAAGAAAAGTAAGCAGTGTTGGGGATAGTGAGTATTTGCATTGCAGAGTGGTCCAGTGGGCAGGAAGACAGGAGGTAAAAGGTTTCATAATGGCACTAGAAGTCATTAGGAAGGTAAGAGAGACTGGTAAAGAGAAGGCTGAAAATGCTGTCTTAGTCCATTTCTGTTGCTATAAAGAAATACTTAAGGCTGGGTAATTTATACAGAAAAGAGGCTTATTTGGTTCATGATTCTGCAGGCTATCAAAAAAGCATGGCGCCAACATCTACATCTGATGAAGGCCTCAGGAAGCTTCCACTCATGGTGGAAGGTGAAGGGAAGCAGGGAACCCATGATGAGAAAAGCAGCGAGAGAGAGAGAGAGCGAGGGAGAGAGGAGGAGGTGCCAGGCTTTCTTCAACAAGAAGTTCTCAGGGAATAAGAGTGATAATTCACTTACTCCCATGAGAATGGCACTAAGGCATCCACGAGGGATCTGACCTCAGGATCCAAACACCTCCCACCAGGCCCCACCTCCAACATTGGGGACCAGATTTCACCATGAGATTCCGTAGGGCAAAAAACAAACAAACAAACAAACAAACAGACAAAAATAACAAAAAACAAAAAACAAACCATATTCACACAATAACAGATGCCAAAGCAACGCTGTAAAACCACAAACTCTCTAATGCCCCAGAGACGGCATTAAATGC